>NC_073746.1:94129208-94729208 GCF_029784135.1 Toxorhynchites rutilus septentrionalis | reverse complement strand
CTTCCCCTCGCTTCGTTCAAAATCGCCTGTTTATCCGCGAAAGCGAGTTCCATAGTAATTCTATGAACCTACCCTAAATTTGACAATGAGTGGTAGGTTTTTGTTCTTCTGTTTTGGTCATGACTTTCACATTATTTGACTACTGGTGTACACGACCTTACAGATGGATAGTTCAATGATTCCTGTATTGATAAAACATTGTTTTCATACTGAAATATCTGTGTTTCTGCGTTTGCACCTCATTTTTAGTCATTTGTTGTGTTATCCGCGATTTTCGTGATCCGCGGTGAGCTAGCCCGACTATTCCGCGGATAATCGGTGTTCTACTGTAGTTTGTTCCTTTTTGTCAGTAATCGTACAATCAATATCACCGCGGCCTTATCTATCGTCAGTGATGGCAGTATCTTTCGGACAACCAAATAGGACAATAATGGTTTAGTGGAGAAGGGAAAAATATTTCATTTATTATTTGATGTGTTCTAGACTAAAAAATCATTGATGTTTTCAAAATTCAGAATTAACTTCATTGTAAGGCCGAGGACAAAGTGAAGCGATGCAATGCGGGCGCAGGCTCGTTTGCGGGAAAGCTCTTTCATTCACGAATGCGAGAATCAAATGCAAACTAGAGATGGGCAAACCGTCCACGAACGGTACGAAAGAACTAGCTCGCAAAAAGAGTGAACGAACGGTTGTTTTTTTTCGAAGAACGGTAGTTCTTCCCACGAACTGATTGCGAGCCAACGTTTTGAGAACGAACTGATTCCGAAAGAACGGTTTGAGAGTGCACTGTTTGAGAGTGAACTGTTTGAGAGCGATCAGATTGAGAATGAACTGTTCGTGAACGAACTGATTCAGAACGAACTGTTTGCGAGTGAACTGTATGGAGAAGAACTGTTTGAGAACGAACTGATTGAGAGTGAACTGTTTGTGAACGAACTGTTTGCGAGTGAACTGCACGGGAAAGAACTGATTGAGAGTGAACTGTTTGGGAACGAACTGTTTGAGAACGAAGTGTTTGCGGGCGATCTGTTTGCGAACGAACTAGTGCAGATGAACTGATTTGCGCTGGAAGGAATGGATAAATATAACGAGAACGCTTGTAAGAAAAATAAAACGATGTTGTCATTTACGAGCAAAATGTATGTAACGCAAGGTTTATTTTGTTGATGTATATTTTTGGGTTAAACATGAAATTAGATTTTCGTAGCATAAAAGGCAAAGCTGTATATTTTCAATTTAATGTATTTTTTCAATTCCGCGTAACATTCATATAGTTCCTGATTATCAGAAAAAAATTAGGAGGAAGTTGGGGCGACTCATGAATATGGTAAACATAAAATCTTCTAGTGAGGGCAAGTTGAGAAAAAAGTTTTTTCGTTCCTTCAATCCATTGTTTGGCCTATTGCGTGTACGTGTTATCGTGATTGTTTGTATGATTGATTGTTAGTGAAAATTGGAAAGAATCGCAGCTAGATTTTTTCTCTGAATGAATAATTATGAAACATGATCTTACATGGAGTCTGTTTTGTCTTAACAGGAAAAATGAAAAATTGCACATCAAATTATTACATATATTATTGTCGGCCGATAAACATATTTTCATATACAGTTTGCGACTTTTAAAGCAGAAGCACGAAATTTGAAAAATACGTACGAATCAAAAAATCTCCCATCCAATCCAAAGATTTCAATGAATATATTGATGTTGGGTTCCAGCTAGTATTCTAGGTTTGTTTTTAATACCGCTGAACGGAAGAATGGTTCAAAAGAACAGATTTACTTAGATGAACGGTTAGTGATTGAACCGTTGATCAAACTGAACTGTTTTGCCTATCTCTAATGCAAACCGCCCGGGCCTGACATGAATGGAGTGTTTTGTCGCGAGTGAACGCAAGTGATGGTTGCTAGACGATTTTCATAAATTATTTCACAATCGAACTCATCGAACGAAAATAAAATTTGGGTTTTTACATTATTATTTTCGTTTTGTTCGATGGATTATAAAACTTTATTCTGAATTATAAAACGTTATTGCAATGAGTTCTGGTAAAGAAGATATTACATTAAGGGCTTTCCATTTACCATGTTCACATAAAAAAAAAGATCTTCAATATTGTTGACCGTAGCTTATCATTAAGCATTCAGGAAAAAACATGCACATGAGAATGAAACTTGCCGTGGATTGAGTCAATGAAAAAATAACACAGCACTTGAGAAAAAGTAACCAAGTAGCCACGGAGAAAAATGCTTTTTTGAGAAAAATATCGCAATTTATTACTAAATTAAATATCACACATTTTAATTGTTTACAAATGAAGACATGTTACCATATCTGGCACCCTTGTGCTGGGTTGTTTACATGCAGAATGAAGTGGGATGAAACATAAAAAAACGCGCAATCTAAAGTGATCAGTCAGTCTGCACGCGATGAGCTGCAATTAATCGCTCCACATCGCATCGAACCGCACCGCGTTTACTATGTCTTCGGCCTAAGCCACAAATATCGTAGGTACCCGCTCTAAATTATTTTCGAGTAGTTATCGACACCACGTCGACCGAGCGACGAAAAGTGCTACAAAAGTGATGGAATCCAACCCCACCTTGTCCCCCGCAGATAGCACTACCTAAAGTTTCAGCCATAATTACTGGAAGATAACTCTAACTGAGTGAAACGGCATCACTGGCGTTTGCTTTTTCTCTTTCACGCTGGACTGTCATTTGAATAAACAAATGAGAGCGGAGCGGACGGGAAATTATTAAAAGCAAGTAATTTTCACAATAAACAAGAGTATTCTGTCTTTAACGCCTTTTTGAATTTTAGCTGAATTCTAAACAACATTTGGTTATCCACTCGTGATTTGGTGTCTACGAAATAAAAGGAATAAGGAGACTTGATATTTTTCATGTAATGCTGCCAATGATTGCCGTAACGATACTGCTATTCCGGCTATGTCGCTGTGAAAATGTGCTGCTTTACACCTCGAGCGTCTTGTACGGAACTATGGATACATTCAGGATAAAGAATTAAAGGAAACTATATAATTCAAATAAGGTGGCTTTGAGTTGCGCGTCTTTAATCAGGTATGTATATTTAAGAATATGCTAATGATTGCATTGATAGCATGTTTTTTTCTAAAACAGATTGTCTCTAAGCAACAGTTACACATATTCTTCATATGTGAAAACAAAAAATAGGTTGAATCGGCAACAATCATAAAACAATGGTAACAGCAATCAAATATATTCAATGAAAGGATGGACTAACGTGTATTTTATTTCAGAATATACCGCATTGTTTCTGCCACTTCCTAACTTTCACATTTGAACTGCTTCGTCAGTTGCCGGTGTCACCAATTCAGCAAATGCATTACATGTAATATTTATTTACAAAATTTTTTAGAACCAATTTGTGAATACATTTATATTTCAGTGTGAATTTACCTCGTCTAAATCAGAAAAGCATTACACGAGTATTGGACTGGATGGAATCACTTGGAATAGAATTATGATGGCTCGAAATGTTTTATCAGTATACTGTAAATTCTCGAACCAATACAAACATGAGCTGAGAGGAAATTTACTAATGCTATAACATTTTATTGTATAGTCGTTGATTCTGTAGTATAGTTATGTATATCATAGTATAGTCATATTGCATAGTGATAGTATCAGTATAAATATGTACAAATAAAATTAAAAATAAAATGGTTCAATGTTTATTTACTTTGTTTTCTTATGTTTCACCTTTGTATACAATGTAACGGTACCGGTCGAGCAGTGTTGCAATAGGTCGACGTCGTGCCAGATTGGCACAGTGTTGGCACGTAATTAGATGTCAAATACAAAGGATAGATCGACAAAATTATTGCAAAGTGGCACGATATCGGCACCGTTGTCGACACCATTTTCTGGGACCGATTAGGCACAACAAAGTAGAGTGGGTAGCGACATTGTACTTTCAAAGATGCGAATCCGTTCCCTTCGCCCAAGTGGTGATTTCCATTGATGCGTTTCCCATAAAACGATATATTTTCAAACGTCAGATATGTGTCACGATAGTTTCTAGCAGTTATCGTTTTGATAAACTGTTTACTTTTTGGTTTCTGAGATTCCCGAACATCTTCAATCTCAGAATTTCCAAAAAATAATTGTTATAATTGCATTTAGCATAATTATTTTCGACACTGCTTTAGTATTCACTGTGATATTAACAAATTACACTGCATTAGACTTCGGTTTCCATTGGCAGAAAGGTGGAACTTGCACCTTATCCTGCCTAATTTCTGCATTAAGACTACACACTGTCCGGATAATTGAACAGGTAATTCAAATGTGAAGATTATGTGATATAGCTGATGTAGATCTGCTTCTGATTATCATCTGCAACTGGGTTATCCTTTGTTTTTCTTTCTGTCCCTTCAGAATGGACCAGCAACGGTTCCGAACAGGCGAGCGAATAAATAATATCTCAACGAATACTTTCCAAATCTGGGAAACGACAGTTCGTCTGGCACGAATTCGTACACTAATGGATCACCTTTGCGCTGCCAATGATGAGAATGATGAACTAATTTATTGCCTACGGGAACCAAATGAACCTGTTGATGACACACAGGAAAATGGCAGCAATGGTATGTTCTGCGGTAAACACCGTTTCGGAACGGCCTTCAATGAAAAGAAAAACGTTTTTTTCAGATACGGATCCTGACGAGGAAGACGGTTCGATAAATTCAATCATCAAGGATATCCGCTCGAGACCAAGAACCCGGGGAGCGGTGAAAATGATATTCTACAATCGATTGGCGATAATTTCAGAAAAGCTGACCCAGGATATAAAATTCCGATCAGAAAACGCCGAGTTCTTCGATGATCTGGAATTGGTGTTAAGTCGAATGAGTGATGAGGCGGCTGAAATTACTAAGCGAGAGATAATGAAATATCTGGCGGAAGCGAAGGAAAGACTAGCAAAAAAGGACCGGGAACGACAACTGCAGCAACAGCAAAGTGTAGGGTCTTCTAACGCCAGTCTAGCAGGTTCCAGCAGTTCGACATTTTGAAATAAGGTGTTAACTTTCCGGACAGAAATATTCTAATCAAAATTCCTCCAACCGTGTACTCTATACTTCGAACGGAGAGTATAATTCAAGGTGAATGAAGCCTGTTTAGCGCAAAGAAAATTTCGAGGAGAACGAATGATCTACTCCACTCTAAATGTAATTCGTTTTACCATTTATCTTAACTTCTTTATTGTCAGTTTTTACGCCTTTTTTTAACTATATATTTTCTCAGACTTGTTTATTTATGATTGTTTGAAGACTTGTCCCATTACAAATGATTAATAGAATTCTCGAAGATGCATTTCAAAATGATGACATGTCCTTTAGTTAAAGTATAGGCATTATGGCAAGTTGGGAATGTTTTGGCTCGTTAAAGTTTTCAGGCATGAACAGCGATTATAAAATGACACAAACATGTACGTTAATAAAATAAAGTGATTATGAACGTGATGAAAAGACTCGTTAGGTTTTCGTAAAAAGTACACGAACCGCAAACCCTTTGATGCGATGATTTTATCCTACCTATTATCAGATATTGTTCCGACTGTAAAAATTTCTTTCCGATTGTAAAAAAATTACCGGTAGAAATATGGATTTGCACATGGTACACTTGGTACGGAGTCGGAGTTTGTTGGAATCTGTCTGAGACTTTATGGATTTGTGAACTTTATAGTAGTCACGACTTCCGTTGACTTTTTTATTTATTTATATTGCCTCAACGTCTTTACAACACGGCCTGATTTGCAATTTTTCTCCAATTAACTCGGTTCATGCTATCTCTCCTTCAATTCGCCGGGCACCCCGTATTTACCATGTCGTGCTCTACTTAGTCTAACCACCTTGCTCGTTGTGCTCCTCGTCGTCTCGTACCAGCAGAATTCCCGATGAACACCATTTTTGCAGGATAGTTGTTCGACATTCTTGCAACAGGTCCTGCCCAGCCTATCCTTCCATCTTCGATTGCTTTCTAGACACTGGGTTCGCCGGTCAGTTGCGTGAACTCGTGGTTCATCCTTCGCCTCCACACGCCATCCTCCTGTACACCACCGAGGATGATTTTTAACACTCTGAAGGAACATGCGACATATCGAGCAGTGTGTAATGTCACTTTGACTCACCCCTTGTAGAATACACAGTCACCTTGACACACCTCTTGTAGAATACAATGAATAAATTCTTTCTTTCTGGTTACAACCGTCACACAAAGTAGTTCGGTCTTTGACTCACTTCCATATTCCAATAGGTTATGGGCCCAGTGATTTAGCCATTTTGTTTTTTCTTCGGAGTTAGTTTTTTCAAAAATGTCTACATCAGGAAGTTCCCATCAAAATGGTGATGGAGGTGAATCAGATTGTTCAACGTGGTCACACAGTTACGTTCAACATCGATGGCGTCACAGTGAAAAATCCTGAGGAACAGGTCATCGCCACAGGGAGTCGAGTGAATGGTCTATTCAAGTTGAACCAATTATCGTCTTCTAGAAAAGCATTGGCTTGCTCGTCGGTGGCCACCGACGGTGTGGCACAGAAGGATGGGCCATATCAATTTCAACAGTCTGCAGCGTATGAGGAGAGGTCTAGTCTCAGGCATAGATTTTAGCGATGTAGTCGAGAAGGGTGAGAATTGTAGGATTTGTGCGCTTGGTAAGCTAACTCGTTTGCCTTTCAACAATGTTGGCTCCGTTGAGCAACGGAGCTTTTGGAACTGGTACATTCCGACATGTGCGGACCAATGGAGGCGGATTCGTTGGGTGGAAGTCGGTAGTATCTTACATTCATCGATGACAGGTCGCGGAGAATCAGCGTTTATTTTTTGATCGAGAAATCAGCGGAAAGCGTGTTTAAAGCCTTTGAATATTTCCGGCGCTCAGCTGAGAGGCAGACTGGTAAGAAATTAAAAGTGCTACGTACCGATAATGGAAAGGAGTTTTTTAATAAACTCCTGGGTGATCATCTGAAACGTCTTGGCATCCGTCATCAAACTTCGGTGGATTATACGCCAGAACAAAATGGTCTGGCGGAGCGTGCCAACCGGACCATAGTAGAACGTGCACGGTGCATGTTGTTCGATGCAAAGTTGCCAAAAAGTTTTTGGGCGGAGGCAGCAGCAACAGTGGTTTATTTGGTAAATCGTTCTCCGACGAAGGGCCACGGACAGACACCGGAAGAGATCTGGAGCGGAAAGAAGCCAAGTCTGGCACACGTCCGTGTTTTCGGGTCGCCTGTGATGGCACACATACCAAAACCGAAACGTAAGAAGTGGGATGCAAAGGCTCACGAATGCATTCTTACTGGTTTTGAAGAAGACGCTAAAGCTTATCGTCTGTGGGATCCGTTAGCGAAGCAAATAATCAAGCGACGTGATGTGAGTTTCATCCATGAAGGAGGAGCAGTGGAACTTTTTTGTAATACCAAGAAACCAGTGGCACGTTCATTCAGCTGGACCTTGATGGTGAATTACCGTGGAAGCCGATTTCCTGCGAAAGGGCACCCACCGCGCAAGGTGGCATCGATAATTCTGAAGTCGTACTTAGTGACGAAGACAAATCTGACAGCGTATACGGTGATACCGTGGATCCGGATTATGATGACAATGCGTTGAGGCGAAGCGGCAGGGAGCGTTTCCTCACAGACAAGTTAAAAGATTTATTTTTTATGAGCACTGGATTGCCTTCCGATCGATTTTCAGATGGAGCTGACAACAACGTGGCATCGTCCGCCACTGAAGATCCTGAAGCTGAAACAAGTGGCTTGCAGCAGGGACTTGTGATCACCAATCGTTCGAAGCATACTGGTGATCCACGAACTCCATACGAGGCAATCAACAGTCAACACGGCGATCAGTGGAAAGCTGCAATGGACGAGGAGTTTAATTGGAAACGATACTTGGGAACTGGTCGAGCTGCCGCCGAACCGGAAAGCCATTGGATGTAAGTGGCTATTCAACACGAAGGAGGACGCGAAGGGTAACGTTGTGCGCCATAAAGCGAGGCTAGTGGCGCAAGGATTTACGCAAAAGTTTGGGGTAGACTTCGACGAAGTTTTCGCTCCCGTCGCCAAACAAGTCACTCTACGTTCTTCCTGACCATCGCAAGCCGGTTTCGGATGTTAGTTAAACACGTGGATGTGAAGAAAGTTGGAAAGTTGGAAGAGCCCATCTACATGAAGCAGCCTGAAGGTTACACCACTGGGAACTCAGACACGGTATGCTTGCTGAAAAAGAGTTTATACGGTTTAAAGCAATCCGCTCGAGTATGGAATCAACGAATCGACGATGTATTCCGAAGAATGGGATTCGTGGCTTCGATTGCGGACTCGTGTCTGTACGTTCGACGAAGGACATCAGCCACGTGTGTTTTACTCTACGTCGACGACATGCTCATCGTCACTGAAACTGCAGACGAATTTGCGGCAATTTTCCGTCAGCTGCAAAAGAATTTCGAAGTTGCCAATCTGGGTGATGTTAAGCATTTCCTTGGAATTGAAATCGAGCGTGATTCAGGTGGATTTCAGTTAAACCAACAAAGCTACATTTTAAAGCTTGCTGAAAGGCATGATTTATAAAATGCCAAACAGTCCAAAATTCCTTTGGACCCAGCCTACCTACAACAGAAGGAGGAGGAGAATCGACTGCCCAGTAACACCCAGTATCTCAGTCTGATAGGTGGTCTACTGTATGTGGCTGTTCATTCGCGCCCAGACATCGCAGTTAGCACTTCAATTTTGGCACAGAAGTCAAGTTATCCCACACAGTTGGATCAGGAAGCGAAAAGGGTACTGAGGTATTTGAAGGCTACATGTGACCACAAATTGCATCTTGGGTCGCAAAGCACAGGATTGGAACTGTTCGCGGATGCTGACTGGGCGGGTAACTATCGTGATCGAAAGTCAAACACAGGATTCCTGATTCGTTTTGGTGGTGGCGTCACAAGCTGGGCATCCAGGAAGCAAAGCTGCGTCGCTTTATCTTTCACTGAGGCGGAATTCGTGTCGTTGGCAGAAGCATGCCAAGAGCTGACTTGGGTGAAGAAGCTGTTAACTGATTTCGGTGTGGATGTCTCGGAGCCGGTACCAACCTTTGAAGACAACCAGAGTTGCATCAAGCTCATCAACAGTGATAGGATCGAAAAGCGCTCGAAGCATATTGAGACCAAATATTTCTATGTTAGGGATCTCCAGGAGAAGAAACAAATTTTGTTAAAATACTGTCCAACCGAAGAAATGCTCGCGTGGAGCCGATCAGGCGTAGTGGTAACATCCATGCCTCTCACGCTAAAGGTCACGAGTTCAATTCTCACTCCCGACATTCTTCCAAAAATGGAAGTAAAAGTGACGAACCAGCCAAATGAGTTGAAAGTCACTATAATACAGACAAAAAAAAAAAAAAAAAAGAAATGCTCGCAGCCATTCTAACGAAACCATTACAGCAATGTAGAATTAGAATTCTGAGAGAACAATTAGGGTTACTGCCGAATAAGGTCGAGCAGGAGTGAAGGGACATGCGACATATCGAGCAGTGTGTAATGTCACTTTTACTCACCCCTTGTAGAATACACAGTCACCTTGACACACCTCTTGTAGAATACAATGAATAAATTCTTTCTTTCTGGTTACAACCGTCACACGAAGTAGTTCGGTCTTTGGCTCACTCCCATATTCCAAAACACTCGTTGTTCAAAGACTCCGAGTGCTCGCAGGTCCTCTTCGAGTATTGTCCATGTTTCGTGCCCGTAGAGGACAACCGGTCTTATGAGCGTTTTGTATAGAGAACATTCCGCACGACTGCTGTCTGTTTGACCTTAAGTGTTTGTGGAGACCATAGTAGGTACGACTCCCATTGATGATGCGTCTCCGGATTTCGCGGCTGGTTTCATTGTCAGACGTTACCATTGAGCCAAGGTAGACAAATTGATCCACTACCTCAAACTCATCGCCGGCGATCGTTACGCTACTACCTAATCGGGTCCTGTCGTGTTCGGATCCGGAAGCCAGCATGTATTTGGTTTTAGACGCACTGATTTTCAGTCCAATTCTATCTGCTTCGTGCTTAAGTCTGGTGTAATGTTCAGCTACCGTCTCAAATGTTTTGCCGACACTGTCTGCGTCATCAGCGAAACAGATGAATTGACTGGATCTATTGAAAATCGTACCACGCAGGTTAAACGCCGCTCGTCTCATAACACCCTCTAGCGCAATGTTGAACAGTAGGTAAGAGAGACCATCACCTTGTCGAAGCTCCCGCGAGACTCGAATGAATCAGTTGACTATGCGTATTCGAATTTCACGGCTATTGTTGCCGTAAGTTTTTATCAATGAGCCAAGGTAGATACACACGTCGACAGCCTCGAGCTCGTTGCTGTCCATTACAACATTATTACCAAGAAGGATTCTGTAAGGATCAGCCCCTTCTGCTAACATGTATTTTGTCTTATACCAGGGACAGACATACAGCTGTACTAGCGTTGTACGTGTACAGCGTTGTACAGGTACCATCGAAGCATGACAGACATACTTTGGCTGTACATTGCACCGCATGTCAAACTGACAATCAAAAATTCGATCAATTTTCACCACATGCTTCGATGAAAAAGTTTGTTATTTAGCGTCTGAACCATCAAACACAACAAACAAGTTTCCAATCTGAGTTATTAACTCAAGAGAAAGTCAATGAAAAGAATATTTACCAAGTGTTTTGATTCAGTTTGTTCATGCCACCCACCACTAACCGTTTGTGGCGCTGCGCACAGTACAACTGTAGTCATGTACAACGGTGAAACAGGTCGGTACAGATACAGCGATTGTACCGAGATGCTTGCATGGTTCTAGCGCTGTACATGGTGACAGACATACATTTTTCGAAGTACAGCGCAAGTACAGCTGTATGTCTGTCATAAGTATTAGACGCTCAATTAGCCCAACTAGTCATACTGCGTGTTTCAGCCGCATGTGTTCTTCCGATAGCGTCCACGCCACCGAAGAAGCAAATAAACTGACTGGACTTGTTCGAATCCAGCATGCTGAAGCCCACTCTCCGCACAACACTTTTCAGCACCAGTTTAAAGAGCAGACAGGAGAGCCCGTCGTCTTGTCGAAGTCCCCTGTGTATTTGGTGCTTTGACAATTCATGAATATATTCATATTAGATCGCAATTCAATTTCAACATAATCGCTATTATAGCCGGTCAAAGTTGCATATTCATCCAAACAAATTCGGTAAGCATTTGCCATGTATGTATATGGCCTTCACTTTTGCATGCATAAGCCAGTTAGGCGCATTATATGCCAACCAAATTTTAGGGCATATGATGTTATATATACGTTTGTTATGCGATTTAATGTTTGCTGGGAAGCTTCGGTTTTCATTCCGTCCGTCGACTATGTCGAACACGCGATAACGTGTGAGCGATTGCAAACCATTTAGGCAACGGAATATATAATTGAACAAAGCTTGAACAATCTCCACATGCTGGAATAATGAAGAAGTTCTCTTTTCGTTGAAATTTCTGCCCGTAAAGTAAAGTTTTACGTAAAGTATCGAAATTCACGCATTTGATAGTCCGTTTAGACTCATTTATATCATTTGTTCTCCTCGAAGTTTTAAAATTTTATATAAGAATGGTATTCAGGTAGCAACGTGAACAAATGCATCCTGGCAAACGTGTAAACTTCCATTACCTCAGGTGACATGGTATTTCTTGTCATGACGATCATAGTGCGCTGACTTGCGATATGCTTTGATGGACAAAACACTCTGACAAACTATTTAGCATCAAAGAGTGAGGAATTTGTTTTGTCAGTTTATATTTTGTTGCACGTCGTTTGGTGGTAATGTTGCAATGGTCGTCATAATAGCCCAAATATATGCAGTGACTGTGACAAATTGCAGTTCTGGTTTAAGCTCTTCAAATCACTCATATTGCTTGTAAGCTGCATCTAATATTCGTACGATCACTCCTCATAAGTTCTTGATAGGGTTTTGATCTGGTTACCAAGCTGAACAGCCCAGAATCTGAAGCCCTTATTTATTAAACCCTGCCATGACTTTCCGGATTTTATGAATTGATGCCAAATTACCCAATTATCACGGTGTTTTAGATGCAAAAACAAAAGTAAATGATTTTGAAGTACTTTATTGAACTTCTGACTGTTCATTCGTGTTGATGGTAAGCTACCTAAACCAGGACTTTTTGAGAACATTTCACGTACTCTCGTAATCACTCGTACACACAGCTCATCGCGCGAATGTCAAAAAATTAACCTTGATTGAATATTCTGCTACGCTTGATTTGATTATCAATTCAACAGGTGCATTTCACAGACAGATGAGAAACACGAGGATCGGACGATGTTCGAAAATTCGAATGGACAGGTTTGTTTCGCACAAAACCAAGAATGAGAATGAGGCATACTTCCGAACGTTTTGCTTGTGTTCGAATACAAGGATGAGGGTGCATATCTATTAAGGCGTTACTAAAGTTTTCTCCCATCTGTGTTTGAGCTTCGAGCCGAATCCGTTATTTTATTCAACCTTTCGATTGACCTTACAGGCCTATTGCCGCTCGTAAGTCCGGATGAATAGGCAACGTTTGAGTGAATAGGCTCACGCTTTCTACAACTGCTAAAGGCAACCCCAATAACAAGGTGTTGCCATCCGTACCGATGCATGACAGAAAGCTGGTGCACTTGGTGCGAAGAGCACAAAATTCATAAGCAGGACAGCGCCAAATGTACCCGGCGCAGAACTCAGATACTAAACATTTCTTCTCACTTGTGTGATGCGCGTCTCATTCTATATATACACACATACACATCAAATTCTAGCGCCCGCTTTGTCTTCGTTCGTTCAGCGCGTCCCCATACGCACCGCCTCAACAGAGAAAGCAAAGCAGACAAACAAGATTCGAGCGCGGTTTAAAATTGGGCATATACACCGGTGTAAGGATACGGTGCAGAAAGGATGTTCGAACTTTAAAGCGAACGGTGTTGAAACTAAACATTTCAACTTTGTTTCGGTGCGCGTTGATTCTTCCGGGCGCTGGTGTGCGCAAGGAGTGAGAGTTCAACTGGGTGCAAAACAAAAAGTTGCACATCAGCACCGCGTTGCTTTCCGAAGACTGCTTATTGGTATCGTGGCCGGATGCTAAGGAGTCTACTACTCCTGCATTCTGAAATCCGTCCGAGATTCAAACCCAATCGACACATGAAAAAGTGGCAGCATTGCCTTGACGTGAAACAAACGTCAAAATAATTCATCCGTATTTTGTTTTATTTTTTTATATATGAATGAAATGAATGAAAATTATTATTTGCTATTATTCCAAGACTTTGTACACGTATTTCTCACCCTAACTTAACTATTTTTAACTATTTTAACATTTCCGCTAGAACTTCTCAATAATATAAAATCACTATCAGATATAATTTTGCATCATCTCAAGGCAATGGAGCCAATTTTGCATATATCGATTGGGTTTATATCTCAGATGAATTTTAAAATGTTTACAAATCGATCTCGTTCGGTTTACAGAATGCAACATCGTGCTAATTTTAAACCCGATCGGGTTCCGGAATAGGGGTGTTTAAAAGTCATTTAAATCCCAACGGCTGGCCTGCGATGCTATTATTGGAGTGATGCTAACTAAGACTAAGAAAAGCGGTCTGGAGCATAGAAGATGGACGAAAATACCTGACGTGATCAAAACTGGCCCTTGAGTATCCTGAATCTCTTACCTACAGGTTGGCCCATCCTTAAGACTGAACAGTGATTGGATGGATCGCAGAACTAATTATGGGCCCTGTTCTAAATCACGAGACGAACAATTCGTCTCGTCTCGGCTTCAGTCACTGACGAGTCGAGCAAACTCAAACAAGACTCTTTTCTCCTTGCAAAGGGTAATCAATCAATAAAGAGTTTTGCGATTGGACCCTCAAACGTTCGCTTAGTAAGAAAACGTGGATGTTTTCATAAAAAATCAATTCTGGGCGGGACAAAGTTCGCCGGGTCAGCTAGTAATAATATAAATCAGTGGAAAACAATGTTTTATCAAAAATTGCTCAGAAAATGAGTTTAGAATCATTCTGTTTTGTTCAATATGTTATAAATTTAATGGTTGCAGTTAAAAACATACATTGTATATGCAATTCTAGTTTAATCGTATAACAATTTCTGAAGATGAAAGTGGAACAAAGGTATACCGATGCTTTCAATCAACAAGGTGAACAAACACAGCCAAACAAACTAGACGACTCGGTTGATTCATTAGCTCGGCTTCTGGAATATGAAAATAAACTAGATGAGCACTCGTCTTCTGGAATAGGGCCCTATGACAATCCATGCAGAGTTATCGAACGTTCTCGTTAACCCATTAGTGCCCAGCGTATGAAATTTAATACGCAAATATGCCCGTTCTTGAAAAACTGTTTTTGATGAAACTCAAGTGTTATGCGTATTTGAAGGCCTTACGATTGATCGTGTGTGTTCTTACCGATGTGTTTACACCAGGCTGACGTGTGGCTGGCGTGCAAACGAAAACACTTCACGCCGGCGATATTTGTACTTCTCCGCTTCTCTCTTGCATATTGTGCGTGCTAGCCATTTATTGGGAATCACCCAACATACAGCAATACGACACACACGACTTGCCTCGTAAACGATACCTACTCGAATGATGGCTGCACTCGATCGTTGTCGCCCCGAGTCCGAGCGATATATAGCAACGAAGTGAGTTCATTATAATCCGAGCAGTAAACCGACGGTTGAGTGCTGAGTGGATGGTGTGCTGTCTCTCACACATTAGACTTATACATGCTGTACAATTATCCGATAGCGTGGCTCATGCCACACACATATGTTTGTTTGTAGTAGTGACATAATTTCAATTTTTTTGCGTTTTTCAAATTTTTACGTTTTTCACCGTCCGATTTTTGTCCCGGATACGTCCAACGATGTTGGAATATTTAAAAATAAACCAATTTTCATTCTTTCATTCAAAAACACACATTGTCAATTTGTATAAAATACGCCAAAGACACGGTGCAATGTGAGTGAATTATAATATAGGGGGCGAGAAGTGAACACGCCCCGCTCACGCCACGTTGACGCCCCGCCGCAGTGAGAACATGGCCTAAGGCCGATTACACATTATCCGGTTTCCGCCGGACCGGTTTGAAACCCAAATGGCAAATTTCGACCGTACCAATCTCTTTACGGAGTCGTGATGCAGCTGTCTACTGCGACTGCAATGTCCGGTGACCGGACAAACATTATACGCGATGACAGTAGTATTGTATCGACATCTGTTGGAGACATCAGTTTGGGAAAGCAAACCATTATCTATAACATTCTCAGACCATGAGACAGTTTTAAGTTGTTCAAACTTTGAATGAAAATTTTTACTTCGTATTATGTGATTACTCAAAACACGTAGAACTGACACTTACTTAATTATTTTTGTATAACTTTCCTGATATTTTCACCAAAACTCATCATTATAATTTGAAATCGCTATCACTCACAATTCTTGTTCAGGGTTTTTTCACTACTTGCGGAAGAACGTATTGCTCTATTATATAAAAACATATTTGTTGAAGAAAATGTTTATTTTCATTCATAATTTTTATTTTGTATACGAGTTTACTGCACCTGAAAATCCATCATCATTATCATTTCCCAAAAGCGGAGCACGAAGCTCCATACCATCAACTCGAATAGACAGTTGTTTGTCATGTGTGTTAGTATGAGTACAATTCAGAAAATTTATCGTCCCATGGATTAATATGTGTGAGCTATTGACGTTTGTTTGTTGTTTTTGAAATCAATTCAGAAGTCGGATGTGAAATGGATGCCGAAATTTTGCTTCTTTATTTCGCTGCTGTGGAACAAATTCAGCGATGCAAGTTTCTGCTCAAAGTGAATCAATGGTCACAGGCGTACGAGGTCATCATGGAGCATATTGCCACAGATTGTGTTATCAACGGTGGGTGGTGTCTTTCGACATATTGATATGCTTTGTTCACAGTCAACTTCCCTTATTTGGAATCGCTACTGAATGACTTCAAATCTTCAAAAAGTTCATCAAAGGGCAGATTTTGAGCGACTATCGAGCTGAATGTGAAGGTTAGTTTTTGTTGATTTGACACACCAAAAATAGCTCTCTCTACTAATATTTTTATTCGGATCTCCACACAGTTTGATCTGACCCGGGATGCTATCGACGACGATGTGGCCGAGGCTCGACCCGAGGAACTCGAGCCCAAACTATCCGATCTGTGCTCAGTCATCAAGAAGTTTCCCTGTCCGACGCCGAAACATCGGCTCTGTCAGAGCGAAACCATCCAGCGGTTGGCATATCTCATTCGACATTCTCCGCTCAGGATCTGCATATTAACAGCTGTGCGTTCATGTGAAATGCGCTTGACAAAGCGACTTTTGCCCCGGGAGTACGTGCTCGAGAAATTGCGGCTTATGCTAAGCGCGTTTCTGGACGAGGATTTGCGGAAGTATGAGATAGTGTTTGAAGGAAAATTTAGATGTTAATTTTAGTTTAGTTTAGATTATTACTGCAATAGTGAAATAAAAATTCACTCAAAAATAAATGAATGGGCACACATTCTATCGTAGGCAAAAAATCTATTGTAAAAATATATGGCATCAGAGCGTTTGAAATGAATCATGATATTTGTGTATGTTTGGGAATAAAATAATTTGGCATATGGATGAGTACAGTGCAACTGGACTGGAGTTAGTTTTTATAATACTGTTTACGACAACCAAGTTTTTCTGTTAAGTAAGTTTTTTATATTTGGTTATCATTGCAAATTTACATCCCACGGAAAGATTAGATCAAAAAAAAGATATTGTTTCGTCAACACGCCCGGTATATGGCTGAATTTCTCCAAGAGTGCCACAAAAAATGTTTGGCGAGAAGTCTGCGCGGAATTATTATGGTGTTACAACGGTTTACTCCTTTCCCGTTAGCTCCACCAGAACCTTGTCGTGTGAGCAGTTCCCATGTACCCCTAGTACATACTCTGCGCCCATTTTGATCCCTGCGCTTCCAAATCTTATTCTTGGATAAATCTTTTTCCTAGAACGATTGTATATTCAGAACAAAAATCAAAATCGAAAACAGCTTGCATGTAGCAGGAATATTTGCAGCAATGTTTACCTGTCAATCCACTATATAAATAAAAGCATGTATGTGTTTGTGAGAGATGTACGGTTTTGTGTAGTGAGAAGTGTCTTTCACATTGTTATCCGGTTATCCGTCCAAACCTAGCGGCGCTTTTTGAAACCGGTCCGGCAGAAACCGGATAATGTGTAATCGCCCTAAATGATACCACATAACAATTTAAGAGTGTTTTTTGTGTCAGTGTGATTTTATCTGTCATTTTTGTTGTTTTGTTCTGTATTGAAGCTTGCAAAGTTCGAGTTTAATGGAGTCGCAAAAGTAAACATATATTTATCAAAGTTTTACCTCTTAAAGGATTCTAAATTACTCAAATCTGTGACACAACACTACTAGACGAGTGTAAAAAATGATATCTAGCAAAAAATCCGAAGAAAATTATTAAAAAATCTATGTTTACTTTTGGGCGTATGAAATTTCTTACGCTGTGCAACTAAGGTATATTTTTTTCTCAATAGGATAGCATTATTAGCCAACTTTGTTGCAATACATAATGTCACACGCAAAAGCACGCAACATTTTCGATAAATCTCTCATGCGCCAACCGCACCACGCTGGCGAGACAAGCTTAGGAACACGACGAAATAAGCGAGAAAGGAATTCATCGTTCGCACCAACACAACGAAAACGTAAGTGCCGCTGCTACGGCACGGCGCCGTGCTCGACGAGAACGGGGGCTTCGCACAGTTACCATCGACGCGTAAGGACGGGCTTTTTGTTGGCAGTTGGTTTTTTTTCTCCGAGTCGGGAGAACGTTTCTAGTGCGGAATCCGGTATGGTGAATGGGCCCTGCTTTCATGGCGGGCGTGTTCTGCGCTAAGAATTAAAGTCTTGTCCAGTTAGAATCCGTACGGAAGAAATCATTTATATCTCGGAGATAGAATGACATACAAAAAAGAGTGATCAACCAAAAGAAAGATATATTCTTGCACTTTTACAAAAAAATGTCCTTAAAATTATTTTTCTTCATTTCTGATGAAACTTCTCACTTTTCTGGTGATTCCTCCCATCAAACGTTGCACAGCGGCAGTGTCGACCTCTGTGGCCAGTTTTTTCCAGAATCTGGTCATCCCTGCAGCGTCCCGAGCCATTTTTCCGGTCTTCTTTAGCTTCCGCTTCATAATCGCCCAATATTTTTCAATTGGGCGGAATTGGGGGCAGTTTGGTGGGTTGAACTCCTTCTCGATAAAATCCACCCCGTTGTCGCGGTACCACTGGAGAACCTCCCGGCTATAGTGGCAACTCGCTAAGTCAGGCCAAAACTTAACGGGACCATTGTGTGCCTTTATGAAAGGCAACACACGCTCCTTCAGGCACTCTTCCTTGTACAATTTCGAATCCATGGTCTTTGTAGTGATGAAAACCGGCGTCTTCGCACCACAGGTGCATATACCCTGCCAGATCATCATCTTCTTGGCAAATTTGTCCATGAACATGAACTTGAATTTGGCGGGGACATCGCCTCGTGCCGTGGAAAGATAAAATTTTTGTCCCGGAAGTTGGCCGAAGTCCATTTTTACATAAGTTTCGTCATCCTGGAGCAGGCATCCATGGTACTTCGTTAGTACCTGATAATACAACTTACGAGCGCGAGTTTTCGTCACTAGACTCTGCTTCATCGTCCTATTTGTTTGCTTGATTGCTTTGTAGGAATGAAGTCCAGCTCGGTGAATGATTCGTCGAACGGTACTACGAGCGGCACCGTATTTCTGAGCGATATCATGTTCGGAAAGTCCAGGGTTTGCTCTGACGGTTCTCAACACCTTCCAATTCAGCTGACGATCGTAGGTTCCGCTTCGACGCTTCTTTTGAACCGCCCGGTCCACGCTGTTCCGCTCGCGGAATCGTCTGAGCACATCACATACGGTAGTTTTAGCGATATCCAACTGTTTCGCGATCTTCGCACCCGACCACGTTGGATTGTCAACGTGGGTGTGCAAGATTAATTTTCTTCTTCTGTCTTCCATGTGGAATAACTCCGGACTTACGGCACGAAAAAATTTGAAACTTTTACCACCAGAAGAGGAAACATTTGTAAACAAACCGCTGTAAAAACTTTCTTGCAGCGGCCACTGACTGTGCCGCTGTAAAATGTGCAACGCGTACGGATTCTAACTGGACAAGACTTTAGCAGAATTGTGCAGTTAATTGTGGTGATTGAGCCCTGCCTGCGTTGCAGGCATGTTAGTTAGCCACGGGCTTTAGTGCGCTTCTCTGTGGGAAAAATTTTGTGCAGAGGTGCCGCTGGCGGTGTGATTCGCCGGAAGTTTTTTTTCTTTCTGCACATGCGGTGCGGGAAAAAGCATCGAAATTGCGTAGGCTCGCCGAGCCGAGTGTGACTGGCAATTTCCGGTGTGAAAAGCATGAGAGAAGTGTAAAAAGAAAAAAAGGAAATAGTGCGAAAAAGAAAAATTAATTGAATTCAAGATGGTGGGCACTCGCTGAGCGAGCGAAGAAAAGTAGTGCGGAGCCGGACAGTTTCCGGTGAGAAGAGAAAGTTAAGGAAAGGAGAAAGTGAACGGAAAGAGAAATTGTGTGGGAGAGCTCGAGGAGTCTTGGAGAGAACGAAGAAGGAAAAGGAGTACGGCAGCAGGAGTTGGAATAGGATAGAAAGAGAAGACCGGCGGGACCGATGGCACACCAGCCACTGGAGAGGAGCCACTAAGCAACCATTAACAAAGGTGAGTGCGAGCGTGAGAGAGTGTGCATGTGTGCGTGTCATTTTTGTAATTTTAATACATACGTCGGAATGTTTTACGGCATGATGGCGGCTTGCGAGCTGGCAGAATGATGTGAGTGAGAAGTGAGGAACGAAACATCTCACATGATGGCAACAAGCACATGTGTAGAGGAGATTTCGTAACAAGCTTGCCGATAATCCGGAGGAGCTGTACAATTATCTGATCGATTTGGACGAAGACGCTCTCGAAAATCTAGTGTCAACAAAAGATATTGACTTTGTCATCGTGCCCCCAAGCGCTGGAGACAGCGATGTGGATGCTAGAGATAGTGACTCGAAGGACGGATCTTCCGGTTTTGGCAAACAAGTGAATGTCGAGAGCAATCTTGGCATATCTACAGAAAGAATCATGGAAATGGACCTTTGATTAATTTCGTTAGAGCTATCTGTGAAGGAATTCTAAGTGACATAAATCCAGCAAGGATCGAGTTCATGCAGATCAAGCCTAAACACTCGAAGTCATCGGAAGTTAGGTTTGACGGAATAAATCATTTCATGGTGTGCGTATTGCAACCGATGTACGACGTATATTTGCTTGAAGAGTGATGTGGGTTTGCACCCTTCGGAGTGCTTTTTCCGGTACCATACTCAGTAATACTAAATCCGATACACTACCGTTCTACGCATAACTGTACTATGTTCTATGCAATCCCTATGAACCGTGAGACAATTATGCGTAGAACGGCAGCACACGAAAGTGTTAATAAACCATGAAAATGGTTGTTGAAGTTGAATTTTATGAAATAAAACCATTTTGTTCGATATTCAAATGATTTCCATTTTTGATACTGTATCGGCTCAGCGTATGAAATTTCATACGTCAGATATCTCAACTTCCAAAGAACTCTAAACCAAAATATTGCGTAAACATAAACGACCGTTATAAAACCGTTATTGAATTGAATGTATGGTGAAAATAAAATAAATATTTTTTATTTGAAATTCATTTTGAATTATTTTTAAGCAATTGTTTATTTTTCTTTCTCTGTCGCAATCCGACGCTTCGAGACTCCCTCACGAAGCCTCTGTCGGGCCATTTCGAGCATTTCTGGAGTGAATTTCTTCAAATTTTCTTCAGCATGTTCTTTTGAGGCAGACATTTCTCGCGTAATTTTTGAAAAGGTCCTATGTAACATTCACATCAACTCGAGAAAAACGAAGTTGAAGATCGGAACATTGTTCCGCGAATTGTTTCAAAAGGAATCGATCTTCATCACTACTTTTACCACTAGCAGTCAATAATAACTCCGCAAAACCAATCGTAACTGTTGTTATGTGATTTTAGATTGATATTGAAACCTCCGAGCGAAAAATGTTATTATTTTCTATACCGGGGTGTAAAATCAAAGTTTCGAAAACGCAAGCGTTACGCCGGAGACCGAGATTTTGAGCGTTAATAGCTCCTAAACAACTGAACGAAATGGTATGATAAACACTTCATTCGAAAGATAAAATGTCTACGCGTTCTATACTTGTTACTTTTTGATCCAAAAACTTGTTTCAATAGTCTTAAAATTGCTTTCAAAACAGGCTATTGAAATCACCAATCGGTATATAAGCGAGCGCCGCTCGGAAATCCACTCAGTTCTAATTGAACAGCGATTGGAGCATGTTGTCGCTGTTGTGGTGAAGCTCTTCGTTCATCATGGAAGCGCGGATGAACGGTGTCACCAAGAGCCTGTTTGTGCACCCTAGGCCAGAAGGGAATCCATCAGGAGGAGAGTGATGCCACAAACAAACACACATACGCGCGCGGAATTCTTTCCGTTTGGATGCCATTCAGCATCGCGAAAGTTCCGGAAAGATCTAATCATTTCTGGAAAATAATCTGCCAGTTCCTCTGGGAATTTAAAAATACATTCATGTGAAAGAGTTTATTTTAATGTTTTCTAACCATATAACACAGCGATCAAAAACATTCGATTTTGTAGTTTTTCAACCAAGTGTAATTTGCAGGAAAGCTTCTGAAGATTATTCTTCCCCATCAGTAGGATATTTCCGTATCCAATATTGTATGCGTACGCAATCGATTATTGCTCAGTCGCCGAAAGTTTCGAACTCAGAGAGTTCATTCCCCTCTAGTTTGCCTTCCAAATTGCCATCGTAAACCACGCCTTCTCTCGATTCAATCACGCACAAAAAGCATACTTAAGCGATATTCTGGTGGTGAGACGCATTCATTTTTCGTGAAGACATCGACAAGACAACATCGTTGCCTAAACGTGCTGGAGGAGGTGGGCGGCGAAGGATCGTCACATACACGCGCAGAATTTTTTCCGTTTGGATGCCATTCAGCATCGAGAAAGTTCCGGAAAGATCTAATCATTGCTGGAAAATATAATCTGCCAGTTCCTCTGGGAATTTAAAAATACATTCATGCGAAAGAGTTTATTTGAATGTTTTCTATCCATGTAACACTGTGATCAAACATGTTTCAATCAAGTGTTATTAACAGATGGTTATCGAGTTAGCATAAACCACTGGTGGGCTTCCAGTATCGAGGAAAATGTGGAAATATCTAATCGTTACTGAAAATAATCTGCCAGTTCCCCTTGGAATTGAAAATTACATTCAAGCGAAAGAGTTTATTTTAATGTTTTCTATCCATAAAATATTCATATAATACATTTGGGTTTGTGATTTGTCAATCAAGTACAGTTAGCAGGAAAGCTTCTGAAGATTATTCTTCAGAACAAGGTTTTTCGTATCCTATATTGGATGCATAAAACCGTAAGGCCGATTACACATTATCCGGTTTCTGCCGGACCGGTTTGAAACCCAAATGGCAAATTTCGATCGGACCAACCTTTTTACGACGCCGTGATGCAGCCGTCTACAGCGACTGCAATGTCCGGTGACCGGACAAGCATTATACGCGATGACCGTAGAATAGTGTCGACGTCTGGTGGAGACATCGGTTTGGGAAAGCAAATCATTCTCTATAAGATTATCACACCTCAAGACAGTTTTAAGTTGTTTAAATTTTTAATGAAAACTTTTACTTCATATTATTTGATTGCTCAGAACCTGTGGTATTGATTCTTCCTTAACCATTTTGACGTAGGACTACGTCTTTCATTTCTATACCGGGGTGTAAAATCAAAGTTTCGAAAACGAAAGCGTTACGCCGGAGACCGAGATTTTGAGTGTTAATAGCTCCTAAACAACTGAACGAAATGGTATGATAAACACTTCATTCGAAAGATAAAATGTCTACGCGTTCTATACTTGTTACTTTCTAATCCAAAAACTTGTTTCAATAGTCTTAAATTTGCTTTCAAAACAGGCTATTGAAAACACCAATCGGTATATAAGCGAGTGCCGCTTGGAAATCCACTCAGTTCTAATTGAACAGCGATTGGAGCATGTTGTCGCTGTTGTGGTGAAGCTCTTCATTTATCATGAAAGCGCGGATGAACGGTGTCACCAAGAGATTGTTTGTGCACCTGGCCAGAAGGGAATCCATCAGGAGGAGAGTGATGCCACAAACGGTTCCCCGGGAAGATCTCGAAGCAGCCGCTACACACACATACACGCGCGGAATTCTTTCCGTTTGGATGCCGTTCAGCATCGAGAAAGATCCGGAAAATAATCTGCCAGTTCCTCTAGGAATTTAAAAATACATTCATGTGAAAGAGTTTATTTCTATGTTTTCTATCCAAATATGTGACCAAATATTTTTCAATGAAGTGCCATTAACAGATGATTATCGAGTTAGCATTACCCAACGTGTGGGTTTCCAGTATCGAGGAAAATGTGGAAATATCTTTTTAGTTTATTTTAATGTTTTCTATCCATGTAACACTGTGACCAAATACATTTGGTTTTGTGATTTTTCAATCAATCGCAATTAACAGGATAGCTTCTGAAGATTATTCTTCTCCATCAGTAGGATATTTCCGTAATATATTTGGTTTTGTGATTTTTCAATCAATCGCAATTAACAGGATAGCTTCTGAAGATTATTCTTCCCCATCAGTAGGATATTTCCGTATCCAATATTGGATGCATAAAAACTTGTGCCTCCAACGTAACGCTCTCGTTCTCGAAGTTCTCCAAATATTCATTCATTCAGAATGAATTCAGATTCAACTTCAAACAAATGATCTCTAAATCAACGATAGTCGTACGTCACCCTTGCGGTTATACCATAGATATAACCCACTTCCTGTTTTTGTATAGTTTCCTTGATATTTTAACTAAAACTCATCATTGTAATATACAATCATTATCAGACACAATTATTGTTCAGGAGGTTTCCCAACTTGCAAAAGAACGTATTACTTTATTACATAAAGAACACATTTCATGAGAAGAAGTTAATTTTCATTCATAGTTTTTATTTTAAGATATGTGTTTAATGCACCTGAAAATCCATTATCACTATCATTTCCCAAAAGCGGAGCACGAAGCTCCATGCCATGAAAGCGAATTGACAGTTGTTTGTCATGTCTGTTAGTATTAGTACAATTCAGGCAATTTTTCGTCTAATGTAATAGTATGTGTGCACTATTCACGTTTGTTTGTTGATTTTGAAACCAGTTGATAATTTGCATGCGATATGGATGCTGAAATTTTTATTTCACTTTTTCAACAACTACCAGTGTTGTGGAACTAATTCTGTGATGCAAGTTTCTGCTCAAAGAGAAGCAATGGTCACAGGTGCACGATGTCATCATTTAGCATATTGCCACGGACTGTGTTATTAACGGTGAGTGGTGTCTTTTGACAAGCAGATCGAGTTATTTAATTGACTTCTATTTTTTGTTCACAGGCAACATCCCTTATCTGAAATAATTATTGAACGAGTTCGGGGATGTCAAACAAATCTTCAATCGGTTCATGGAGGGGCGGATTTCGAGCGGCTTTATCGAGCTGAATGAGAAGGTTAGTTTTTGTTAATTTGAACACACTAAAAATAATTCTCTCGTCTAATATTCTTTGGGCATTCCAGTTTGACCTGACCGGCGACGCGATCGACGACGAGACCAAGGCACTCCAGCCAAAACTGTCAGATATGTGCTCTGTGATCTAAATGTTCCAATGCCCGACGCCAAAGCATCGGTTCTGTCAGAACGAAATTCCAGCTTATCTGATTCGGTCATTCTTTGCCCCGGATCCGCGTATTGATAGCTGTGATGCGAATTGGGCTCGAGAAGCTGCCCATGCCCCAGGATTACGTGCTCGAGGAATTGCGGCATATGTTGAGCTCGTTCTTCGACGAGGATCAGCGGAAGCAGCAATGGAATAGTGTTTGAACGAATTATGTTATTTTATTCGTAATTTTTTTTACTGTATTAATGAAATAAAAAAAAACTCTAGAATGAATGGATGTGTATACATTCTCTTGTAGGTAAATTCCAAAATAATCACAGGAAGTGAACACATTATACATATAAATAAATAGTGCCTCTGGCTTGTAACGGAATGTTATTATTATTGGTTCATCAAATTGCACTTTTATCTAACCGTGTTTCTGAGAGTGTTGAAAAATTATGTGGCAACAGAGCGTGTGAAATAAATCATACTATTCGTGTATGCTTGGAAACGAAATAATTATGCGTATGAATGAATAAACCGCAGCTGGACTAAAGTTAGTTTTTTAAACGTATTCTGAAGTGGGGCGGAAGTATTCACGATAGGTACGGTAAGAACGCCGTTATGATGCAGGATATGTGTAATGTCCGTGAGGCCTGGTCTCACTTTGATCATGCTTATGGTGTGCTACACTCCAACATTCGGCCTTATATGATTTCCAAGGAACATACATATGAGAAAGCTCGTGGTTGCCGCAGCAGCTGTGGGTTTAAGGTTTTCCGTCTGCACTCAGCTGCATGTAACCGGAATATTTGAAGCAATGTTTACCTGTCAAATCCACATATAAATAAATGCATATATGTGTTTGTGAGAGATGTACGGTTTTGTGTAGCGCGAGGTCTCTTTCACATTGTTGTCCGGTTTTCCGTCCAAACCCAGCGACGCTTTTTGAAACCGGTCCGGCAGAAACCGGATAATGTGTAATCGCCCTAACGCTCTCGTTTTCGAAGTCCCCCAAATATTCATTTATTCATTCATTCAGAATGGATTTAGATTCAATTTCAAACAAATGATCTCTAAATCAACGATAGTCCTGCGTCACCCTTGCGGTTATACCATATATATAACCCACTTCCTGTTTTTTCACCAAACGAACTGTCATTATCGAAACGTGTAGAATAAAAGTTGTTTTTCATTTTTCTCTCCGTAAAGTTCGAGTTTAATCTAGCTTATCCGAAGTAACCGTTCCTTTTCCAGGGTTTTCAGTCGCGCTTTGCCTTCAATGTTCAATTGGATGGCCTTAACCAACCTAACCAGTCAAAAGAAAAAAAAATATGCCGAGTATTAAAATTACTCTACAATTGCTGAGTCTTAATAAAAAACATTTCAGCACATTTAAAGGCCTTATAACAGGACACTGTCCGAACAAATACCATCGCCGATCAGAATTAAGAATTTCATGAGACATGTTATTTCTGATTGGCACCTATCCTCGCTATAGCTTTCAGTCTATTCCTTCCGCAGTAAGCAGTAGATCAGCTTGAAGTGCAGTAGAAAAAATGGGACATACCACAATAATTCAAAATAATGGATGCAGTGGTTCATATCAAACAAGGAGAAAAAAATCAGCTCGTTGTAATTCATATTGGGCAACTCGAACCGAACAAAATAACCATGGAAGTTTAAAAGGTTATCTTCCATGGTTATTTTATTCGGTTTATTATGGTCATGTCTAAGTCGAACATTTGAAGGGGAAATGAAAAAATATGAAAGCATATGTGAACTTGGAAATGCTTAAATGGAAACTTCCTACTCGCCATATTTACCAGGTAGTGTACGTTATTATACCGCTTCTAGGTAAAGAGAGACAATACACTCAGTTACTTGTTTTTGACTTTTTTAATGCCTTTCACGAGAAACTGGAAGTTATAGAGTAGGAGAATATTAAGACAAAAAACTGGAAAAATTACCTTGTAACTATTAGCAAATTATAGAATTAAACAATTCATCCAAGTTAAGAATACTAATACAAGAACTGAAATAGAAAACAAAGAGGTTTATCTAGAGTCTTTAAGCGACATGCACTTTCATCGGCTGAAATGTTGCTTTCGTTTATTACTTCGATTATGACACTTCGCAATACGCAGGATGGTCACAAAATTGAACATTTTTCCTACCAATATGTAGGAATAGAAATAGCGGAGATATTTCTGTGTGAAACGGGTGTATGAAACTGCCAATAGACTATTCTGTCGAGTTCCGACGATTTTTGTTTGTTTCACGATCGCATACGAAGAATCTGTCCTTTATTTCTCTTCTGTTTGTTGTAACATATGTGTTTGTTTTCTACAATTACATTTTAGTAAACGCTTCTTAGATGGGGGCCTTCTCGACCAGTTTAAACCAGTGTCCGCATTCGCATCGCTTTGGGTGACCCTGTCGATGTAAAAAAAAAAAACAAGGAGAAGCATAAATAATGGTTTCGGGGTTTCCCAGCTCATTTGCTTACCTGATGCAGCCACATCCACTGAATGTATGTTTGATCTTCCTCACCTGGGGAAATAGATTATTTTAGAAAGTTTGTCCTAATTTTCTGGGATATTATATGTTGCATTATTTGAATCGGAACCATCTATGATATTCCGGTGTAGTCATGTTGCAGTTTACAAAAAAATATTCAAGTCGAAATATACAGAAATGATTTAATATACTTATATCGAACTAGCAATAACTGGAATTAGAATTACAAGCACAATAACTTCACGATTTTTATTGAGGTTCCTCGAAAATGCAATATCATCGTTTAGAAGCGACATAATTGATTTTTTCCATAGTTTCCATATATGTAGGGAATTATCTATGTGATCAGTTATGTAAACTTGCCAGTACCAGTATATCACTTGAATATTCACTCAAATCAATAATTCAGATCAGCTCGCTGAACCAGAAATACTTACAGACACATCCCACTAAACGTGATTCGAAAGCCGATGGAACCAAATTGGGCTTATCCTTAGTGCCCGGGCCGCGCTTGAACACACGCATATCGAAGGGATCGTTATTGCCGGCCTGTCTGGCTAGCAGTTCGCGTTTCTCGAGACCGGTGGCATGCTCAAGTGGGTCGTTCATCACTGCAATGGTATACAAACATTAAAAATCTAAACAAAACATTGCGTTCACACCCGATCATATGATTTATGACTAGTCTGAATGCATTAAAGAGGTCGATCATCAGACGGGGATTTTCTTGATTAATACCCCCTCATCGATCGCTAATGTTCTACCAATGTTATAATGAGGACTTATCACAGCATCCTTTGTTACCAAGTACAGTACCAGAATGGCATAATAAACTCGTATTGAACTCGAAACCAAATTTTACCATTACGTAAGTAAGCCGAAAGAAATACTCTTCTGTCACAGCATAAGAAAAATGGTTGTGCAACCACGAGTGCTCCTGGAAGCCTTCGGCACGGCTCCTCCCGTTTTACTTACTTTTGCAGAAACGCACTGAAGTGTAGGACACATTACGCTTGGCGGCGTTCAGCACCAGTCTTGTGCAGAGAGATGCCATCACGAATGTTTTCTTCAGTCACGGATTTTCGCTGACTTCGGGGCGGACAGACTTTGAAAAAGCAGCAGTTCTTTGCGTTTTCACCTAGCACTCTTCGATTTTGACAAGAAGGAATGGAAAGATGCGGAAGAAGCGAGGGTGCGAGAGTGTGACAGCTGGGTATATAAATATGTGCTGTCATTTGATGGGTGGGTCAAATGTGCAGGGTACATTCTATACAGTGAACTCGAATTAGGTAAAAGTTCGTATTTATGAACGCTGATAAATACAACTTAAAATTGTTTTCAAATTCAAGTTTAGTTTTTTTATCAGTCACTAGTTTTGTATACAGTAATTTACATTCAATACGACATTTTACTAATTGAACAGAACTGTAGTGCGACACGATTAGTTGGATATTTTTACCTCTAATTGGACATTTTTGTAAACAACGAGTTTGAGGCCCAAATTATGGTCCCACATTGGAAGTCGCCCCCAGGCGTCGACACTGTACCACTCTCATCGAAAATGTCCAATTACAGGTCAAAATCGCCTCCAATGCGACACTAAGTGGTGCCTCGGCATGTTTCATAGAATGTAAATTACTGTACATAATTTCTATTTGATTGTAGCTGTACTTAGTAAATAGTATATTGATGTGGGTAGAATAAGTGCATCACTAAACATTGCAAACACAATCAAGCAATGCAGAAATAACTTCATTGCAAAGTTGCCATTCGCAGCAAACGTCAATTTTTTTTTTGATTCTATTCGTTCTTCGCTAGTTGTGATTAAGTTGTTTCGAAAAATAATGATTTTTGCTTCTCGACGATGGGTTAGTTTTTCAAACCTAGGTGCAATCAATCATGACAACAAAAACAAACATCCTCGTTTGATAACTATCGATGCAAGAAAGAAAGTAGTAAAATGCAACGACCAGTGCGAAAATGAATTACTATTCAAAATCGCAACGATTAAACTTGTGAAATTACCAACGTTTATAGCAACACAGCGGTGGGGATGTTCTTAGAAGGCCCGAAGGCAGTTTTGAGTTGCTAAAATTTTAATGAAAATTCTTACTTGGCGTTATTTAATTACTCAACCAAGGTCCGAAACCAGCGAGGATGACTGATGAACTATTCTAGCAAACGGTTATTCTAATTGACGTGACGAATTTTAACGAATTTTAACGTCCATTTAAAGTGAAACGACAACTTGATTTCTGATGCAAACTATCGCGAACTCAAACATCGATACATACACAACGTGAACAGAATACCAGGTTTATTACTTCCCGTGTTTTCCATGTAGTGATAGGCAAAAAAAGCAAAAAAAGGCACAGGAGGGTTGTGTCCGAGTCACGACCGCAGAGTTGACGTAGCATTCCGTTAGGCTATCTGTTGATTTCGGATGTATTTGAAGAATTAAATCGTTAAACTCTTAGTGATTCGGTGGCCCTGAAAAGGGCCGTTTTGTTTGGTTGTTGGGTATTGTTGGTTCACACAGTGGTTACCGAGTGATGATGACAGAAGGATGGTAAACAGTCGTTGGATAGTGCGTATCAGATAAAAGATACCGAAGAGAAACGATATATGATGAAAACCTCCCTCTGTGATCCTAGACGAGATGCCTCCTGTGTTATGTATGGATGAAATAAAGAGAAAAAAAACTTACCAATGTAATATAAGATAATTACCAATACCGAACACAATTATCAATTTTTCTCATCAGTAAAAACATGTTACTTTAATATAGAGAAAACATATTTGAAATGGAAATGTAATTTTCATTTAAAATTTTTACTCTCTGAGTGTTTATTCAACCCAATGCGAATTTTTATTGAACTAACAACACCTAATACTATATGTAGAGCATATGGAAAATCGCTTTTTCTAATATTTTTTCACTTTTCCAATCTTTCTCGCCGTATAAACTTTCCTTGGGTGAAAATGAACACAACAAAATAGACAGCTTAAACAAAACGACCCGTTCTCGAGCGGGAACACACCTTGGTTTTTATTTATGAAAATTGAAATAAATCGTTTCATATTTTAAGTCATTTTTAACACAACTGCTACCATATACAATTTACACTTACGCTTGTGCTAAATTTTTCATAATACACGATCGGTCATTGAAATCCCACGAAACAACCAATTTTGAAGTTCCAAATTTGAATTTTATTTGCTAGAATTAATAGTATTACTCATCTTACTTGCAATATATAAATGCCCCCGACTTCATATATTTGCAATGCCGATTTCCCTCGGGCACCTTGGTTTAGATGTCTCTGTTAGGGAACACTTTTCGGTGAGAACAAAAGCTCCCCGTACTTTCATGTATCTGCAATTTCGATTTCCTCCAGGCAACTTGGTTTTGAAGTCTCTATTAGGGAACACATTTCGGTAGGAACAATGCCGATTTCACCTAGGCAGCTTGGTTTTGATGTCTCTGTTAGGGACCCGCCGCATGTGTCGTCAATTTATACCAATCAGAAGTGGGCATTTCCGTTAGGATAGAGGTTGAGATTTTTCAATTATTCGATAGTTAGTTACATGCTGTCAAAAAAGTCCTGCGGTATTTTTTTTTAATTTTCATTTGTTCATAAAATTAGTTACAATCATCTGTTTTAAGTCAAATATGCGCCGTTTTTTTCTGACTACCTAGCTCGTTCGCCATGGACAAAAACAGGTGGTAGTCACTTGGTGCAAGATCCGGACTATACGGCGGATGCAAAAGAACCTCCCATCCGAGCTCCCGGAGCTTCTGGCGCGTCACTAAAGAAGTGTGTGGCCTGGCGTTGTCCTGTTGGAAGACAATGCGGCCTCTGTTTATCAAAGATGGCTTCTTCATGAGTGCTACCTTCAAGCGGTCCAGTTGTTGGCAGTACAGGTCCGAATTGAGCGTTTGGCCATAGGGAAGCAGCTCATAATAGATTATTCCTTGACAATCCCACCAAACACATAGCAGAACCTTACTGGCCGTTAATGAGGGCTTGGCCACCGTCTGAGCCGCTTCAGCGGGCTTCGACCACGACCGTTTGCGCTTCACGTTGTCGTAAGTGACCCACTTTTCATCGCCAGTCACCATCCGCTTCAGAAACGGGTCGATTTTGTTGCGATTCAGCAGCGATTCACATGCGTCGATACGGTCAAAGATGTTTTTTTGCGTCAACGTGTGTGGCACCCATACATCGAGCTTCTTTGTGAATCCAAGCTTCTTCAAATGGTTCATAACGGTTTGATGACTTATCCCCAGCTCTTGGCCGATGCTACGGCTGCTACTATGCCGGTCTTTCTCGGCTAATTCAGCGATTTTGTCGCAATTTTCGACGACAGGCCTTCCGGAGCGGGGCGCATCTTCGACGACCTCTACACCAGAACGAAAACGTTGAAACCATCGTTGTGCGGTGGAAATGGAAACTGTATCGGGTCCATAAACTGCCCAAATTTTATTGGCAGCTTGAGATGCATTTTTGCTTTTGTCATAGTAGTACTGTAAAATATGTCGGATTTTCTCTTTATTTTGCTCCATATTTGCGACACTATAACTCACGAACGACTTAACCAAACAAAACACTGTCAAGGACTATATTATAGCGCTTTCCAACAAGCTATAGTATGACTCGATACAATGAATACAACTAGAACTACGCGCTTACAACGACACCTCGCGGAAATACCGCAGGACTTTCATGACAGCCTAATATATTATTTTATTCAGGGTGAAAAATTGTTATAGAGTGCCGAAATCGTTTGATGTAAAAATATCATCAATCCATCATGAAATGACTGAGCAATAAGCATTTGAAATTGGCCATTTTTCACGATGTGATCGATTTTCGTTTTTCAATTTGTAACCCCATATGTTCCCGAAAGACGTAATCCTACGTCAAAAAATAATTTCAACATCACAGTGTTGAACAGAGTTTCTCAAATTAGTTTCTTTGTATTGGAGGGAGGGAGGCGATGTAATATACCTGGTATTCTATTTATGTTGATATATGCATACATGATGCATGAGAGAGAGAGACAAACGAATTCAGTCTGGTGGAGTCAATTAGAATAACCATTTGCTAGAATTGAATTGACTAGAAATGAATTGACGAGCGATAAAAGCGAGGATGACAGATGAACTAGTCATGTTAACGGTGAGTGCCGAAGTACTCATACTCTAAGCGAAGCGACAAAGAGGAGAGTCGATTTTCATGTTTCGTCTTCGAAAATGTTTGACGTTCAACATACCGGTCCGTTAGCAAGCGAATGTCAATAACTGGCCTTCCTTCCTCGCCCAGTTACCGAACGACTACCGTATATTAGTCATAATACTTCTATTTAACATATAGTGCTACCATTCGATGGAAGCCCCAGCAATTCTATGAACTTCCGTTGCTTGATAGTTCAGAAAGGATCCGTCAAGACATCCGCCGCCATGTGTTCCATTGGATAATATTCTAATGGCAACAAATTTTGCTCACATAGCTGCTTCACGTCTTCATGTCTTCTCTTGTTTCGATTGGTACTTTATTATTTCATAAAGCTAACATAATAACACAACTTTGGTTGTCTTCCAGTATCCGTACAGGTTCGTCATCACGCTCACACATCTCCTTCAGCTATCTTCGGCAACTCTTACGATCAAACAACGCCATTCGAGTAACAGAAAGCATAGCTGGTCATTGATTTCCTCGTACTTACGTCACCAGCCCAATCAGCATCCGTGTAGCCGATTTGACCTCGTGCTCCCTTGTATACAAACTACCAATGATTCTCGTTTCGCTGCTACTCAGCACGCCTGCGAGGGAGCATTCACTCTACGACCGTAGCATTTACATATCACTGCATTTACAGCAATATTTGTCCGCGCACATACCGTAATGTACAGTAATCAATCAACGAGATTTTTATACCTCTTTTCATCAGTAAACGTGGGTTCGCACTTTGGTATAACTCAACCATTATAATACCATTCCAGCAACGTGCGAACTGCTTGAGCCCGTATAAGCTTCTTACCAAACGACAAACCAACTTCTTGCCCTTTTCCGTGGATCCAGACGGCTTTCGCATAAACAAATTCTGATCGAGCTAGTAGTCTGAGCTACCAGACGTGCTTCTGTCTCCCCAGCTGCGTTCCGCTTCAACCTGAAAAACCCAGCGGTATCCGATCACCTTTCGTCCTGAAGGTAACTCAACCTGCTCCCAAATACCATTTTCATCGTGGAACTACAGTCCAAACTTACTGCAATTTAGTTTCTTGAAGAAATCTTTGTTTATTTGTATCCAGAATCTATAATGAATTCCATAAGTACATTTTTATAATTGTTTTACTTAAATAAATGATTGAATTGAGTATATATTGAGAGTGTATTTCGTTTCACACGGTTTTATATAGCAAATTCGGAATTTTCATCCTACACGGTTTTATCGGGAACCTATCTTCAGTGTAAATTCAGGGATAGGTGTATTCGAACGTCCGGATCTGCAACGTCCTCATTCAATGGTAAACTGTGAAACGTTTGATCCCCATCGGACTCAATGTCCTTGATGTCCTATGCAGGGCCCGAAATCTTGGAAGGTGAAAAATGAGGACCGACTCTACTCCCAGTAGCTTCGCTCCGACTAAAACTGCTTCGGCAGTCGCCGCCAACAAAAAATGACTTGACTAGAAAATGAATTGACTAGCACTGACTAGCGAGGATGGCTGGTGAACTAGTCCAGTCAGTGGTTATTTTAACTGACTCGACGACTGAATACAAATCTGCCTCTTCATTCAACTGACTTCAATCCACATTTCCATTTCCCTCTGATACTAATTTTGTACCCGCATACGCACTGATCTTCATTCTGCATTCCTAAAAGCCTCCTTCAGGTTTCTAGGTTCAATTGTTGCTTCAACAATACCCTTCCTCGATCAATCGAGCGAGTTTTACACGACTTCGCTTTTACACGGATTATGAAATAACAAATTTTGGAAAACTTGAAAAATGTATATATGTAATTCATATGTAAGCAAGTAGAATAGGATCATAGTTATGACTACGCGTGCGATTTTATAATATGTTCCAGAACTGGAGAGTTATCAATTTACTATCATTTTCGGAGTCTTGATGTGTAATTTGTGGCAATTTTTGAAGCTCTTAGAATGCCAAGAATATCGATAAAAATGAAAAGTAAAGGAAAGTTATATCTTCGGCTTTCGGCTGGAAATTTCTTTAATAAATTTACAAAGCTACACAGCTGTTAATTGAATCTGCATGAATGAGCATCAGGAATGCTCAAGTGATAGGGTTTGACTTTATACTAATCAGAATAAAAATACTGGTAGTTCCTAAAAGTGGTGATAACGAATAAACTTAATGCAATTTAGTATCTTGAAGAAATCTTTGTTTATTTGTACCCAGAATCTATATTGAATTTCATAAGTACATTATTGTTGTTCTACTTAAATAAATTATTGAATTGAGTATATATTGAGAGTTTATTTCGTTTTACACGGTTTTACATAGCAAATTCGGAAATTTCATTCTACACGGTTTTATCGGGAACCTATCTTCAGTGTAAATCGAGGGATAGGTGCATTCGAACGTCCGGATCTGCAACGTCCTCATTCAATGGGTAACTGTGAAACGATTGATCCCCATCGGACTCGATGTCCTTGATGTCATATGCATCTCTGCTTATGGTGGTTCCTTTTGTATCCAGGTTTACGAACTCGGAAGCAGCCCATTCTGTAAGTCAAACTTTCAAACAACATTTTCTTTGTAGCAATGGAGGCCGTATTTTTTTATTCTCTATTATAGTGACTTTCAACCTTTTGGCTGGTTCGTCACTTTACTTCCATGTTTTGGAAGAATGTCGGGAGTGAGAATTAAATTCGTGACGTTTAGCGTGAGGGGTATGGATGTTAGCGCTACGCCAGATCGCCTCCATGGAGGCCGTATATTAGGAAGGCATGTATTGACATTATACATTCACACTTTACTTGAGTTAGACTTTGAAAATTTATACTCATGAAATAAACAAATGGCTTTTTCGTGATCAGCTTAAATCTTGTCCAGAATGAATCCTTCTTACAGAAAAAACGTGGAAACTTTTTCTTCTTCACATCACAAGCATCACAGAAAACTAAGAAACTAAGGGGAAACGATACAAAAAATCCGATCAAGGTGATATTTAAGTATTGGAAAGGAAACTAGGGAACTTAGAGAACTTAGAATTGATGTCAGTAAAAAAGATTGATTTTCTTTGCCCGATCTCTTTATTCTTTATCGAGCTTTTTATAGTGAGCAATTTTTACACAAACCACATTCAAAATCTCCTTCGCTGACATTCGCTGATCGTCCTGGCAGACCTTCAGAATCCTACCACACTCTTGAACGAAGTATCCTAATTCCTTTTCATCCACTCCATCCTTACGGTAGCCTTCCAAAGCTGGCGAGAGACATTTATTCGTGAGCTGGGTGATTTGGACTTTTTCCGAGCTGAATGCCTCATCGAGATCAAATAGCTCCAACGGTGGCGCCGCAAGATCACTGAAAATCGGCTGGAAAACCTGCAAATAACGGTACGTTCAATCTTGCGCTCTTTTCTGTGTGCCGACGACGACTAATCATTTTTGCAGTGAAGTAAAAAAAACGAAATAGAAAAATATGAATGATTCTAACCGCAAGCTGCACCGGTGGTAATGGAATCTCGAACTGTGGTTTGATGATCTTGAGCGTTTCATATTGCACATCCAACTTTTCATACGTATTGATAACATCGCGCAACAGATCGTTGTTAATTGAGTACAGGGTCATATCAAATAGCTTCTTGAAATCGGCGGGAATGTCGTAGTCGAGTGAATCCATCAGACAAATCTTGGGCTGCTCGGCTAGATAGATCGTATCGGGAATGATTGCGTAATCATTTATCTGTATGGCGGAAAAGATGGAAAATGATTATTCGGGCAGGATTGGTGCGTCGCGACATTTTTATTCGTCGTACCTCCAGGTCGTTAAAATCGGACGATTTAAAGTTGAAGTCGTCATCGAGTATCATACCGAAAAAGCCGTCCCAGATGGCCATATTAATTTCGTTGGATATGTATTTGTCGTGAAACATGTGACCAGAGCCAATGGCAATGAGTTTTCCGTTTGATTCATTTCGGTAGAATCCGGCCAAGGGTCTATTGAAAGGATATACGACCGGTCCTGTGGTTAGCAAAACGTTTGACGGCTGGATAATGTTCATCGTAGCGCCAAACGGGTACACAAATTCAACCTTGTACTTGTCGTCCATGAAATCGAACGAGGTCAGTATACTTTTACTGAACTCGAGTACATTGTTGTTCATGGTATCACTTGCGATTCCTCCGCTTATAAGCGCCTCCTTGGGATGGAAATATTTGTAGTACTGTGGACGAACTACGACATCTGTGTAGCAAAAAGCTAGATAAACATGAATGTGAATTATTCTTCCGAGTAAATTACCGTTGTTGATTGTCATTCCATATTCCTCGAGTAAGAAGTTTATATTGGTGTTGAAGTTAACCTCACCACCTTCTCCCAGCAGAAGCAACAGGCGGCCACCCTCGTTCAGGTAATCCTAGAATGAAAATCAATCATGTTATAAATTTGATAGTAAAAAGGTCTCTCAAACGACACGTGGCTTTGAAGAAATCAAATTGTTTTTAATCAATTTGTGATTACGACTTTGAAATTTTGCAGTCTTTTGTACAATCCGATTTAAAAAAAACTACACTTGTAACTAATTTAGAATTTTTGGAGATTATTATGTTGAACACATTTCACCAAATCTTCATGGTTCATATTAGAAATATTAAACAAAACAGCAAATTTAGCTGTCTGAGTTGGAAAGGTACATGTTTAACAACATTTTTGACGTAGGACTAGTGCTCGGCAAAGTCACATTCAACTGATGATCGCCAAGGGACTGTAGAGCCTTCGGCCTACGCATCCAACTGGAAATGTGTTCTTGCTTCTTCCAGTAGTTTCTCTGTCAACATAAATAACAAATCCGTGTTCATTCCATTTTTCATCGTGAAATGAACTTCACAGTATATTGGAAATAACCTCAGACTGAATTCCTTTTTCTCTTTTATTTGTAAATTGTACATGAGTTCACGGTGGGTAAACAATGGAGCCATCCATTAATGGTGAAACTACTTTTTAGCATCAGAAATCAAGTTTTTGTTTTACTGGACGTTTTAAATCAAATTGTGTACGCGGGCAACGAGGTACATGTCGAGGTGGAGTAGTTACGAACGAGAATAACTGATGGACGAGTCATGTTTGGCGCGAATGCATTCGTTGCGGGTCAGTAGCAAGAAACAGGAGGATGTTAGCGGAAGCTGTCCTGCTCGTAGCGAAGCGACTGAGAGCAAAGTTGAGTTGCATGTCTCAATGGATCTTTCTGCGTTAAACTCCATAAATATTAGGAAATATTGAGTTGTTTGGAATAATAATGCCGATTTTTAGGAAAAACTCAAAAGCAAAATATTTGAGACATACATTTATTCCATTCTATGTGCACCGTTTTATTTCACAATATTTTGTCATCCTTCACGCAACTTACAAGATCCATCATCATATTTGTTTCCTCGTCAAAAACCACATGGTGGACTTAGGACTAACTTTGGCTTAGTAATCAATAAGTAACAAGCACATAACTCTTAAACATTCCATCTTTCGAATAAAGTGATTATCATACCATTCCGTTAAGCCGGAAAATAATTATTAACGCTCAAAAGAGGAATCGTTTCCTTCTCGGAAGGCATTCGATAATATAACTTCTGCTTTCACCAAACAATGCGGCTTCGTTCAGTCCGACTGCGGAATAGAAATAGAATTGGGAGAAAAGAACATAATGCATATGCGTGTAAGCGTGACCATCCTTATCTCACATCGCAATAACAACTTAATGAATTTCCGATTCGATTCTTTGTTTTTAAGAGACTTTAATGGATTTCCGAACGAGCGCCAGCTTATATACGTATTTGTGTGATTTTAATAGCCTGTTCTCAAAGCTATTTTTAAGCTATTGAAACAAGTTTTCGGGTCAATATTTAACAATCATATACTTCTAGCGTCACGCTCTCGTTTTAGAAACTTTGAACTTACACCCGACACAGAAATGAAATACGTAGTCCTATGTCAAAACTGGGCAATTCAATGAGTCGATATTCTTGACCTTAAATATTTTTTCTTAGCGGCATGAACAACATCTGATGATAGCGGGTGGACTATTACAGCCAATCTGTATTAATTTTTGGCGGGCTGTCAAAGAAACATGAGGCTTGGCATTATTCTGAAAGAGAACACCTTGGCTAATTCTGGACGTTGGTTGTTTGGTAGAAGCTCATAATGTAGAATTTTCTCTCTCATCCCACGAACGTTTTTCTGCGGTCGAAGACCGGATTTGGAGACATCTTATGACGGTTCATTTCGTTCTCGTGAAAGAATTATTTGTTCGAGTTCTTTAAAATCATAAATGAAGCAATTTTTACTTTCAGAGCGGAAGCTGAGTTGAAACATCAGAAACAATGTCGTGTATTTTTAATATTACAACATTCCAACATGCTTTGGTGGCGTCTGAGTACTGCTGATAATGACGTCTCAATACTGATCGATAATGATAATGCATAATTCTTTAAAATCAATGAAAATAAATCGATCGCTCTCAGCTCACGTGCGATACTATCAGAATGCAAATTTCAGCAAAGAATTTCGACAATATAAAGATATATAGAATACCCACCGCACCAGATAGCTATCAGACAGTCATAAACACGGATATTTTTTTTTGGAAATGCAGAATAGTTTTCATATATTGGTGAACACAGATATATATTTTTATCAAAATATTAATTAGTGGCCACGTGGATCTAATTTATAATCAGACGGAGACGGACGGACAAGATGGAGAGACGCAGCGTGTAAGAGCCCCCGCAGACGGTAGATTTTTTTAATCGGTCGAAAGTTTGATCGAGTTGCCCTGCTATTGCAAAAACCGACCCAACTGAATCGGTGCAATGTGCGCATATGCATACCTCTCCTGATTAAGTATGATTAAGAAGCCGATCAAATTATCGACCGGTAAGAAGGATCCATCAGGTGGAACTTTCGGACCCTTTGCAGGCTCGCGCAAAATTTAAACTACCTGCACGTTTGAGGACATCATTCTTAGTGACCAAATTGACTGTCACTAAAGTATGCATCGGAGGCGATTTTCAAGAAGCTCGAAGAAAACTTCTTTTATCAGACCTTCCAAAAGTGGAAAACTCGCTGGAAATCGTTTATTTTATCGGAAGGGAAGTGCTTTGAATGCCAGATTTTGATAACATGTGTCAAGCTTGAGTTGCTTCAAAAATTTCGACCACTTCCTCAGACAATTTTGACTGATCTTGTAATTCTTAATGAAAACGATCAATGCACCCCAACATTCCCACCCTATTGTTATCCCTGGTCCGGAAGGCTTTCGCCTAGTTTGCTTATATAATTTCGAATTTTCTTTCTATAGCAAATTCGTAATCGTTCAATCCTAATAAATCCTTGAAACGACCATGCGATTTCAAAGACCCGAGCAGGACCTCCCTTACAGCTATCAGAATCGCTTTTCCGACTATACTGTTCCGTTATATGTACCATATCACCGTACCATATCACACCAGAAGTACAGATAACAAAGAAATGTGAAACACAAACTGCTGGTAGAAGGGACCATGCGCTTTATCTAGTACAGTAGAACCCCGAATATCCACAGAATAGTCTGGCAAGCTCACCGCGGATCACTAAAATCGCGGATAACGCAATAAATGACTAAAAAATGATATTTCAACATGAATCAATACAGGAATAATTAAACTATCCTTACAGATGGTCGTGTACGCCTGTGGTTGAGTAATGTGAAGGTCATGACCAAAACAAAAGAACAAAAACCTACCAATCATTGACAAATTTAGGGAAGGTTCATAGAATTATTATAAAACTCGCTTTCGCGGATAAACCGCACCGCGCATCATTCGCTCGCGAATAGTCGGGGTTCTGCTATATTCGATTTATCGACATGGTCTCATGAAACTTCAAAGGCTATGATAAACCTATCGTAGTTCGCATAAATTGGTTTCACAGCATTATAAGAAGCACTCTATCGAGTTTGCGACAACCTTTTTACCATCTCACCAGTGCACAATGGTCCAGGAGATGCATTTAAGTGGAAATTAACATTTAGAGCTCGGCAGTTATTCTCTAGACAAAAACTGCCTTAGACAAAGTTGTTACATATGATAAAGCGCTCATTTTTATGAGATCAAAAATAGGGTGACCAAAATTTTCGATGAAATAAAAAATCTTACTTTCTTATCTTTAGAGATACAGGTAAAAATAGTTCGACAATGTTGTAGTCCCAGTTATTTGAGACATCTTTGTAGAACAAAGTTTTTCTCTATCTATTAAAAAAAGGCACTATTTTTCTATGTTACGTTAGGGTCACCATGAAAAAAACTATTTTTTCGCTCTAACATTTATATTCCAAATTCTACATTCAAACTGTCTTCGAAAGACTTTTAGAGCTTACTAATACAAATATTTTTCGATGCAGAACTTGTCGATATCTAACTTCACCCAAAGTTATGGAAATTCCTTCCCTAAAAATAAGCTCTCTTCAATTGTTTGTCATTCCTTCTGGGGCAAACGTAAACAAAGTTTATTGGCGGCATTTGAAAGAGCATATTTCACTCTACATAATGTGTGATTTTCAAAACTATGTTTTTTTCGTGTTTGAGTAAATTAAAATTGAAATCATGAGTTTTTGGATAGAAAACCATCAATCATTTTGAGTAGGATTAAGATATGGACAAGTTCTGCATCGCAAAATGTTGGTATTGATAAGCTCTAAAAGTCGTACGAAGACAGTGTTGATGTAGAATTTGAAATATAATAGTTAAAGCAGAAAAAAACACGTTTTTTCATGGTCACCCAAATGCAACTTAGAAAAAAGCGCTAAATCGATTATTTCAAAGGATATAAAAAAGCTTTGTTCTACAAAGTGGTTTAAAATAGCTGGGGCTACAACATTGTTGAACTATGTTTATCTCTATCTATAAAGATAAGAAAGTTATATTTTTCATTTCATCGACAATTTTGGTCACCCTATTTTTAATAACATAAAAATGAGCGCTCTATCATATGTAACAACTTTGTTTAAGACAGTTTTGGTCTAAACAATAAATATCTCCCACAAAGTTGTTTTAAGCGCTTTCTATCTGAGTTGCATTAGGGTAACTATTAAAAAAACTTCTATACTTAAAATTCTACATCAAAATGGTCTTCGTACGACTTTTAGAGCTTATCACTACCAACATTTTGCGATGCAGAACATGTAAATATCTTAATCTTGCTCAAAGTTATTGACGGGGTTTATCCAGAAACTCATGATTTCCACTTTTATTTACTCAAACACAAAAAAATAACATAGTTTTGAAAATCACATATTATATAGAGTGAAATCTGTTCTATCAAATTCCGTCAACAAACATTTTTTATGTGTGCCTCAAAAAGAATGACAAACAAATGAAAAGAACGTGTTTTTTGGGAAGAAATATCAATGACTTTGAGTGAAGTTGAGATACTGACAAGTTCTGCATCGATAAATATTTGTATTAGTAAGTTCTAAAAGTCTTTCGAAGACAGTCTGCATGTAAAATTTGAAATATAAAAGTTAGAGCAAAAAAACAGTTCTTTTCATGGTGACCCTAACGTAACATAGAAAAAAGGCGCTATATCGGTTATTTCAAGAGATAGAGAAAAACTTTGTTCTACAAAGATGTCTCAAATAATTAGAGCTACAACATTGTCGAAATATGTTTACCTCTATCTATAAAGATAAGAAAGTTAGATTTTTTATTTCATCGACAATTTTGGTCGCCCTATATTTGACAACATAAAAACGAGCGCCCTATCATGAGTAACAACTTTGTCTAAGACAGTTTTTGTCGAAAGAATAACTGTCAAGCTCTAAATGCTAATTTCCACTTAAATGCATCTCCTGGACCATTGGGAGATGTGGCTTTGAAACATATATCGCAGCGATGATTTGGAACTGTGGAAAATGAGTGAACATCCACTATGCTTATTGTTCAATCTTTCATTGACAATTTACACGGACCTGTCCGTCGCCTTTGATAAAATCAACCATGACATTACGGTGGGTAAATTGGATAAGCTTGGCTTCAGCGGCAATGTTCTACATTGGCTCACATCATATTTGGTCGGACGCTCTATCGCGGTTAAAATAGGCGATTGTTTCTCCGCAGAATTCCCTGCTACATCAGGAATACCTCAGGGGAGTCATCTCGGCCCTCTGATATTTCTCATCTATTTTAATGACGTAAATTTCGTCATGGAGGGCCCTCATCTTTCATTCGACGATGATATGAAAATATTTTTCCACGTTAACTCGGAGGCTGATGCCTTGTTTCTTCAACAACAACTTGAAATTTTCCAGAATTGGTGCGTGGAAAATCGTATGACACTGAATCCAAGCAAATGTTCCACGATAACTTTCACAAGAAGGAAAGATCCTATTCGCTACAACTATTCTCTCGACGATGCTCCTCTAACTAAACTTGACTGCGTGAAGGATCTAGGAGTGTATTTAGACTGTAAACTGGATTTCGAAACGTTCAAGTCTGGAATACTGTTCAGTAATTTGGAATCCGCACTATCTGAACGGAGTCAACAGAATCGAAGCTGTACAAAAGCGATTTGTACGGTTCGCCTCAAGACGATTACCCTGGAGTAACCCCCATCAGCTTCCTAGCTATGAAAGCCGGTGCCAACTAATGGCTCTTGACACGTTGCACGTGCGAAGGGATGTGAACCGCGCCTTATTTGTATATGATGTGCTAAAGGGTGTGTCATATCAAATTGCATCACGGAAAAAACGCTGTAGAAATTCGCCCAGTAGACCGATTCTTTTGAAAATTTTAGACAGTAAAATAAAAACTATTAAACAACTTTTGGCATTTTCTTTTTATTCATACTTCGAGCCCAAGCCCGTATGGTCGCACCTTCCTCTTTACCCCGTCCATAAGGTTCTGTACAACGTCAGGTTGTAGTTTTTTTTTAACAGAAATCCATTTTCTCTTGAAGTCCGCCTCCGATTTGACAACTTTTGGGTTCTTCCGGAGGGCCTGCTTCATAATCGCCCAATATTTCTCTATTGGGCGAAGCTCCGGCGCATTGGGCGGGTTCATTTCCTTTGGCACGAAGGTGACCCCGTTGGCTTCGTACCACTCCAACACGTCCTTTGAATAGTGGCACGAAGCGAGATCCGGCCAGAAGATGGTCGGGCCCTCGTGCTGTTTCAATAGTGGTAGTAAGCGCTTCTGTAGGCACTCCTTAAGGTAAACCTGCCCGTTTAACGTGCCGGTCATCACGAAGGGGGCGCTCCGCTTTCCGCAAGAGCAGATCGCTTGCCACACCATGTACTTTTTGGCAAACTTGTATAGTTTCTGCTTGCGAATCTCCTCCGGAACGCTGAATTTGTCCTCTGCGGAGAAGAACAACAGGCCCGGCAGCTGACGAAAGTCCGCTTTGACGTAGGTTTCGTCGTCCATTACCAGGCAATGCGGCTTCGTCAGCATTTCGGTGTACAGCTTCCGGGCTCGCGTCTTCCCCACCATGTTTTGCCTTTCGTCGCGGTTAGGAGCCTTCTGAACCTTGTATGTACGCAGGCCCTCCCGCTGCTTGGTCCGCTGGACGAATGAACTTGACAAATTCAGCTTATTGGCGACATCCCGGACCGAACTTCTCGGATCACGTCTAAACTGCTTAACTACGCGCTTGTGATCTTTTTCACTGACGAAGCATCCATTTTTGCCGTTCTTCACCTTCCGGTCGATGGTTAGGTTCTCGAAGTGTCGTTTTAGTACTCTGCTGACCGTGGATTGGAGGATTCCTAGCATCTTACCGATGTCCCGATGTGACAACTACGGATTCTCGAAATGAGTGCACAGGATTAATTCACGACGCTCTTTTTCGTTCGACGACATTTTTCCAAATTTACGAAAAATTGATAGTGAAGCATGGCCAACGTGATCTATACACTCTTATCTGATTATAAGCGAAAGCTGAAGATATAATTCCTAAAAATTAAATTTCTACATCGTTTTTTCCGTGATGCAATTTGATGTGACACACCCTTTATTGGCTAGGACAGAATGCCCAGTTATTCTGGAGAACATCAACCTTCTGGTTCAACCTCGAACTTTACGTGACCACGCTTTCCTCCGAGTTCCTTTTCGTCGTACCAATCATGGATACAACTCAGCCATATTGGGTCTTCAGCGTCTGTTCAACAGAGTAGCTTCTGACTTCGACTTCCACTACTCAAGGAATGCGGTTCGGCAAAAATTTTTTGAACAAATACGTAGATTTCATTAATATCATTGGGGCGAAATTCCGCCTGTTGATAACGATTAAATAAATAAATAAATAAATAAATTTTCGACAGTTCTAGAAAATGTCACATTCTATATGCAAATGCTTGATCTCCTCGATGGTTCAAACATTGGTGGTTCATGTAAGAAAAACCGTCACATTCCATGTGATGGAGGATTTCGTTGCTCAAACAAGCAACCTTTTTCCCATCCAAAACGAAAAAACAAGAAAGAATATTTAAATGAAGCTTTGCATAGAAATTCTTCACTAAATAATACCACCAATAACTGAGTGGAGGCGGATGTACTTTCAAATTTGAATCCTCTATGATACAAACAAAAAAAAATCATTGACTGGTGATTTAGAGCCCCGCAGGCTGCAGACTTTTGTCGGCCGATAGATTGGTCGGACGACTTAATCAGTATGGTCCAATATTTCTGGTAGAGGGACCTTATTCCTCTAGGTTTATATGTTTTCTAATCAGCAGTCGATTGATTTCATTCGGATTCAACAGAAAAGTAGTCCTGAATCGAACCCGAATCTTTTTTATTTCTCTAGCGCACCGACAGTTGAATTTGGGCCCCGCAAGAGACTCGATCGATTCGCTCTGGGAGACGAAAGTGTTAATCAGTACTGGCTAGCATTAATCTACGCACACACGACGATTGTTTATCAACCGATAGTTCATTTCGCTTTCCATTTGCTCTCAATTTTGGCATCCGACATACGTGCCGTGCGAATCACTGAGTATGGGATGCACCCAATACTCTCAGAATCTCTTTTTGATTTTCCTTCGCTGTTGTCTTCTCCGTTGTCAAACACAAATTAAATACAGTCTCTCGAGAATAGTCGGCCGACAGTTGGCTAATGTGCGCACCCTTGACCCAATCTGACCAAACCATCGGCTGAAAAAAGTTTGCAGTGTGCGGGGGCTCTTAAAGTCTCCATTTTTTTCGAAACAATATAAGATTCTTATAATAGTCGTAGGTATCACCCCTTTGAGGGCGACAACCGGGGCGGAAGTAACTAATAGTAGATGCAGCTGACAAGCAGTATGAGAGATTTTAAGAGATTAAACGAGCGGTATCCTCTGCGTAGAACGAAATAAAGGGTGAACACGAAATTATTGCGACACATTCAACAGGGCATAACTTTTTTACCATTGGGAAAAAATCAACCAAATTTTGCACACTTTCTCATTGATGTGTATTGTCTACATGCTGTCAAACTCGAAGTCGTGTTTTTCGATTCAACGAAAATGGAGGTGAACCAACGCGAGTCGGGAGAACAAATTCTTTCCAAACACCTGGAATTTCCTGACCTGTCGCACCGGCAGTTGGGAAAAATGTTGAACATTCACCATTCAACCGTCTCCAGAGTGCTGAAGCGGTTCCAGGAGCGGTTGACGTTGGACCACGGCAAAGGAGCTGGAAGAAAACCGGGACCGGAGAACAAAAAGACGGAGGGAGAGGTGAAGCGGATGATTAAAGCAAATCCCAACGTCTAAAGCCGTGATTTGGCTAAAAAGATCGGCATGTCGCAGAGCTACGTCCAGAATGCAAAGAAGAGAGCTGGACTACATACATACAAGGTAAAAAACTTCCCAAACCGCGATGAGCGGCAACAATCGACGGCTAAAACTCGGGCACGGAAGCTCTACGAGAAGATGCTGACAAAATATGGCTGCTGTGTGATGGACGACGAAACGGATATAAAAGTCGATTTTAAGCAAATTCCGGGGTTGGAGTTTTTCACCGGCAAGAGCAAGTTCTATGTGGACGACAAATTTAAGAAGAAGAAAATGTTGAAGACCGCCTCCAAATATCTCGTTTGGCAGGCCATCTGCTCTTGCGGACTGAAGAGTGAGCCTTTCGTGACAAAAGGCACAGTAAATGGCGAGACAAATCTGAGTGCCTCGAGAAGCGCCTTTTGCCGTTCTTGCAGCAACACGACGAAGCTCCGCTATTTTGGCCAGATTTGGCATCATGCCACTATTCTTAAAATGTCCTGGAGTGGTATGAGGCCATTTCTGTCCATTTTGTTCCAAAGGACATGAACCCGCCAAACTGTCCGGAGCTGCGCCCGGTGGAGCAGGACTGGGCAATAATGAAGCGGGAACTTCGAAAGAGCAAGAAGACAGTCAAAGACGAGAAGGACATGTTAAGAAAATGGAAAAAAGCTGAGAATCTGGTACCGGATGACACTGTAAAGACTTTGATGGAGGGCATCAAGCGAAAATGCGTTCAATTTTACACTCAAGGCTCCATCGATTAACTTTTTTTTCGATTTTTGAAGTAAATATATGTATAAAACTAACCTAAAATTTTGGTTTGATTCTAAACATTATAAGAAAATTGACATGACATTTTCGGTGTCGCAATAATTTCGTGTTCGCCCCTTACACACATACGCAGCTAGGTCGATACCACCCGAATAGGTTATTTGAACTGACTGACAACTTAAGATGACCTACGAATTAGAAACTTATTGTAATCCATGGGGAATTGACGTCAATTTCGTAAAGGAGTGCGAGTTTTTCCATCTGGTTCTATAGTTGTGAAACACTGGCATTTTTGTTTTTTGAATGTTTCGCGCCTGGTGTTCAAATGGCCAGTCCCATAAATGAAGATAGTTATTATATCCTTCACTATATGGTTCTATAGTTATGGCAGGCATGAGTGCACCCGTGGCCGAGTGGTTAGCGTCTCACATTATCATGCCGGGTGTTCGGGTTCGATTCCCGTTCTGGCCGGGGGATTTTTTCGTCAAAGAAATTTCCTTCGACTTGCACTGTGATCACGCGTATTCTAGAGCTTGCCCCTCGGAATACATTCAAGGCGTGTTATTTGGCTTAGAAAATCTCAACTAAGTATTAATAAATGACGCTAGTTAATGCATACGTTGAGATGGCAAAAGTTCCACAGGGAACGTTAACGCCATTCAAGGGGGAGTGCACGTATACACCAATGCATAAATTCGGTGGTGGTCATTTGAATGATAGTTTTGAACATAACATAACCTTTTTTTTCATTTAAATTTTCATTTTTCCACTTTCTAAAAATTTCAGATTATTGAGGGAGGATTCTCCCGTGAACAGCTGCGTTGAATTCCAATATTCCAAAAACAAAACTCAAACGGCACTTCAAATATTCCAATCTTTCATCACAGCTAGGATCACAATAGTTTACACAATAATTTTGAAAATTTCTACCTCAAAGACAATTTTTATTATAAAAAAATACTTAGACTATCGATTCGTGTTGAAATAGCTATTATTTTTTTCTGAAATTCACAAAAAAAACTTCCACTTAAGGTGTCCGACTTTACCGCACTGCTAATATTTTTCGTCAATGTTGTTTGTCAATTGCCAATTGTAATTGTGTCTAAAATAACCAAACAATATACGTTACCTTCAAGTACTGAAACTCCGTCTCGGTAAACTTTTCCTGAGGCCCGGCAAGGACGAATACTGTAGCCGCTTTCAATATCTCAGGTGTGATATCATTCTTATTGCTGCAAACAATTTTGAAGGAAATGATTTAGCTAATCTGGAACAAAGTGGATAGCTGTCACTAACCTCTCGACACGATAATTAACTTTGAGCTTCCGATTGAGCGTTTTGAAGTTATCGGGTAGCTTGAAGAGCTCGTTTTTTGACACATTAAAAATCACGTTTACGTTGTTCATCTTGCTAACAGGGATTGTTAGGGTTTTAATGGCTGTAATGTTTCAACTGTCTGTGAAACTATATTGCTTGATTGCAGCCGCTGTTTACATATTTTTAATACACTAATTAGAGTTTTCGACGTCCAATCCCATCGTGACACTACCTCGTACTTAACAGCAATTCATCAGCCACGCGAATGTCGATCGACAAAACAATACGCGTTTTGGCGCTTTGTGCCGCCCGGCCGGTTACCATGACAGCTGCTGGGTGACACTTTTTGGCGGCGATGAAGGTTCGCGTGGCATGCGCCGTTCAACCGTTGAAAAAAACACTATCCCCTTGTTGAATTCCGTACATAAACACACGAAAAAACACGATGCTTAAAACGTTCAGCGCGTCTGATGGAATTTGTGTAATTGTATCCGATACTTTACGCGGTACTTATTATTTGTGCAGCAGCGTGAGGCAACACAGCGCCAACAAGATTGTAAAAATTTTCCGAAGCGTTCTTAAGTAGCGCTCAATTTAGAATTTTAATTTCCAATTGAAATTGATACCGACCGTTTCTAGGCACTGTTCGGCTGTAAATTATGGACAACATTGTAGATCTCTCCGTGGAATTCAGGTGTTGCCTACAAGCTGTCATCGTGTAGCGAATGGTGTGCATATGGCATGGAATTCGAAGTTGAATTTGCTCTTATGAAAGAAAGAAATGGAAAAATTTCATAAAATATTGTAAATGCGATTTAAGTTTTCACGCTTTTCCAAATCGACAGCGGGCTTAAGGTTTATGAGGTGACATTTATATGGTAATTCAAAACCGCCAAATCGTGGAATGGGTTGTTTTGAAGATTCTCTTCCAGAACCTACAAATTTTATTGCATTTGCAACTCTTATCTCGATCCGTTAATCGCTGGGGGGGGGGATTTATAGTTTGCGGTGAGTAGAATATTCAAGCTCAGGTAAAAAATTTCTGCTCCACAATGAAATGACCATCGGTAGTTCCAAGGAGTGGAAGATATCGGTGTACAATCAGTTTGAACATCGGATCGCTGTGTCTGCACACGAATGGTGTGAACTGATCGTGTAGTTAAACGGTTTGGCTTGTTCCGAGCGATTTGTAACCGTTTAGCTCTTGACCGTGTAAACACGTGCAAACTCACTCGAACTGGGGTAGAGGCAGCAGCCCGAGGGAGACCCCACATGTTTCGAGCTAATTTATTCGACTCGTGGACAACACGATCAGTACCTACCATCCCATGGTCCAATAGAACATGGCACCACACCTGACAGTGAACATGGTGCATGTGTGGTAATGACACAGAAAAGTTTTCCTCCGGACCCGTGAAGATCAAGGTCCCTATCGGAGGCTTATATCGACCATATCGCTGGAAATCGTTTACCATAATGATTTCTTGGAACAAAAAACCATCATTGGTGGGGCTCAAATTTATAGCACCAGTCGGGCCAGAATCATTGCTTCATAAATCTAATCGGAAAAAGTTTCCTCTTGCATTTCTGCCTATTTCTATGAATTGAGGAAGCTCCTTTTGGTTCACCACGTGAAGTTGTGGAACCTCCAGCCGGCTGCTGCAAGCGCCACTCAACGAGGAACTTCGTCGTTTTTTTTTTCTCCTGAGCACCCGGCGTGATGCATTGGTAAAAAACCGAGGAAAGAGTGCTACAGATAATAGTGATATTCAATCTTACACTTCGTTCACATCTTCCGAAGGTGGAAGCGAGCGACGAATGTGTCTCTCCAGGGGACTGTTTGTTTATATTATTTATTCGTGACAATTATGTAGCCCGTGTTGGGACATAAATTTTCTATGTTTAGCTGCTTTTAGGATCGAATGAGCAGATCGGAGGATTTTTATGTGCGTAGGTAAAAAAGGAAGGAATGTGCAGTCTAATGTTTCGTACGCGGAGCTGTGAAATTGTTCAAAGCCATTTAATTTGTACTTATTGTCTTCACATACTCTGTAGTGCCTTAAATAGATGAAGCCAAAGAATTCAAATTAGGAAATTAGAGAATTATGGCATATTAGAAATGAAATTATTTTCCAATAAACGTATTAATTTAAACCGAACTATTACGGAACCTTTTGCTCTTTTGCTCAAATGTTGATGATTTGTTATTTTTTGTTTACAGAATACAATGACTGATGATGATTACAGTATTTAACCTGTAACAATGCACAATGGTTCAGGAAGTGCATTTAAGTGAAAATTAGCATCTAGAGCTCGACAGTTATTCTCTAGACAAAAACTGTCTTCGACAAAGTTTTCACATATAATTTTGATGTTGTCAAAAATAGAATTACCAAAGTTTTCGATGAAACAAATAATCTAACTTCCTTATCTTTATAGATATAGGTAGATATGGTTCGACAATGTTTTAGCCTCAGTTGTTTTAAGCAAATTTGTAGAACAAGGTTTTTTTTTCTATTTCTTGAAATAACCGATATAGCGGTTGCGATGTAAGGTTTGAAATATAAAAGTTAGAGCCAAAAATATATTGACAAGCTCTGCACCGAAAAATGTTTGTATTAGTATGTTTTAAAAGTCTTTCGAAGACAGTTTGTATGTAGAATTTGAAATACAAAAGTTAGAGAGTTTTTTTTATGGTGACCCTACACAACTTAGCGCTATATCGGTTATTTCAAGAGATAGGAAAAAAACTTTGTTCTACAAATTTACGTAAAATGAATGGGGCTAAAACATTATCGAACCATATTTGCCTCTATCTATAAAGATAAGAAAGTTAGATTTTTTTTTCATCGAAAATTTTTGCAACCCTATTTTCGACAACATCAAAATGAGTGCTTTGTCATATGTAACAATTTTGTCGAAGACAGTTTTTGTCTAGAGAATAATTGAGGGGCTTAGAATGAAAGGAGTGTAAGTGATTTAATCGATTTCTCTTCATCAACTCTCTCTTTTGGTCATAACTTAGCTGCAAATACATTCCCAGCTGTATTTGACAATGTGGAAGATAGGCCAGAGTCTCATCTATCGTATTCTATAGCAAACTTGAATTGGAACGTTTTTGCAGTTGAGTTATTGACTAAATAAAAAGTTGATGAAGAGAGATCGATCAAGTCACTTACGCCCCTTGCATTCTGAGCACCTCAATTGTCAAGCTCCGCCTTATAGCGCACATCTTGCCTTTTCTGACTACCGTTTGCTTTGATCGATGCAGAACGCTTCCAGTGGAATACGCTTTACTTAAGAACAGGGTATCAAAAATTAGCCGAAATCATTCTTGGATTCAAAAGGTGAATACTTCTTTTGCGTCAAAATCCCTAAATTGCCAGAAATATGGGAAAAAGTTGTGGCTAGTGATGCTCAATACTTTGAATAATGTATCAATACATTTTATTATTCCAATTATTCCAAGCAAAAAATAAAAATAACGGAAAAAACCCGAAAATATACCCTTTAATCGAATCACTTTACTTTGTTGCGAAGAAAATCGCTTCTTGCTTTGATGCTGATGCTGATGATGATAGAATAAATTGATGGATTTCTTCCATCACATAGACTTTAAACTACTGTATTCGCCTCTATATAATAAATCATGCAAATCATCCGCTTCGTTTGTGCGGGACTTAAATTGTAATATTACCTTTCTCTACAGTGTCTGTTCACATGTTGCAGTTTTTCTGTTTGCTGGTTTCGTTTATAGGGGCTTTATTTTTTTTGCAGTTCATTTGCCTCTTTATAAGGTTCTAACGCTAACTGTAACAGCCCTGAGAAATGTCATTTGGGAGCCGTCCGGTCACTGGCTGGATGAATTATGAATCGTGAATGAATTTCTCTTTTTTCCCTGCACTGCACTTATTGCTTATTATAGACAGTACGAGTAGGGCGGAACACAAATGAGCAGAACATATTGGGTTGGGAAAAAAGAAATGTCGTATATTGTCAATATATGGCAGCACTTAAACATATCTTGTGTTGTACTTATCGCTATACGGCTATTTAAAGACGACAATCTGTGCTACAAGTGTCGTTTTGACAGTGTTGTGATTGTCCTTTTCAGTCTCAAGTTATAGCGCGTCAAAGATGGAGTCCACCAATCAAGAAATTCGCCATATTTTACTTTTTACTACCTGCGAGGTAAAACTGCAACGAATGCGGCTGAAAAAATTCATGTAATTTTTGGACCCGATACTGTAACGATTCGCACAGCACAGCGTTGGTTTGATCGATTTCGTTCTGGTGTAGTCGCTGTCGAAGATACACCCCGTACTGGTAGGCCAATCGTCGTGAAAACCGATAAAATCGTTGAAATCATCCAAGTAGACCGGCATGTGAGCACTCGCTCGATTGGCCAGGAACTGGGTATAGACCATAAAACCGTTTGGAGCCATTTGCAGAAGATTGGATTTTAAAAAAAGCTGGATGTATGGGTGCCACACGAACTAACGCAAAAAAAATCTTCTAGACCGAATCAACGCCTACGATGCAATGCTGAAACGGAACGAACTCGACCCATTTTTGAAGAAGATGGTGACTGGTAATGAAAATTGGATCACGTACGACAACCTAAAGCGAAAAAAGTCGTGGTCGAAGTTCGGTGAGCCAGCCCAAACCATCGCCAAACCCGGATTGACGGCCAGGAAGGTTTTGCTGTGTGTTTGGTGGGATTGGAAGGGAATCATCCACTATGAGCTGCTCAACTATGGCCAGACCCTCAACTCGGTTCTCTACTGTGAGCAGCTTGACCGTTTGAAGCAGGCGATTGATCAGAAGCAGGCGATTGACCAGAAGCGGCTAGAAATGATCAATAGGAATGGTGTTGTTTTCCACTAGGACAACGCTCGGCCTCACACATCTTTGATGACCCGCCAGAAGCTACGGGAGCTCGGATGGGATGTCCTATTGCACCCACCGTATAGTCCGGACCTGGCTCCAAGGGATTATCATCTTATACGGTCCATGTAAAACGCTCTTGGTGATACTAAGTTGGCCTCAAAAGAGGCTTGCGAAAACTGGCTGTCTGAGTTTTTTGCAAATAAGGAGGGGGTGGGGGGTTTATAAGGGGGGGGGGGATAATGAAGTTGCCTTCTAAAAGGCAACAAGTTTGCGAACAAAACGGCGCATATTTGACCTAAATTGGGAAATTTTAAGTATGTTAAATAAAGCGTCAAATTTCAATCAGAAATACGACATTTCTTTGTCCCCAACCCTATATGTACAGGAAAATCGGAATGCTTCAATTTTCATCAATTAAAACAATCTGAAGACTAGGGGTATGTAATGTATAGTGCTGCTGCTGAAAATTAATAAACATAAAGTTACATGAAAAATTACATGAAAAATTCAAGTTTATCAATCGCTACTGATGATTTCTTCTATGATATGGAAGTCCGAATTGAGGATATGGAGGAATATGTACGGAACAACATTTTATTGATAAAACTTGCGAAAAGTTTTCTTCGAATTTGATCAAAAACATATCGGATTGCATGTTGTTAGGTCTTTTTCACAATAATGACTTGCGAAGTGTACGAATATGATCGGAAGCTCAATGATGCGTTGGGTCCTTATGGTAACGTTCAGGTAATTTACTGTTTTCGTTGAGATTTTTCCTTGTTGCCCGTGTTGTCTGGATACCTCGGGGCCTTTTTGGAGATTGGGAGCAACGGTGTCATGCATCCATCAATGTTTCAACGACGAAGCTATTGTTTATGGATGCTGTTAACAAGGCATACGAAGCTGGGTTTCAAGTCAACCGTATCAGACTGCAGTAGAGGAACGTTAGCAAACCGTATTTTCTATTATGAAAAAAAATTGTGAAAATATATGAAATCGTGTAAAACACATCTTTCAACAACAATATGAGGCTTTTTGGGAAGAAATATATATCTATTTTTCATTGATTTACAAAAAAAACATGCAAATTCAGGTAATTTTGCACGCTATTTACTAACACTAACGCGAGGATTCTGATAGCATACCTGGTTACTATACACATGCGCTCGAGCATTTCACTCCATCAGGTTTGAAATTCATGAACCGCTGGGCCATATCTCCCGCTCGCGATCGCATGCAATAAACTAACGCGGACGGCTAATGGCTGGATCTCACACAGTGTGGATGCACACATTTTTTATAACGCTCATAAATTGGTTAATAATTATCACTTCGTTGTTGGTTTTGGTTCCATATAGTCGGGCCCAGCCGGAGTTTTCTCCACGGCGACTCCCTGGGTAGTCTCTCGCTGTTACTCTTTCTGGTGGTACCTTCCTCGTTGTTCTGATTTGGTTCTGTAGCATCCAATTAAATATCTACTTGTTAACTACACTTCACTATTTCACGAGCAATTCATACCAGTTGGGCATTCACTGTTCAGATCTTGGCATCGAACTCACCACTTCCTCGGTATTTCTTTACAGCTTCCACACCAAAGCACCTATGTCCTCCCGATAATTTTTTATTCACGGTATCGCTCCCTGGATTCGATCAAGCGAAGATGCATATAAGCTGGAACACTCACACTCACGCTTGTTGCAGTGTCAATTTTTATTACTGAAGACACACTTCTCACCTCCACCAGTTGTGCATTTTTGACGATGCAATAATATCGATAACAGTGCACAGCACCTTTCCCGGCCCGGAGGACCAGACCCCCGTTCTCGAGGACGTTTTGAGGAACGATTTTGGTACAGCGTCATCCGCCGCGGCGCGAACTCGAGTGAGAGATGCGGATGAAAAATCTCTTTTCGAATGGTGTTTGACACTTGTTTATGGATAAGGAATTTATGTGTAAATTATATTTCGATCTGAGATAAGCACGATGGCAGGTTGGGAAATAAACGATTTTCCCGTCGGGTACAATGGTGTTTAATGGCACCCGGGCACATTAATTAATAACGATTTATCGACAACGTGACAATGAATACCCAGCGGATAGAGGTCGCTGCCTGGATTGATAAACGAGCTGGATGAGTAGTATCGACTTTTTATGTTACGTTGCTCGGGACAAAACGGAATGAGATCATGTGATTCATATATTTGAACATTTTAACTAACTCATCGAATAGGGAAATTGTATGAGTATAATGCTGTTGGAAGAGTTTAAATGAACTTGAGAAACTGACCGCTTTCTGTAATCAGACCATAGTTCAGAACAGCGCGTCATCTCCTCTTCTTCTCAAATGACACTAGAACCAGTTTCCGATGTCCGCGTGTCATGGAATTCGTTTATGTTCAAGAGTATGTTCCGAGAGTGCTATTCATTGTTCCGAAAATACCAACCATGTTAACAACAGATAAATTTGAATTCTAAAGGAGATCTGTAAAGCCCCTACCACTGTAAACCACTGGGGAAAGAAATTATGGGAAAGTATATCACGTGTAGTGAAATTATTTCTACACAAAATGGATGTTGCAACAGTGTTATCGTTCGTATGATTAACTTTATTCGTCATTTTTGAATATTTGTATTAAGTGTGTGAAAAAATGTGCCATAAAATACGTTAACAATAGTTAGGGATAGGTTAAGTCAATAGTACACTCACATATTAAGGCCGGAAAAAGGGGGATGAATGCTGCGCGGAAATAGAGGAGAGTGAAAAGATGAACAGTAATGGATAGATAGATGAAGGAACAGAGAGAGAGAGAAATAAGAGAAAAAGCTAGAGAGAGAATATAGGGCAGTAGAAATGATCACCAAAAGAAATATTCATTTCCTGACCAGAGCGATAGCGAAGAGATACTCACGTTACACGGAAAAGTGAGTTCAAAAGGATATTTTTTTATACCTAATTTAAAATTGTGGTAGAACACAATATCGTGTTTATTCTACATGAGAATCAGGACCCGTGATTCTGGGATTAAAAATACATCATCTCATCCATCATGAGTAAGTAGCGTGTTAGGAGCGTGCTAAGCAGCCGGCGAAGATTCCAACGGAACATATACGAAACCGACACACATCCTCACAGTGTTGTAGAGGTTAGGTAATTAAGAGAAAAAATCATATGTGCACTTTTGATTACATTCTCAATCCGAGCCTTGATCAGCTTTCCACCGAAGAGCCGACCCTGAGAGCGATTGGCCTTAAGCTCGAGCTTGCCCACATAAAAAAGGCCTTGAGAGCTCAGTCTCAAAGGTTCCAATGGTCAGGCTCAGACAAGGAATTGAAGTGTTGCGGGAAGTCCGTCTAACCCCCGGAAGTAATAACAGTTCGTACTTAGATTCACTGAATCTCGTGATTGCTTTTTGAGCTGTGTAAAAAGAGCACATAGTTTTGATAAAAAGTGTGTTTTCACCCGTAAACGCAAGTTTTGACGTAGGGTTATGTCTTTCGGGTACATATTGGGGGTGCAAATTGATAAACAGGATCGGTTGAATTGCGAAGATTGTCCAATTTCAAGTGCTTGTTGATCAGTCATTTTCAGATGGATTTTAAAGCCTTTATAATTCAACAACTAACTATAAAATTCAGTTGCATTTTTATTAGCAATGAGCATACAAGATGTGTTGATGTTGAGAGTTGTTTGGGAATGTTGTTGCTGTTCTCATAAATGATTTGCTTTTGGCACCACAACTACAAATCGCCTGCCAAACCAGAAACTTCTTCGGTACCTTTGACATCTCCTCATTTCATCGCTGAATTAAATTACTGGCCAGGAAGTTGAGAGAAGTCATAAGTTTCGTTATCCATATTACAGCTTTTCTTTTTTCAAACAAAAAAATTGATTTTAACTTTCTTGCCAGCTTCTGTATTTTGTATTACGTTTCGATCAGGAATTGTCTGAACTTTGAATGTCTTTGCCAATTCGTTCTCTCACTATAATTTTGCTTTATTATTATTTTACGATTAGAGAGTCCAGGATTTTTCTATAGGCAAGCTTCTACTTTCTTCACAGTTTTTAGACATTCGAATCCTTTCTTGCGAACCAGCTATCCTGTTAACATTTAAGTTGTGTTTGAACTCCTGAAACAGTACTTCGACTCACGTTAGCTTCATTGACGTTTGTTTGTTGGGACCTCGGATTTTGTTGAAATAATCGAATTAAAAATTCGAGTCTTTTCACTTTTCACATTTTGCTACTAGTTGTACACATATTGACAAAAGTCATATGAGAGAATATCATAAATTTTCTAACGAACAAATCTCTGCAATCCGCTCTCAATTTGCGATCATATTTTCCAAGATGGAGCCGTTTGAAGTTATGGGTTTTGCCTCAGTCCATATAACGGCAACAGCAAAGATGCTACAACTTCTTGTCACAACGGATCGGATTTTCTGGTGCGAACGGATCGTCCGATTTAAGATGTTTATTTGCTGTGTTCGTCTCCGCCCAAGGAAGGTTTGTACAACGAGAAAATTAAAAAAAAGTGATTTCTCATACGTTCTGCCGTGAAATTATAATAGGCGTTTTTTAGGGGAAGGGTGGTGAAGTCGGGCACCCTAAGTAAAAGTTGATATTTTTCGTGGATTTATAAATATGTATATCTTATATGGTCAGGGTTCTGCCAAAGCGAACCAAGCGCCATTTTTTTTCAAAATTGAGATTTGTACACCACTGGATGCAGAAAAAAATAATCTATCGACTATAAAACGACCGTGTCATTCGGACAGTTCACAACAGCTACAAAACAAAAATTCTGTGTAGCAGACTGTGAAAAAAACCAAATTGCATTCAACCAGAGTGAACTATAAACCAACATCATGGCATCGGCAATAGTGATCGTTTTCTTCAACAAGGCAGTTTTTCCTATTTATCCGAATCTCTATCAAATTTTTCAGCTCTTGGGAACAGTTGTCGTCGGGATCTGGTAAGTAAGATAATTTGAGGGCTTCCCTGATGTGTGAAATCGTGTTAAGAGTGCTGATCTGCATTTTTCAAAATTGCGTTCAGCCATAATGAACCAAGTATAATACATTTCCAATTTAATTTGTTTTCAATTATTAAGATATTTTTTTCTCAAAAAGAGCAAAAGTGAGTCAATAGATGTACTATTTATCAAATTACTCAAGAGCCGTTGCAAAATACTAATGTGTTGCGTGTAATATTAAATTAATAGGTAGCATGTAGTTGGTTCGCTCTCGCTGCAAAGATAAAGAATTTTTGCGTGTCCAGCAGCTACATAATTTTGTTTTTTGCTTTATTAAAGATTCTGAATCCGAAATTAACAAAGATGTGAACTCACAGCATGAAAGGAAGGATGTTATTGAGAAAGACTTGGTTATGGAGGATAGGAATTTAAGAGACAATAATATTCTAGGTGACATTTTTTGACTTGGTTCACTCTGGCTGTACATTTTTTAAAATTTTCTCTGATCATAACATTTTAGAACAAGAAAGAAATAAAACAATTGAACAAATCTCGGATATAAACAGGAGAACGTAGATTCGCCGCCGTGTCTCAAAAAACGTAGGCATGCTGATTCTAAATTTTGGAAGAAAAAACCACGTAAGCGTAATATAAATGCAGGCAAATCATACATCAACATACGAGGGGTGGTAGTTGCGGCTAAGAAGATTTAAGCCAATTACTTCTATTGTTGTCCAAAATTTTTTTAAAACAAAATGTTTTTTGAGCAATTTTTGTGGTAAAATCTAAACCCGGAATACATATGTTTAAGTATAGTCACGGCCCACATGATCCATTCTTTGAGGTAGACTTGAGGAAGAGATTAGGAGGCCCTTCACCTTTTTAGTCAAGCCAAAATGTAACTTTCACATCTAAATGGGCCCATTATTTTCCGTGCGAAGAACAACGACATTCAACATCTGATGAAATATGTACCTCCTGTAAACCATGAATTCTTCATGAAGGTGGTTCCCGATTATCAAAACAATGTTGAAATTGATTACGACCTGATCTGCGATGAAGAATCTTGAGTTTTTTTTAGTAATAATTCAGACTAAAAATACATCCAACCACACTGAACTGAAACCTATATTCTTCAACTTTTATTCTGCCAAAGTGAACTGAGTGCATGCGTATCGAAACTGAAAGTATGTTTTTCAATAATTATGCGTTATTTTACAGACATTCGTAGTATCAGTGCTTCGAAGACATCCTGCTTGTAACACTTGAGCGATGAAATAATAGATTTGATCAACTACGGTCAATTAGAGGAAGCTTAAACTTCAAATTGAAATATCTCAAAATAATGTTTTTGGCGCTTGGTTCGCAGAACCCCGGCCATATATAAAAGAGAGTTTTTCCCACGTACGTATAACTCATCATTACGAGAGAACGACTGATCAGATCTACGTCGTCCATATATTTTGTGAGTTTGTTTTCACCCAAATAAGAATGTTAGAGTACTTTGGTAAATATTTGAGATGATTAGAAAAATTCGAAAAAAATGACTATGCACTTATGGTGACCGGAATAAATCGCCACAGTAAACAACTGCAACAGAAACAACCGCTTAGAAAAAGTGTAGTAGGCTAGAAATATTTGGCGCGGGAAAAACATCATGTGCCTCACATTTCTATTATAAATTTATTCTCTTGTTCTCGTTTTTCGAAATTTATTCTGAGGACAATGTAATGGGGACGAAGTCCCCATTTGGCGAGGATAAGGAATCGAGGCGGCCCATGCCGCCAAGATGACGCAATCCGAGTCCACCGCCGACCCGCCGTCGGAAGCGGCGGTGTCTCGCACGCAAACCTGGGATCCACTGATTGCCCGGTTAGTTTGAAACATAGGATACGATCCTTTAGCAATGTCCGACCGAGCTCTAGCGAGCGTCGGACGGTATACGTCTGCCCGGGGCGTTACGTTTGCCTGGGGCGATACGTTTGCCCGGTTAATTCTTGTTTTGAAATACAATACCGCGCCACAATATTTATAGCCTACTACACATTTTATAAGCGGTGGTTTCTGTTGCAGTCGTTTTCTGTGGCGATTTATTCCGGGAACCGCACTTATATATAAGAAGGGTATTTAGAATAAAAAGGGAAAGTTCGAAAATAAGTGGTACGCATATGTTTCGCTGTGAAAGTCATCAATTAGATCAATTTTGCAGATCTAAATGATGATTTAGATCTGCAAGATTTAGTATAGACACTCCTCCCCCCTCTCTAAGGGGGGCTGCCATGCAAATGAAACACAAACGTCTGCATTACTCGAGAACTAATCAAGCAAATGAAGCCAAATTTGGGATGTGAGGGTTTCTGGGTACGAGAAATGTTTCCATGATGATACCACACTCCTCCCTCCTCTGGAATGGAGAGGGGGTCCCATAAAAATATTACACATATTTCAATTATTTCAATTTGTGATACAAATGAAACACAAATTTCTGCATTACTCGAGAATTAATTAAGCAAATGAGATCAAGTTTGGCATGTGGAGGTTTTAGGGTGCAATAAATGTTTCTATAATGGTATGACACCCCTCCCTCCTCTGGAATGGTCCCATAAAGAGTCCCATAAAAATATCCAGACCAGAAATTTTTCAACCAAACATGACAATTGAAAATTTTCGGAAAACCGATGTTTGCGAAATTGATCTTTGTTCGAAACTGGAAATGGATTTTAATATGATAAAACGCACTCCTATATCTTTTTCTATCTATACCAAAAAACAAGGATCGCCGGATGTGTTGATAAGAGCAGAACTCGGGGAAGGAATTTAACGATTTATGGCTATCTTTATTCTATCATATTTTCCGTATAAAACATTTATTCCATGTAATGGAGAAACATGCTATTTACAAGTGGTTGAAAAATCTTGAACGATAATTGTGTCTGAAAATAATCTGATATTATAATGATGAGTTTTGTTAGAAATACTAGGAGTTTTATAGTAAAAGGTAAATTCAACGGGGTTGATTAGAAGATCAATCAATAAACAGTTCTGCGATTGGACTCATGAACTTGCTAATAGTAAGAAAACGTGGATGTTTGAAGGTAATGATAACAAAATACAAATTTTTGATGGGACGAAGTTCGCCGGGTCAGCTAGTAAATGTATAAAGCTATCTCACCACAAATTGATAGTCTAGGTTTTTTTTTTGTTATAATAAAATTTGTCTTTGAGGCAGAAATTTTGAAAAATTAATGTGCCTGGCATCTTTGAAAAAATAAGATAAAGTCGGGAAAGATGGACACTTGGGATGGGAAAGATGGACACTAACTGAAAATTCACGTTTATGTACTCGATAAGTTTTGAAGGTCTTCAAATATGCCTTAAAGATAATCCAACAAAAATGCTAGACTAAAATCACCTAGAAGGGCCAGTAATTATTCTCATTTTTTAATGTCTAAAATAGCTTCCGGCATTCGAAATGACAAATTCAGATCACGTTTTAAAACCCCCTCAGCTGATTCGTCCATGATATGTGGTTGCACTTGCAAACGTAGATAGTGGGCATCTATTAATAAAAGAAGGAGGAGACAATCAAATTGTTTCAAAACTAAATGTTTGCTTTTTGTCGGTGGAGTGCCCGTCTTTCCCGACTTGATTAGTATAAAATAATATACTAATCAAGTCAATATTTTTGAAGTAAAAATGAGGAAACTACATCGCTGAATCGATGAACTAAGAGAGAAGAGATGGTAAAACATTCACGTAACGAAAAATATCCCAAAAAATTACTCGATAACAATGAGAACCTTATTTTCTTCAGACGAAGATTCACTTCGAGCTGCTCTTTGTAGATTACTTTTTTGTTTTTATTTAAAAGGACAGGTTCGTCTCTGCCAAATAGCCCAACGTAATCCTACTTCGACTATGTGGTCGTGCCACGAGCACAGCCCTTCTTAAAGGTTTAACTAGCGAACTTTTATATCCAGTTTGTCAAAAAGATTATGTTGATTACCTGAGTTTATTGTTTGTTGTTTTATTTGAACTTTGATTCGATATGTTCACAAAATGGATTAATTCTGTTTTTGCAACATTCAATAGCCATCCGTGATAAGTTCAAACCTTGGTTGAATATAATCATTTCTCTCGCGAGCGATAAACTTCTACGCTTGGTATATTAGGAATCTGTCAGTTTTCCCCCTCTATATGTCCGTTTTACCCGCATCGAAAAAAGTTCTACTTTCCGGTCTGTCTGATTTTAGAAAAAAAAACAAGAAGTGGGTTATATCTGTGATACAACTGCAAGGTAGACGTAGGACTACCGTTGGCTCGGTAATCATTTATTTGAAATTGCATCTGAATCAATTCTAAATGAAAGAATGAAAGAATATTTCGAATTGCTGAAAGTTTTTCTTGTTAGTGTGTGGTTTTATGAGTATAAGTATGGAATTGTTATGATCAATGTGCTACAATGGAACTGCCGTAGTCTAGTGCCTAAACTAGACTCGTTCAAATTTTTACTTCAAAATTATGACTGCGATATATTCGCCCTTTCTGAAACATGGCTTTCTTCTGACACATACCTGAACTTCCACGATTTTAACATTATTCGCCTGGATAGAAATGATTCTTATGGAGGAGTACTTCTGGGGATCAAAAAGTGCTACTCTTTCTAAAAAATTCCTCTCTCAGCTCTATCAGACATCGAAATTGTCGCGTGTCAAATAACGGCAAAGAATGAAGAACTTTGCATAGCTTCAGTATACGTTCCTCCAAATACTAACATTAGACGTAGTCAACTTTGGAATCTAGTCTCGATTCTCTCATCCCCAGTTCTAATACTGGGTGACATGAACTCCCATGGTACTGGGTGGGGTGATCCTTATGATGACGCTAGAGCGGCTATTTTTTACGATTTATGTGACGATTTCAATTTGACTATCTTGAACACTGGTGAAGCGACACGAATTCCAAAACCTCCGGCTCGAGAAAGTCGACTCGACCTATCTTTTTGCTCAAGCTCGCTATCATTAGATTGTCAGTGGAAGGTCATCAATGATCCCCATGGTAGCGATCACTTGCCAATCAATATATCAATCAAGTGTAGCCCGCAATCCACTGAACCATCTCGAGTTCCATTTGATCTAACAAGGAACATCGACTGGCAAAAATTTGCAACGGCGGTAACAATTGGTGTCGAATCAATAGATATACTTCCACCATTGGAAGAATATCGATTCTTCGTAGATTTGATGTATAAAAGCTCATTGGAAGCACAATAAAGAAAAGTTCCTAGTGTTCCGTTTAATAGAAAACCAGCCACTCCTGGCTGGGACGACGAATGCACAAAATTGTATTTGAAAAAATCTAGTGCTTTCAAAGCTTTTCGTAGACATGGAACATCCACACACTTCGAGGAATATTCGAAGCTTGAAATACAGCTGAAACAATTAATTAAAGCAAAAACTTACTGGCGCAATTTCATTGAAGGTCTTTCACGTGAAACCTCAATACGTACCTTGTGGATGCTAGCTCGCAACATGCGTAACCGCTCATCTACCAACGAGAGTGAAGAATACTCCAACCGATGGATATTCGATTTCGCTAAAAAGGTCTGTCCAGACTCAGTTCCAGCCCAACATATTCTTCGAGAAACGTCTCCAAGCGGTGGACCTCTGGACAGACCATTATCAATGCTGGAATTTTCTATGGCTCTTCTTTCATCGAACAACTCTTCACCCGGAAGCGATATGATTAAATTCGTTCTTCTAAAAAATCTTCCCGATATCGCGAAAAGACGCATGCTAGACTTATTCAATACCCTACTAGAAAACAATATTGTGCCACCCGAATGGAGACAGGTCAAAGTAATAGCAATTCAAAAACCTGGCAAACCAGCGTCTGACCATAACTCATACCGTCCGATTGCTATGCTCTCGTGCATTAGAAAATTGTTGGAAAAAATGATCCTTCGAAGACTCGATCAATGGATCGAGACAAATAATTTGCTATCAAGTACACAATTTGGGTTTCGTAAGAGCAAAGGAACAAACGATTGTCTAGCGTTGCTTTCTACGGATATTCAACTGGCCTTTGCGCACAAGGAGCAACTGGCTTCAGTATTCTTGGATATTAAGGGAGCTTTTGATTCGGTTTCCATAGAAATTCTGTCAGACAATCTGGACAGATGTGGACTTCCTGGAATTTTGAATAACTTCTTGTACAATTTGTTGTCAGAAAAGCGAATGAACTTTACCCTTGGACAACTGACAACTTCCAGAAATAGTTATATGGGTCTACCCCAAGGCTCATGTCTCAGCCCCCTTCTTTATAATTTTTATGTGAAAGATATTGACAGTTGTTTGGCAGAACAATGCACGCTAAGACAACTTGCAGATGATGGTGTGGTTTCCGTCAGAGGTTCCCATGCCGAAAACTTGCAAAGACCATTGCAAAATTCCCTAGGTAACTTGTCTTCCTGGGCAAGGAACTTAGGGATCGAATTCTCGCCGCAGAAAACAGAACTGGTAGTGTTTACTCGAAAGCGGTTCCCAGCCCAACTGCAACTCAAGCTTTTGGGCAGAAGCATTACCCAATCATTGACCTTCAAGTACCTTGGTGTCTGGTTTGGAATACCTTGTACCTTGGGTCTGGCACTTGGAATACCCACATTACGTATTTGAAGCAAAAATGTCAAAAGAGGGTCAACTTTCTCCGTTCGATTTGCGGCACGTGGTGGGGAGCTCATCCGGGAGATCTCATAACGCTTTATAAAACAACTATTCTATCTATTCTGGAGTATGGCCCTTTCTGCTTCCTCTCAGCAGCTAAAAGTCACCTTTTAAAATTGGAACGAATTCAATATCATTGTCTGCGTATAGCCCTTGGCTGTATGCACTCAACGCATAACATGAGTCTCGAGGTTCTGGCAGGAGTAATTCCTCTACAGAACCGATTCTGGGAACTTTCTCTCAGAATACTGGTGAAATGCGGAGTCACGAACACACTTGTGATTGAAAACTTTGAAAAAATTCTTCATCTAAATATACAATCTCGGTTTATGAGAATTTATTACCACTATATTTCGTCAGATATTTGTCTTCCATCGTTTACTCCAGATCGTGCTCACTTCACCATCAGCAGTTCCTCAATTGAATACGATCTGTCGATGAAACAAGCAATACTTGGGATTTCAGATCAGCTTCGACCAACTTTCATTCCCCGTATTTTTAACCGAAAGTACCAAAAAGTCAATTGCATGAAGAGATACTTCACTGATGGGTCTCGCCTCAATGGATCCACTGGCTTCGGTGTTTTCAATGAAAATTCGAGCGCCTTCCGTAAACTGCAGGAACCTTGTTCCGTTTATGTTGCTGAGCTGGCAGCAATCGACTTCGCATTGGGGATGATCTCCAACAAGCCTGCAGACCATTACTTCATTTTCTCTGATAGTCTCAGTTCGCTTGAGGCTCTCCAGTCGATGAAAACTAGTAGGCACCCATCTTATTTCCTAACAAAAGTGAGGCAGCAGATGAGTGCACTGATCGAAAGATCTTATAAGTTAACCTTTGTATGGGTCCCCTCTCATTGCTCAATTCCTGGCAATGAGAAAGCGGACACTCTCGCAAAGGTGAGTGCCCAGGAAGGCGAATTGTTTGATAGACAGATTTCATACGATGAATTTTTCCAATTACTGCGTCAGAGTTCTCTCTTGAGTTGGCAAACCGATTGGGACACTGGAAGTCTTGGGCGGTGGTTATATTCAATTATTCCAAATGTTTCTTCGAGAGCGTGGTTCAAAGGTTTGGACGTAAGTCGTGACTTCATTCGTGTAATGAGTAGACTTATGTCCAACCACTACTCGCTAGATGTGCATCTCCACAGAATAAATCTTGTTCAAAGCAATGTCTGTCGGTGTGGAAACGGTTACGATGACATCGATCACGCAGTTTGGCAATGTACGGATAATTACGCAGCCAGAGAGTACCTTTTGAATGCCCTTAGGGCCCAAAGAAGACAACCCTATGTTCCTTTTAGAGACGTGTTGGGAACTCGCGACATCTGCTATATGCAGTTGATCTATATGTTTGTGAAACGGACTAACATAAGAATGTAATGCTTTTGTGTGTTTTTTTTCTTTTTCGTTATTAGTTTGTTTGTCTTGTCCCCTCATCTCACCGTCGCCCACCCTCGACAGATAGTCGAACACCAGATGCTATCCCTGGTCTTTATGCACAATGCTACAGTGCGTGCGGCAACTCTCGGTTGAGACAACGATACCTCATATCCATATCCCTAACCTGATCCATCCAACAAAAATCGTTGCCCCTCTAACCTCGAGTAAACAGCGAGTAATCGGTCGAAACCTACTAAACATAGATTTAAGTTGAAATTCTGTAAAAACAAATCATGAATTAGTGGCTCCGCAAAGCTCATGCGATTGAGCCTTACAAATAAATGAATCGGAAAAAAAGTATGGAATTGTTATTAACATAAAATTCAACTCTTTCGAACTTGTTGGTGGTCCCGAAACTAACCGATGTCATTTGAGTGGCCTTGTAAAAGCAACTGTTTTATACGTGATTCATTCTTGTTTTCGTGAGAATAACACGAGATTTTTCATGATCACTCCTTACGCAGAATAGAAACTGAGGGCGCCACTTCACGGTGAAAACGAAATAAAGTCTATATAACCTTGCATAAAATCAATTTCGTTTTTATTGTGATGTGGCAATTTTTCATGATTGTTCCATGCGAAAGCAGAACAGAATTTGATGCTATTGATGAATTTACGTTAGATCTACAACCAGATTCCGCGGCGATCTGCGCTAAAAATACTGCAAATCCTTTTTGTATCGGCCCTTACATTATCAATGATATAATCCAACTTAATATGATATCGATTTCATCACCATTATCCACAGTATTCATAACCTGTATATAATTTGGTCCAATCGCGTGTTGAAATCATCGTAAATATACAAAGCCTTAACTTTCTGACCATATACTGAGGACATTTAATGGTTGAAATGAATCTAAATAGAAATAAAATGAATAATCACGACCGAATCTTGCTTTTCAGTGCGTATAATAAACAAACATCATCACTTTTGTGGTTCTGAACTCTAATGTAGGTGTCGCATGAGCTGATTCAGCTTTGCGTAAATTCGTCAATTGGATTGCATCACGGGAACACCAAGTCGAATGCGTAAATGCGAATATTCCTTCGCTTGGACGTATTCACACGCAAACAATATTTCATGACTGTTCCATGCGAAGGCAGAATAGAAACTGATGCGAGTAAAAGTACTCACGCCTTGCATGTGTCCGCTATGGTTTCCTAAACACTAATGCAAGCGAGCAAAACAAGTCGCAGCTTGCATGTATTCGCTATGACGATTTCTCCAGGTGCCTAGATTTTGCGTCCGTGTTCGGAACACATTGCGATCACCAATCATCATCAATGAGCAATGATGATCTCGATAACTTGCTTTCAAAGCAATTTTTAAGTTATTGAAACGATTTTTTGGACGAATAAGTGGCAATCATATAACTCGTTGAAATTTTATCTTTTGGATGAAGTGATTATTATACCGCTCCATTCAGCCGGTAAAGAGGTATTAACGTGCAAAACACTGCAGTCCAGCGTCACTCTCTCGTTTTCGAAACTCTGAACTTACACCCCGGTACAGAAATGAAAGACGTAGTCCTACGTCAAAAACATAGGAAAACTCTTTTGTGTGGAAAATTCGCCTGAATAATTCTAAAAACAGTATATTGAACTGCAAGGAACTGTATTTAAGTTTTGTAAAACACGAGTTTCCAAAGATATAATAAAAGTTATTTTTAACCTTTCCGTATTACCCCATTTCCCCTGAGTTGTTCAAAAGCTAATAAGAAGTAACATCAGAAGAATTGAAAACTCCTCAGGAATTGTCAAACATATTCCTTATTTAAATCAATGAAGATTTGTCTGAAGGTTCAATAATTTCCATGCGTACGAGTCCATCTTAAAAAATCAAATCCATTTTAAAAAATTGGAAATCAAACGGTTTCCAATCAAAAATAGGTGTCCGCTTTTTTTAATGGAACGCATACAAAATGAGTAAAATTTATGACTGCTTTTTTATGTTGTTGAGAACTAGCGAATCAGAATTTGATTCATTATCAATATTTGATGGCCTTATTTGAATGTAAGACCAGCAAACTAAACACGGTCATTGGGCGAAACGAACCACATGTGCGAAGCTAACCGTAGCTTATCGATTGCCACCGTCGGTCAACCCATCCGCTTCATCGATTATCAGTTCGAGTTCTCTCGAACTTTGATACTGTTCTCAATTAAAACCACACCGTTCCACCGGCATCCGTGTGTGATGAGTGATGGCTCCGTAACATGATATATCAAAACAGCCCGTTGCTGGCCGTTGTTCGGTCGTCGGTTACGTCCTTCTAGTTTTGTGGGCCACCTTGCACGCTGCGCTACCCATTGAGAAAATTTACTAGAACAACAGCTACATCATATCCGCCCGTCATGTGTATGTGGATCACGGGCAGCGGCAGCGGTTTGGCTTCACGGCTTCAATTCGAACTAGTTCACCATCTCATCATCCATCGGTGGGGAGATACGACAGTTTAGTGTGTTTTGTGCGGTTTTTTGTGTGTCTCCCTCCTCCTCCTCCGGATAGCCAGTGATGCATCTCGGAGATAGAGTTTGACGCGCTTGGTTGGTGTTCACGTATTCGAAATCCGTTCCTTGTTTAATGTCAGTCTTGTTGAGGTTTTTCGCCGGAATTTGTTGGCTTTCCTCGGTCGAACTGGATTGGGTCTTCTATCACGTTAGATTCCACAGTCGAGCTGACTACCGGAGCTGGAACGGGTGGAAATGGAAGAAAGCGGCCGGCAACATGAATGAATTTCAGGTTTTCTCCGTACGTTTCTGCATGGTTGCAAGTTTTTGTTGAATGGAATACACTTGTGGTGCTTCTTTAGTCTGAAATAGTTCGAGCTATCACCGGTTTTCGAACAAGTTCCCAAGTAGCCTTAGCTGAGGTTTAGCCATTGTTTATTATTTATAAGGAAAATGATGAGCATATCGTCTGTAAACCCTATCTTCCCACTCTAAATGACGCAACACGATCTGCGCTTGTGTGTTTGTGCTCTTGCTTCAAATTGCGAAGGCGGAGCTTCGAGACGACGGTTAATTCATTCTCTCGGAGGATGCTGCATGTTCGGTATGTTTCGCGTGCTATCCAACCAGTGGTTGGATACTGTCTAAAAGCAACAGGAGGATGTTTGCGTCGGCTTGCCGGAGAAATTTATGTTAATTGAAGTGGTGGATGCATTGTTGTAATTTGTGGGTATCTAATGTACGCAGAAGCGTTAATGCAATCAACAATGAGTTTTCCTTTATTTTGGATTTTGATAATTCAACTAATGATTAGAATTCAGGGCTGTTGTTTGAAAGGATTTCTCAAGGCTAGATTCAGACGATTCAAATTCAGAAATAAATTGAACGTTGACCAAATTATTGACATTAAAAATTACCAAAACTGTATATTGTTGATTTCTATCACAAACACAATAATCAAAAATTTTTAATTCCAAACTCATCGCATTTGTTACTTATACAGAGTATCTTTATCATTAATTTTACGCAATCATATTTTTCTCATTTAGAACAAATTTTGACGGTTTCATTTTCGTTACAACATCCTATTCGAGCGTCTTGTCTTACGTTGATAAGAGTTTGTAGTAGATTCAGGACACGATTGGTTACCTCCTATCGCTAACTGATTGTCTCGAGATATTTTCTCCTGTCGGTTGGTTGTGCAAAATGCAGACATTTATGCCAGCCAAATCAAGGATTATGAAGAACACAGCTGTAAGATTAAGATTTTGTGGTGTATTTCCTCGTCATTTTTATAATCATACTAGCTGACCCGGCAAAATTCGTCCCGCCAAAAATTTTTTTTTATCAATACCTTCAAACATTCACGTTTTCTTACTATGAGCAAGTTCATGGGTCTAATCGCAGATCTGTTCATTGATTGATCTCCTATTCGTCTTCATTGAATTTACTTTTTATTATAAAATTCCTAGTATTTCTAACAAAACTCATCATTATAATATCAGATTATTTTCAGACACAATTCTCGTTCAAGATTTTTCAACCACTTGTAAATAACATGTTTCTCCGTTACATGGAATAAATGTTTTATACAGAAAATATGATACAATAAAGACATCCTAAATCGAACAATTCCTTCCTCGAGTTCTGCTCTTATCAACACATCTGGCGATCCTTTTTTTTTGTATAGATAGAAGAAGATATGGGAGTGCGTTTCATCACATTAAAATCCATTTCCAGTTTCGAACAAAGATCAATTTCGCTAGCGCAAACATCAAATGGACTAACAGCACTTGTCACTATGTGATTGTAGAACATATGGGAATTTAATTTTCCGAATTTTCCCATTTCCGTCAGAGTTTTCCGAAAATTTCAATTGTCATGTTTGGCTGGAATATTTTTGTTTGAAATATGTGTAATAATTTTATGAGACCCCCTCTCCATTCCAAAGAAGGGAGGGGTGTCATACCATTATAGAAACATTTCTCATACCCAAAAACGCTCACATCACAAATTGTACTTGATTAGCTTTCGAGTTAGGCAGAAATTTGTGTTTCATTTGTATGGCAGCCTCCCCTTAGAGAGGTGGTGAAGAGTCTAACCATCATAGAAACATTTATTGCACCCTAAATCCTTCACATGCAAAATTTGGTTTCGTTTGCTTGATTAATTCTCGAGTAATGCAGAAATTTGTGTTTCATTTGTATGGCAGCCCCCCACCTTAGAGAGGAGGGTGGAGAGTCTAACCATCATAAAAACATTTATTGCACCCTAAAACCTCCATAAGCTTAATTTGGTTCCATTTGCTTGATTAGTTCTTGAGTTATGCAAAAAATTGTGTTTCATTAGAGAGGGGGGAGGGGTCTCAAACTATCACGGGCCCAAAAAGCCCTACATACCATTGATCGGTTCAGTAGTTTCCGAGACCATAAGAATCAGATTTTCTGAGCCGAGAATCTTACAATGCAAAAATTTCGTTCCCCCGGTAGAATGGGGGTTTTTGACAAAAGACGATATACGAAAGTATTGCTCAAAATAAACTAAATGGAACAAAAAATAATATGGCATTAACTGTATTTAAATAATCAGAAAGTCATAAAGTCAAATGGGCAAAAGCGATATGATATATTCATTTTCAAATCGAAAGATCGTATGTTTAGCGTTAAGATAGTTGGTTACAGTTTGAGTTTCGTTTCGATTTATCACCAAATTATTAAAATAAATACATAGCCATACAAATACATACATAATCTAAAATCATAATGTCCATAAAGTCAAGAGTTTTTAGTCATTGTTTTAATACACTATTAATTACTTCAAGTTGTCTTTGTTCGGAATTGTACAGTGTCTTTTGAGACTCGAAAATATATAGTTTTGTTATCCATTTACTATAACCATTTTGAATTTCGCACTTTTTAACACTAGATATCCCGACAATTTCAACCCGTAATAAGATTAAAATTGGTATGAACAAAAAAATACATGCCTTATATTTTCCGTTAAATTATTGTTACAAATGTCATAGCATTGTTTCGAACAAAAACTGACATTGAGAAAGAGTTTGCAAAAACTTAAGCCAGTAATTTAGACCGGTGTAGTGTTAATCAAGTACACGTCAAAATCGCCAGTTTAAATTTTAATCAAATTTATAATCAGTTATATTGCCGTTACGGTTAATAACATGAAAAACCGGTTGAGGATACTGTTTACCAGATTTCAAACTCATCTACAGCAGCATACCGCCGGCCGTTACCTTGGCGTGAGTCTTCCAAACTAGGATTCTCCAAAATTTTCTATTGGGTTCAGGGGCCCTAAACATAGTGAGCTAAAGGGACTATTAATTTTTCGTGTATTTCGTTCATTCTGTCGTTATGATAGCTTATCAAAACGATGAACGTCTTCGGATTACTCAAGCCAGCTGTCGTTAGAAGGCTGCCGCGAGAAGGCTGTACTATTGGGATGCTTACTTCCACACACGCTACATCCATTCGGACCATTCACTCCAGCGTGCACCAATACCACCAGCCACTCTTTCAACTGTACGCATAATATATACGAATATATCTGCTATCATCAGCACGGAGGGGGTCTCGAACCGCGAAAGTTCATTCACCTCTTCTATTTAAATTGCGATTTTCCCAGGCTTATCAGTTTAAATGTACGTTTTAAGGAAACATATTTCGGTCTGCACAACGACAAGCGAGTACAAAAATAATCAACACCAAAAATACCCCCGACTTCCATGTATTCGCAAATCGGATTCCTCCAGGCACAATAATTTAGAAGTACGTGTTAGGGAAACACAGCTCAGTGGGAAAAAAATACCCCGACTTGCATGTTTTGACAAAGCGAATTCCCTCAGACACATTGATTTTGGAGTCCGTGTTAGGGAAACACAGCTCGATGGGAACCAAAATACCCCCTACTTACATGTATATTTGCAAAGCGGATTCCCCCAGGTACATCGATTTTGAAGTCTGTGTTGGGGAAACTGTAAATCGGGCCAATCTAAACTTGGCAGTTAGGGCGTTTACATAACGCTTGACATTTTACAGTTATTCAATTGTTCATCTCATGAAAAATAACATTTTATTAATTGTGATAGACGCGGAGAAATTTTTCCTGTCAATTGATGCAAACATCTTCCCGATCTATTAAGTAATGTTCGAGTTATAAGCATTCAAAATACGGGCAGGGTTAGCACACGAATTCGCAGAACAAATGTATAGAAAAAAAAGGAAGTTCTTCCAGTTTTCATGATTTTAAACCGTATAGAGATTAGCGTGTATTGTAATGTATAGCATATCAAACAAATCTTAGAGAATTTCCGAATCGATTGGTATGCAAATCATGAGGATTCGTTCATAGTGAAAATAGTTATTAACGTTAACTTTATTTCATAAAAACGTGACCGGTTTTCTGATTTGGCACCCTTCCTGAAAGACGTAGTTCTACGTCAAAACAGGTTTTACTGTACTACCTGGTTCATTGATTGAGCAAGAGATGTGGTATTCGGCGATGGAAAAGCTGTTATCAATCTATTATGAGAGACATTTTTGCTCCAACAATAGTTAGCTATCAATGAAACGGCTTTGGGTTGTCGAGAACTTCAAGTATTGTTTGTGGTTGAACCCTTTTTTGAAATTAGGTGCAAACTTCTTAGCCTGCAAGTAAAACATTTTAGGAAAAATGGTCAGTTCTCGTTGTTCCGGTCACGCGAATTTTAACATAAAAGTCAACACTTTCTGCAGCATTCGAATATTTGAAACAGTTGAAGAAAATAAGTCACATCAAACCATTATTCAAATTTACTACTGAATAATTCGATTGGCGGTTTGGATGTTATTTTTAATTAGCTTATCTCGTCTTCTTTTAGCCTACAAATAAGTAAATACAAAATTCAATTCGCAAAAGCTCTCACCAAAAAAGTTTATCCCCGATTTCTTTGGCACAAAACTTCAACAATTAACGAGATAGAAAAACCTGCCTTTTACGCGGTCAAACTTGAAAAACAGCACACACCGCGTATCTTATTGCACGTAATCTAAGAGAATGTTGATCAAAGTCACTCATAGTTGTTGATTCTGAGATTATTAATGTAATATGAGAGACCTTTAAAATAAACGACATGTATACGCTACAAATTACCCAGTAAGAAAATTTACTTAGGCTCCGTGAATAACACTCATTACTTCAGTAGGCTTGATTGCTTAAAAAGATTTTTCTCTGCTTAATTCTCATGTCATGTTCCGTAATTTAATGAAGAACTGAAATTTTCATATTATTTTTTATGTTTCGAAAAACTTGAGATAGGGAAACATTTTCAGTGATAAATTCTAGAGTGATATAAAAGAGACGTGATAAAAACGCTTAGTGATATAATCGAGACTTTACTGTATTTATATTTTTCTACTCTTCTTCGGTTCAGCCACTGCCACATCATCAGCTTACCGACAAGCTCGGCAAACTCGACAACAAAATTGGTGGCAATATATCTATACCCGATAACCTAAAAACCCTTTTTGCCGTTGCCTTGTAAGCTCACTTTATTGCGTCTTTGGTTATGCAAAAATTGAAACAATATTTCAAATGCAGCAAAAACAATTTTTTTTATACAAACATATAAAGAAAAATTGAAAATTTGAATTTTTCATCAAATACACCATGTATTTTATTGAAAATAAACTGTATGATCTTACACAGTGGAAAACTTATCAATTTTGTGAATTTTCAACGAATTTAAACAGAATTTTCTGCCGGCGCTCGATTGCTGTTTTCATAGATGAAAATGACTTCCAAATTAACATCGTACATTTTTAGCAGCTCTAAAAAATGGAGTATTGCCGGATACTCTGAGAAGTCTTTGGTTAAATAAAATACTGAAATAATATTCCAAATGCGGCAAAAAAATATTTTTTGTGGGTAGTAATATCGTTGCCACGGTCTTACAAAGGGCCAAGCCTTTTTTCAATTTTTATAAAAAATGTTAACTCCGCACAAATGTTATAAGAGTGATGTGAATAAAAGTGATGCGCCCGACTTGGTTGGGCGTAAGGGTCGTAAAATAGTTGGAAATGCATTCTTAGGCTGCGGTGACACTGCTTGTAGCTTTTTACGAAAATTTGGCTGCACGAAACGCATGTAATCGTGAGAAGTAAACAGCTACATAGAATTATATCGGTGTGGTTACATTGCTTCCCCCTTGCTTCGTTCGGATTCGCCAGCTTCTAGTGAACAAAATTGATTGTTTCTTTTCGTCAGTTATCGTACAATCAAATTTTCGTGCGTACTCCGATCCAATGTCACCTCGGTCTTATGGACGAACGTAACGATAGAACATAACAGTTGATGGTAACCGCTGAAGGGCCATGATCACCGACTTTTTTCTACTATAAATGCACTTAATGTGGAGCAACTGTGGTTTCAACAAAACAGTGCAATGTGCCACACTGCGCATGTCACAATTGATTTACAGATATAAAGGGTTTCCCACATCATATTGCAGCATGAAAAAATCGCTGTAGAAAATTACCTAGTTGACCGATCCTTTTCAAACATTCAGACAATAGAATATAACCCATTCGTAAGCTTTTGGCATATTTATTTCATTCAACTTCAATACCATAACTTGCTTGCACCTTACGCTTAACTCCAGCTTCTTCTGTACGGAGACCCCCTTTTTCTTCATGTCTTCCTTGGATTTGTTCTCCTTGGGAATGCTTCCGTAGTGCCTGCTTCATAATAGCCTAGTATTATTCTATGGGTCTTAGTTCGAGTGCGTTGACATCCTGTGAATAGTGCCACGAAGCTAGATCCAGTCAGGAGATCGTAGGGCCCTCGTGTTGCTTCAACAGAGGAAGCAGACACTCCATGAGGTAGATCTGCCCCCGTACAGTCCCGGTAATCACGAACGGCGCACTCCGTTTGTCACATGAGCAGACTGCTTGCCAAATCATGTATTTCTTGGCAAACTTTGAAAGTTTTTGCTTCCTTACTTCCTCCGGAACATCAAACTTGTGCTGGGCGGTGAAGAACAGTAGCCCCGGAAGTTGCCGGAAGTCCGCTTTGACGTAAGTCTCATCATCCATTGAGGCCTCGTCAGCAACTGGGTGTACAGTTCTCGGGACCGTGACTTTCCACACTGTATTTTGCCGTTCGTCACGATTCGGAGGCTCTCTGAACGAAGGAGTTGGACAGATTCAATTTTTTGGCCACGTCCCTGACCGAAGCATTGGGATTCCGCTTAAACGCATTCAAGACTTGCTTGTGATCCTGATCACTAATAGAACATCTATTCTGACCGCATTTCTCCTTCCGTTCGATGCTCAGAGTTTAGTAGTAACGTTTAATCACACGACTCGTCGTTGACTGCACGATTCCGATGTCCCGATGATAGAGTTGAGAATTTTTCCAGGTGTTTGCGCCAAATCAATTCGTGACGTTACTTTTCGGGTGACTCCAGTTTTTGACGTAGAACTATGTCTTTCATTAAGGGTGCCAAATCGGAAAACAGGTCACGTTTTTATGAAATAAAGTTAACGTTAATAATTATTTTTGCCGCGAACGGATTCTGGCGATTTACATACTAAACGAATCGGAAATTCCCTAAGATTTGTTTAATATGCTATACATTAGAATCCCCTGGTTTGTAAATAGTTAAAATTCATGAAAACTTAAAGCGTTTCCATTTTCCCATACATTTGTTTTGTCCATTTGTGTTCTTTCCCGAACGGAGCTGTCAATAACGAGCAACTTATCGACGTGCAACGAAGGGGAATTCGTAGGATTTAAAGTCTCCGTGAACAAAGGAAAAGAAGAAGAATAAAGGGGATTATTTGCCTAGAGTATAAACAGTGGATTTCGCTGAGGCAAACTTCCAGTCTCGTTCTGTATTCAAACCAATGAACATCGCTTGTTTTTCTTTGTTTTGCGTCATCACATGTCTTCGTTTCTGGTTGAGCTGTGGACGCCACCAAATTATTCACTCGCTGATGTCTCTGGCATTGCAATCTTTGCATTAAACTGACGCCATTGCATTAATGTTTCTGAACAACACAGTTGTGTGGGAAATCATCAAGCTATCGCTATCGTCGGCTCACCAAGAAAATAAATGTTCTGGAATTTTGCCTGTGATTTGGTTTCGCATGGCGGTACTGTTTCCGAGGTTGTTGATATTAAAAAAAAAGAGTTTATTTCGCTTGTTTAGTCACGAAGAAGGTAGATGTCGTACAGGAATTTTGTATGTGATTAGGTTTCGCTTGCCGGTAGCAAACCTTCCTCCAATAAGGGTGACAGCTGCGATTATCTCGAGCATAAGAAAGTAATGCAACTTTATACGGAGTCAATAGTACTAACGGAAGCGTTTCTTTTGAGAAAAGCGCAAAATGATGAGAAGTGTTGATATTCATAGTAGTTTTAAGCCACCAATGTATGGCTCTGCATGCATGCTATAGCGAACGCTTGTTTGGCGCTTGGTTTACGTTGTACGGACGATGCCTAGAGGTGCGATTTCACTGAGGCAAACTAAATAACATGTAGCATGATATTTGATACTTGCAAGTGTTGTCATTGTTGTTGTTTCCATGCGGTGCCAAAGATATATTGATGTAGTTATGAGATGTGGAATAATGGTGCTGGTGCAACATGTATATAATCGACTGTAGCCGAGTCTATGTCAATTGCGAAAAAGGTCACCGGAATAGGGTTCGAGGTAAATTTTCAATGCATTGACATGAAATAAATTGCGACATACGATCAGCTAGTGTATTGTTCTGCGAGGGCAAGAATGAATCATCAATCAATTATCGTCAACTGATTCTACAATGAAAAAACCATTTCAGAGATTATTCTACTAAGCAGTTGTTTCTAAAATTTCACAGCATTATATATATCCGAAGTTATAAACAAGCGACTTATATAAAATAACAGCGTAGTTCTACGTCAACAATGCGGTCGTATCTTGGACACAACCTTCTATAATTTTTCAATTCTCGATAAATTAACAGCGATAAAAATAACAATACACAATACACTCTAAACTACTTCTACCAAAATTTAAAAGCTTAAATATACCCAATGGGTAATTTTCTACAGGAATTCAAACAAAAATCAATCAAAACGGTTCTGATCAGAGTTATGACACACAGAATGGAACGTAAACTAAAGAAACTGTTTGAAGTGTGAACAGAAGAAATATATCACGTTACAATATGAATTTCAACATAATAAAAATGATCACGAATAACAAATACAAGAAACGAGCGCCGCTTGGACGGACGAGAGCAAATGAAAAAAAATCGTCATTCGATCGCGCAGCCAGGCGCATTTCAGCGGCAATCATTGAATCCAATTCGTGGTGGCACGAGCTTGGATTGAAGGTGAATATGGAGAAATTTCGTGAATCGATCCACTTCTCCCGGTTTGATTGGAAACATGATAAAGGTTACAGGTCGGTTGGTGCTTTTCCTATATGTCAAATGAATCCAATCGATTCGCTTTCTTTATATTTTGAACAGATTATCAAAACTTAAATATTGAGACTGGTGCTTCTGGGTGGTATCGGCCCATTGACTTATCAAGATAGGAGTTAAGAGAGGATTTAACCACGTTCTGCTGCCACGTGACACCATGGATGTGAGTGGCAGCGGGGTACGTATCACGTTTCATTTCATTAATATTTTCGAGCTTTTTATAGACCAAGTCTAGCGAAGGACGATTTTTGTGTCCAACCAAAACATACATACTATCGATTCGGAACAGGACATAAAATTGCCTGAATTCCAACCGGTAACTCGATATCAAGGGACGACACACAGATACACTTTTCTCAGATAGGAAGATAATTAGAAGCGGTAGCGACCGACGGCTAACAGTAGTAGGTGGTAGAAATGACACTTTAATTAAAAAGCTGCTTCTGTTGATCGGATCTAATAAGTGGATCAGGCCGGGAAAATCAACAATAAGCAGCTGCTGATGGTTAACGGTTATGAATATGTGCGAAAAATTATGGCAATTACATGTAACGTTCCAGCCCTGAGGGCAGGGCTGCCAAGTGGATTTGGAGATTTTGTGGTATTTTATGTTGGTTATCTAGTTTGACATTCGATGTTGAACTTTTTTTTTATTTCTGATATTGCACTGAACCAATCATCGCGAACACTACAAAATTGCATTTTCAATTAAATTTATTTTGGAAAGGAATAATTTCGTTCCTATCGTTGTAAAACCCTTATCAGTGACAAATTGGGATATCTGTTCAGTATTTTTTTTTTATTTAGGTCATTTTTTTTTACAGGCTCAGTTACATAGGTTTAAAGGAGCCGAACTCTTAGCTATACTTTTATTAGTATATATCAACATGTTTCCTTAAATCTAGGGTTAATAAAGTAGGAAACAGATTACTCGCGGTCGACTCGAGATTAGAAGGGTGACATAGTTTCTTTTGGAAAAGGATCTGTTCAGTATTGTTCGCCAAACATTTGGCAATACTTCATCCTATCCGCGGATACGATGAAAATAATTTCCAGCTAGCCAGTGTAAATACGGTACAACATCGCATAAGCTGCGCGCGAAGGATACGAGATAAGTAAATCGCGATAAATGTGATAATTAATTACTGTACCTCATGGTTTGCATAAATGCTGCCTGGTGGTGCAAATTGCTGTTGTTGTTCCTGCCCTCACTCTCGTCTGCTAGGCAGATGGTGGAACCACACGGGTGGGGGGAGGGAGGACGCTTTGGTCGGTTTGGGTGCGAGTACAGTTCATGTATATATTTATGTTAAAGTACGAAACGATTGCCACCTTCTGATAACGCGCGGTCAGGCCATGAGAAAAGTGCCTCAAAAACTTGGGTGTTCTTGATGGCGGTATGACTAGTCCGAAGCGCGGAACGGTTTCAGGTTACCGCCCCAGTGCACAGGGTCCTGCGTTATTCCACGCAAGGGACGGAGATACCGGCAAATGATGTGTTTGGCGTGTCCAATGAGGCGGCACTTTTTTAGTTGCTCTTTTATAATAGTATAATCAGTGACGGTAAATCCCGGTTCGGCTGCGCAAACCTGGCTTGCGGGATGAGACGAAGGACGCGATGTCCAGCGAGGCTGAGTGACGATGATTAATTGCAGTAATTTTAGGGATTTTCTCGCAATTACGCTAGTGGATTGTATAGAAGAAGGGCTAAAGATGTTTCGGGCCGAATTCTAGCTGTTGACTTAAAGATGCCGCACAATATTTTGTACGAAGCTTTCAAACCGCCAAACCGTGTTCGTGTAAACCATGCTTGAATTTTCATCAACCTGAACGCTTCCGGTGCCTCCGCAGTGTGTGCCTGATGGTGACCGCTACACTTTATATCAAACCATATTAGAGCAGTCTCCACGCCTGACTGGAAGCAACGAGACTGGTTCGATTCTGACATGTTCGGTTTTTGTGCTGCTTCTCTTTGGTTATTACAACATCCGTGATGTGGTGCTGTGGGAGAGAACACATTGTAAGCAAACAAACCCCGAATCCAGTGAGAAGGTAGGACGAATGCATCCGTCGGAGGGAATCATGGAGGATTTGTAGGGATTCTTGGTGTTTGTTCGGAAAGGAGCGAGGGAAACGAGCGCAGGAAGTCGTCCCGCTGAACGGTTTCCTTCTGGATATAATAGTGGTCTCAGAATCTATCTATCTTTATATATAAAAATGGATTTCTGTCTGTCTGTCTGATTCTTATGGACTCGGAAACTACTGAACCGATCTACATGAAAATTGGTATGAAAAGGTTTTTGGGTCAGGGGAAGGTTTTCGTGGTAGTTTGAGACCCCTCCCCCCTCTCTATGCAGGGGCAGCCATACAAATGAAACACAAATTTCTACATTACTCGGGAATTAATAAAGTAAATGAAACCAAATTAGACATATTGAGGATTTAGGGGGCAATAAATGTTTCTATGGTAGTTAGACTCCCCCCCTCTAAGGGGGGACTGCCATACAAATGAAACACAAATTTCTGCATTACTCTAGAATTATTCAAGCAAATGAATCCAAATTAAGCAAATTGAGATTTTAGGGTGCAATAAATGTTTCTATGATGGTTAGACTCTCCACTCTCCTCTCTAGGGGGGGCTGTCATACAAATGAAACACAAATTTCTGAATTAATCAAGCAAACGAAATCAAATTTGACATGTGGAGGTTTAAGGATGCAATAAATATTTCTATGGTGATTAGACAATCTTCCCGTTCTCTAAGGGTGGACTGTCATACAAATGAAACACAAATTTCTGCATAACTCGAAAGCTAATCAAGCACAATTTGGGATGTGAGGGTTTTTGGGTATGAGACCCCTCCCTCCTTTGGGATGGAGAAGGGGTCCCATAAAAATATTTCACATATTTCAATCAAAAATATTCTAGCCAAACATGAAAATTTTCGGAAAATTCTGAAGGAAAAAGGGAAAATTCGGAAAATTAAATTCCTATATGTTTTAAAATTACATAGACAAGTGATGTTAGTCCATTTGATGTTTGCGCTAGCGAAATTGATCTTTGTTCGAAACTGGAAATGGATTTTAATGTGGAGTGCGTTTCATTCCTATATCTTCTTCTATCTATACAAAAAAAAAAAGGATCGCCAGATGTGTTGATAAGAGCAGAACTCGAGGAAGGAATTGTCCGATTTAGGGCTGTCTTTATTGTATCATATTTTCTGCATAAAACATTTATTCCATGTAACGGAGAAACATGTTATGTTCAAGCGGTTGAAAAATCTTGAACGAGAATTGTGTCTGAAAATAATCTGATGTTATAATGATTAGTTTTGTTAGAAATACTAGGAATTTTATAGTAAAAAGTGGATTCAACGGTGACGAATAGATCAATCAATGAACAGTTCTGCGATTGGACCCATGATGAATTGAATTTTTGAAATCGGATAATTGAAATAACAGTAAAAAGTAAAGCAAAAAAGCATATGACGTAGGATTACGTTAGACTTTTTATCATTGATTTAGGATATATTAACGCAGGACTACGTCTTTCATTTCTACACTGCAGTGTAAGTTCAAAGTTTCGAAAACGAAAGCGTTACGCCAAAGAACGAGATTTTGAGCGTTAATAACTCCTAAACAATTGAACGAAATGGTATGATAAACACTTCATTCGAAAGATAAAATGCCTACGAGTTATATGCTTGTTACCTTTTGAACCAAAAACTTGTTTCAATAGCCCTAAAATTGCTTACAAAACAGGCTATTGAAATCACACCAATCGGTATATAAGCTAGCGCCGCCCGGAAATCCACTCAGTTATGATTGCGCAACGATTGAGGTACGATCGCTCGAATGGACTGGTGTGTACTTTCGTACTTGCTTGCGTTTCTGGAAATCTGAGTGTTTCCATTACACAGATTTCAAAACCATGGAGCCTGAGGAAATCGGCATTGTAAAATAAATGCAAGCTGCGGGTACATTTGTACTCGCTTGCGTTTCTTCAATTTGAATGTTTCTCTAGAACAGACTTCAATATGATGAAGGCTGGGGAAATCGGCATTGCAAAATAGATGCGGGCTGCGGGTACTTTTGTACTACGTCCTTCATTTCTGCACCGAGGTGTAAGATCAAAGTTTCAAAAACGAGAGAGTGACGCAAGGTTTTGAACGTTAATACCACTTTTCCGGCTGAACGGAGTGGTATGATAATGATTTCATTCGAGAAACAAAATGTCCAAAGGTTGTATGATTATTAATTATTGAACCGAAAACTTCTTTCAATAGCTTTAAAATTTCTCTGAAAACATGCTGTTTAATTCACATAAATCCGTGTATAAGCTAGCGCACACTCGGAAATCCATTCAATTGTAATGCGATGCTGTTCTCTTCCAATTCCATTTCGTTTCTGCAGCCGAACTGAAAGGAGTTTTTATCGAAAATCGATGATAATTTGATTACGATGGGTGCCATTGACTATGGATTTGACAGTGAAGTATACGTAATATTTGATATGATGTAGTGAATACTTCACCATTTCAAAGAAATCATGTTGATGAAAGCAGCGTTATAAAATAATTTGTGTGCGAATGGTGCAATTGATTGTCGTTTCCAATTGTGGGGACAGGGTATTATTTTTGCTGAGTAATTCCAAGTAGGAATCCATCCCTTCTTCAACCTTCCTATACTCGTACATAGGTCTGAAAGACCGAGAGTTAAATGACTACTAAAACTGAACCAAGTTAAATAAAAAATACTTTGTTGAGTTTTTTTTATTCAATTATATCTTTTTCTTTAAATAAATTTTTCGCCGCAACAGCCCCTCGGACAGATCTTCAACGGTGCGTAATGTGACCCTATCGAATGATCTGGGAAGTATGGGAGAAAACAATAGCAGAAAGAAACGTAAACATAAACAAACCTAAAACATTGAGAAAAAGCGATTTGGTGATTTTAGGAAATCAATTTTAAACGAATTTGAGTTTATATCAATTATATTTCAAGCAGAGGTGAACTATATTTTGGTCAGTAAATGTAGATTAAAAACTAAATACTATTTCCAGTCTAGGACATTGACATTCTAATGTCGTAATTAATACAGTTTGTGATAGGAGAAAAAAATTGTGCGGAAACCGAAATGTAAGCGAGAAATGAATTTTGTGATAGAACTTATCCTAAATAAATACATATTTATAGCTGTAAGCGGATCAAATCAAATTAAAGTTGGTTGATTTTTTCTGGAAGAACTCCCATCCAATTCTATCACAACATAAATATCAACAACGCCTAAGAATACCCAATAGCAATATTACAGAGACACGCACAGTCTGTTACGATTTTTCGCGCGAGTATAGGAGAGTTAAGCGTTAATAATTTTGCTACGGATCCTAATTCCATTCCGTTTCTGCAGCCGAACTCAAAGGAGCATTTAGCGAAAATCTTGATCCTTGATCCAATTTACCGTAGCCTTGAAAGACAGATTCCAATGTTCATAATAAGTCTCAGCCACCGTTGGCTGATCCGTTGTCTAGAGTGAAAATAAAAAAATCGAGTCAATAAATTATTACCTCTCGCCTGAGCGATGTTACATTCTTCTTACGTTTGTTTATTTATATTGTTAAAGGAGCTTTATATTGTTATAGGGGCTTTATATTGTTATAGGGGCTTTGAACTCAAAAGTTCGCAGTGACATCTGCCGAACCGACTCTATATAAGCTGAACCAAGCAAATTTTTCAGAAAAATACATCTTCTATTGGGCTCCTGATTATTCCGGAATTCTTAGAAGTACAGCCCGACAAGCCGGCTGGCAAAGGGAAAAAAAGCTGGATTGTCAGCATACCAAAGATACTCGAGCCCAACACAATTTAGGTCTAAGTCAAAGAGAAATTCCTCAGCTAAGAAAGCTGAGAAATCGATTTTTTTGATAAAATTCAATCTAACTGTCGGAGGTGGATGAATCGAGGGGTTTAAAGTCTCCGTAAACAAACAATAAATAAAATGAAGCACATACTTCAGATACGCTCCAGCAGTCATGCAGCTAGTGACCAGACGGTAGTGGCAACTGGAGTCGAAAATGGCTTTTCTCAAGGCCGATAGTTGAGAGCTTTGTTTAAGTTTTCCCAATTTACAAACCAACCAAACGAACACTGCAGAGCAAACCGTTCTTCTATTCAACAAATGGATAATTCAATGCACATAATGATTACATATGATGTAATCAGTCACACTGTCTAGAGTGTCACAAAAAGAAAATGTCGCAGTCACGTAATTTATACAGTAAGTTACATTTAATGCGACACGAGTTGTAATGCGACACGTTTAATTAAACAGAATTAGACATTTTTGTAAACATCGAATACGGGACCCAAATTATGGCCCCACATTGAAAGTCGTCACCAGACTTCGACACTGTACCACTCTCATCGCCAATGTCCAATTACGCCTCCAATGCGACACTGAGTGGTGCCTCGGCATGTCGCATTTAATGTAAATTACTATATTTCTGTTAGATGCGACGTGACATGTTGTATTATTATCGCTACATTACCTGTTCTTTTTATAGCAAAACAGAGACGGCCTATGTTATTCGACCAATCAGAAAGCGAGATTTTCGTTTATATAATTCTTGTTCAATAGTTTAAAAGAATGTTGTGATAGGTGCGTAAAAATATTCCCTAGCGATTGATGCAAATAATGCAAATATCTCTGCGATCTATCGAGAAATGGCTGTGCCTAAATCGCAATATTTTTTCTCTCTCATTGCCCGTAAAATGCACGCTTCAATTGATTCGTGTATCACGTGTATGTCAGCGTCTTTCGGATAACGAACGTTCCGAGCAAGTACCGTTAATCCAGATGTAACGACACGTAAATCAATGCGCTGTTCTCATCGAACACACATACACTGCTTTAGTTGGGATATCTTCCATTCTTGTATCGAGCTGTGTGTGTAAATGTGTGTGATTTCAGCATAAGGAATGAACGTTGCCTGCTTGCTAACTGGATTGAGAGTATGTAACGTGTAGCATATTTAAAAAAATCATTTTTATAGGTATGCAAATCATCAAAATTCGTTTGTAGCGAAAATAGTTATTAACGTTAATTTTATTTCATAATAACGTTACCAGTTTTCTGATTTGACGCCCTTACTGGAAGACGTGGTCCTGCGTCAAAAACTATGGATTCTACTAGCGACAATCTCCGAACAAATGTCTACTAAATGTAGCTTGAAGATAATATGCTCTCATGGTCGTGTAACCATAACGCTAGAACAGATGGTACATTCTGTCAAATATATACCGAGAATTTGTGTTTTTAAAGAAAATGTTTTATTTATCATCTAAATTTATATTATTGTCTTCAAAATAGGCCCCTTCTGATGCATTATACTTTTTCCAATGAACAATTCAGTTATCGAAAAACTTTTCATAGCTGTATTCAAGAATTACCTTCAGTTCACGCAGTTAATTCGATCATATGAATTCAATGCTCTCAAAACGGATCCCACGAAATGATACTTTGAGTATCTGGAATAGGAAAAAGTCACACCCATGTCTCGTCGCCAGTAATTATTCGTTGGATGAACGTGTATTCAGACACTTGATGGCAATGAAATTATGGATGAATATTGAGCTCTCTTGGCACTAGTGCTACGACTTTTCTAATGCCTAAAATATCAACCAAAATATGACGAACGGTCTCGTGAGAGATATTTAATTCTCGGGATAGCTCTTGAATGATGATTTCCGAGCACTATTCTTTTTATTTTGTCGATGTTTTCATCAGTTGAAGAGTCGGATGCTCTTCCTTCCACAAAAAAAAATGTTTGTAACAAGAAAATTCACGCAATATCTTTGACCAATAGAATTATCCACATAAAAAAATACCGAGCAAAAAAAGGCTTACTTGTTCTTGATGACGCTGTAAACAAACTAAAGCACAAATCAAAATTTACATTAAGGCCACTGACAGTTATTCCATTTCGATGACCTACGTCAATAATGTAATAACTTCTAAGATAGTACTGATTACAAGAAAAATTCTCTCACAAAATATTTTATTCGCCCCCGGGAAGAGTCGAACCATCAACCTTTCGGTTAACAGCCGAATGCGCTAGCCGATTGCGCCACGAAGGCAGCTGTGAAGTCGGATCTCAGAGCTCGAGTTTTATGTTCGGGACTTTATATTATAATTAGAAACAATTGCGAATGTATCTGGAATACAGACAGTTTGTCAATTAGGTTTCTGGAATGCTAGTGAAAATGAACTCAAACCAACGGTTTTAATATTTCTTGAATAGCTTCCTCCAGCTTCAACAACCTTTTTACATCGATGATATGGCGATTCAAATGCATGGTCTGGCTTTTTTGAGAAACGGCGTTCTGCACTAAAGCCGTTCAGATGGCCCCATTATTTTAAAAAAGGTTTTAAATTTTGTCTTAATTTGAAATTTTCCCTCAATTTTTGGAAAAACTAAAATTCATAGCGTGCCAAATCATGTAAATACGACGGAGAAATTAAGACACAGGTGCGATTTAGAGCGAAAAATTGTCCTCGAGCAGTGATCTGTGTCTCGGTTCTATATCATGTAGAATAGCCTAATTTTTGAATTGTGACATTCAAGCCGAATTCGACAGATTCTGGGCATCAACTACTCTTAGATTATATTCCGCATGTTCACCATTTGACCATGTGGAACAAACTCTCTATATAAAATTGTTTGATATTTATTGAAAGACAAATAAAATCTAACGAGGCTAATCTCTGATACCTTCAGCTATAACTCCACTCCGTCATTTTATTCTTTCTCTTTAATGACTGCAAATCAATAATCTAAACAGTGTATTCAGTAAAAAGGCATGTCGAACAGTTCTGCAGCTTTCCTTTGCTTCGAAATTTTGGTGAAAAATGTGTAAGTTTGCCGTTTTGTGTGATTTTTTAACTGTGTCAAATTGTATAACAGTTGATCTTTTGGGTAAAATATTGAACCACGACCGAACTGTAGATTTTCGGCATGTTCGGTTCCTACAGGTCACTCTGAGTTACCAAAAAGGCAATATATAAATATGCTACATGAATTTAGAATAGGAATTTAGAATAGGAATAGATCCTACTTGTGCTATATATAATCTGTTCAAAATGACTTGAACAACTGAAGTAATGGAACACAATGTACAATGTAAAAAAATAACAGTTGTGGTCCATCATATATCAAACCGCAAAGATATTCGCGGAAATAAGGAAAACAGGTTCCCGCCGCACGGGTCGACGCGAGGAGTCTCCGAAACTGGCGACCTAGCGCATGGCGTGTCCGACAATGCCAAGAATGGCCAAAAGGTGCCGGACGAAAATGGGAAAGTGCAAAGTGTTCGCGTCGGTCGCGCTAATACAAGCTGACGTTAAACCAATGAAGTGTGAAATAATTAGTTGGACCCACTCTGTGATTTCGTAAAATTGACCATATGACCCAGCGAGAGCGTTGCCCAGAACAGGCATGTGGCGTGGTGGCGTTTGATGGATTTCGGTCCGGTTTCGGGGAATAAACTGCGCTTCGATGATTTATTTCTCCCCGGGACAACCCCTCGATCGATAGCAACCATCCACACGGCACAGCAGTCGCAATGAAACCAAAAAGGTGAAATAAAAAAACTGCACAAATCATGAGACGCGTTTCTGATGATTTTATCTCGTATCACATTTGTCATCGGAATTTAATTGATTCCTGGAAACCCGTGGTCACCAACGAACGACATGTTGAGCATGAAGGCGCGTGATGCATTCGGTGCTGGGAGTAGAACTGCGTGGGTCTACCACCCAGCGCAAGGAGACCATAAAAATATAATGTGTGAAACTTTCCCACAGATCGCTACGGGACTAATGGTATTCTTTTTTCGTGTGCACGGACCATTTCGATGACCGTACTTCAGCCTACTCTCCACTGACTCATCAATCTAATTCGATAATGAGACATCCCATAAAATAAACTCAATAATAAATTTGAATATTTATCGAGCGTTTTGCTGTTTTACCTTTGTTTGTTCTTTTTGTTTCAGCCATCAGCATCAGGATCTGACCACGCACAGTTATTCAATCTGAACATAACGAAAACTGGTCCCAATTTGGAAACGGCATGCGTACCAAACATCGATCATTCATCACAATCCGGCGCTGGTTTTTGGTTTAATCGTGACATTCGATTGATATGATCGAGACCGCGACGAGGGAAAAAGTGTTGAGTTTTCAATCAGTGCACCTCGGGGGACCACCAGCAACGAGACATTTGTGAACCAGATTGGGAAAAAGATTACGGATGGTTTTTTTTTTGATAGGCTAGCAGAGATAAAATATTGATACCTTAATTTGTCTAGTATATGTTGGATTGAATTGATATAGTGGATGATAAAACGAATCAACGATGAATGAAGTTGAAACGGGATTCATAACATTGATCCTTATTCATTAAGTGCAAGTGGTAGGTTTTGAGTCAGAGACGACTAAATGACAAATCTGGAAAAATGAAATATTCACAGCGTTGGATCAAAATATTTGCCGGCTGCACCTTGCTGTTATCAGATTTGATAAAAGTAATAGCATTACTTATACAAATTTTGTTTGTGTTTTTAGAGAAAATGCTTTATTTATCATTGAAATTTATATGATATTATCGCCTTTAAAATGGGCCCCTTCTGAAGCAATACACTTTTTCCAACGAACAATCCAGTCATTGAGACACTTTTTATAGCTGTGTTTAAGAATTGCCTTCAGTTCACGCAGCGAATTCGTTTTTATGTTTTCAATGCTGTCTGTGCTCTACATCGATAAGCTGCAGATGATTGATGTCTTGGAAGACAACATTCCTTGTTTAATCACTTTATTACTGCAAAAGTATTCAAAAAGTAGACTTCTTCCGAGCCAGCTGTGGTGACCATATGTTGGAAATATTCAAATAAAAATGACGAAGAATTATATTTCGAACTATCTGACCCGGTGAATTTCTTCCCGCCAAAATTGACGTTTTCCGAACTATTCGTTAATTGATCTTCAAATATAATATAGCGCCCTTTATCCCGAAACCATGTAAACTATGAAAAATCATTCAATAATTAAGAAAAAGGCAAAATTTCTGGCAAGTGTAATATTTTTTCAAAAAAGAGTAGCTAATTGACCTCAATTTGTCCATCATCTGAATCGGCCCAGTAATTCAAAAGTTATGAATAAATTTTTTTTTGAAAAACATTGACTTTTTGGACCACCATGACATGTAAATGGGCACCCTAATGAAAAAAAATAAAAAATAAAAAATACGAAAATCTGAGAACCACTATATCAGTTTGTCATGGAATGGCTGATATTAGGTTGGGGAAAGAATAATCCATTATTTTTGCGTGAAATTCAAAACAAATATGTTTTGTTGTTAAATTTGTTGCTATTCTAAAGGTAGTTTCATAATGACTTTGTCATGGAAGTATTTGTCTTTATTGGCGAAAAACTCTAGTACTAGATTTTTATAATCTTCTTTGATTCCAATTTCTTATCACGTAGGAAGTTTTGCCATGCTAGGAAAAGGTAGTAATTGCTTGATTCCAGGTCCGGACTATATGGTGGATGCATTGAAACATACCAATCAAGCTCCAAGAGTTGTGTGGTCTTGCGTTGTCCTGATGGAACACAACACCTCTTCAAATGAAAAAATATGAAAAAAACACGTATTTTACTGTTACAGTATAGGTACCTTTAACATCATTCACAATTTCAGCGATCTGGCTTGAATCTTCGCCTTTATGAAAGAAAAAGTGTAAAATGTACCGTATTTTCTTTTTGTTGACTTCCATAGTTAACACTCTGTAATGAATGGAATGAATGGAATGGAATGAATGGAATGGAATGAATGGAATGGAATGAATGGAATGGAATGAATGGAATGGAATGAATGGAATGGAATGAATGGAATGGAATGAATGGAATGGAATGAATGGAATGGAATGAAATGAATGGATATAGCCGGTAAAAATATTTTTCCCTTTTCCTTCTCAGTTACCCGAGGATAATCTCTGTCGCATGCCGTGACACATGCTATTCTCATCAAGTGGTCGATAGTTCGCGATTACATAATCACATCACTTACCTCAGAGAATCCTGATTCTTACCTCTCCCCACCAACAACTTTCCCTTTCATGGTAATCGCAAGGGAACCACGCTATAGTGACAACCTTTCTGGCCGAGAATATCATACTAATATTCCTTCTCTTCGTAAGGTGACTGTAAGGATGAGGCCGGCGTGGTTATTGACTATTTGAAACTCAAATCGTAGATACTTGCAGAATGAGAATGAGTTGCTACTCCCAAGCGTCATTCAGTGTGTTCTTTGTACAATTTCGCTGGTTCAGATCAATCAAAGAGAGCAACTTCGAAGCATACAGTCTACCTAAGCTCAAGCACAAAAAAATAGAATTTAGGATCTCTAAAATCAAAATTAAGGTGGTAAAAATATTTTTGACTAGCTTTCTAGAGCAGTGGCTTCTTACGAATTTTGAAACATAGAATTATAATATATTAAAAATCAATTTCGTCCACTAATTATAAATTCTGATGTAATTTGAAACAACAATATGCATGATCAACTTCTTCCAAATGCAGACGTTCTCGAGAATTTTTTTCTTCAATTCATTGACTTTTTTCTAGTAAATAGAAACTATGTTTGTTGTGTTACACCATCGCATCCATGAAATGTTATGGAATTGCTTATAATGGAATTGTTAAAAATATATTTGTATGAGTTACACAAATATATTTTTAACATTCGAGATTCAGATCAGAACAAATTCAAGGAGGTTAATATACCGTTCTGAATCATATTTCGGACGCTTAAGGCATATGATGCAGAAAACAGATCTAACCTTTATGCACAGGTATGGTATTGGTTGATATTTTTAATAAATTAGCTCAATACGCTTTTAAGCTTTCTACTTTGGTACCTATTTGATTGAAAACATAAAAAATCATCGAATAAAATGATTTTCAAATGAAGCGAATAACAATCAAACTTGGGACACTAAATCAAATTTCGGACAGATTGAATTCAAATTTCGGACACTTTATTTTGTTTTTTTTTGGACAAAAATTACATTACACTTGATTATATTTTATAGTCTACTGCGAAACACTTACCAAGCAATCACAGTAAACTGTTAACAATGATGAGAACTGATGAAACACGCGAGAAATTGAAATATTTATGAACGGGTAAATTCTACGTGCTCACGCTAAGGAAACGTCAAACACAAACGAAAATGTGTAGTGTTGTAAGATTTCTGCCGATTCTGTTATAATTTAAATGTAGTTCTCATGAGAAATGATAGTGAAACCAAGGGATTACTCTAAGGAAGCAATTGTGATATTAATTTGATAGTTATATCATCAGTGCATTAAGCATTTCAAGATATTAAAACAGTGTCCGAAATATGATGTTGTTCGAAATATGATTCAGAACGGTAAATGGTAAGGATATACAAAAAATCTAACATACACTCTTTTCAAATGTTATCCATGTTGCGCCATCAGAGCATTAAAAGTTTCAAAAGAAAAAAAAATCGACGGGTTGTATCCGAGACACGACCGCTTAGGATGTAGGACTACGCAATCTTTTTGTTTGAAATTTGTTGGTTTATCATTTCGGATATTATTTGCGAATACGTCGAAACTTCATAAATAACTCTAGTAAAAAGTTCCGTGGACCTTGAAAAGGTTTAATAGTTTGCGTGGTTTTGAAGAATGATTTCGAGAAGCAACGATTTTTTCTTGCCTTTGCGAGAACAACACACTAATTGGTCACAACTCGAGGGGAAACATGAAACACAAAACGAGCAGAATAAGCGACCTTTGTTGTTTCGAGCTCAGAAGGACTCTGAGAATGTTCCTCAGAGGAGATGCAATATTTATACGCTAGAGACAAATATTCTCTTTTGGTTATCCCTCTTCGTTGTTTCTATTCTAGTGACTGCATAAGTTGCCCGTTATTGACAGCTCTGTTCGGGAAAGCACACAAATGGACAGAATAAATGTATGGGGAAATGGGAATGCTTCCAATTTTCATCAATTTAAACCATATACAGACTATGGGATTGTAATGTATAGCATATTAAACAAATCTTAGAAAAATTTCCGATTCGATTGGTATGCAAATCGTTATAATCCGTTCGCAGCGAAAATAGTTATTAATATTAACTTCATTTCATAAAAACGTGACCTGTTTTCTGATTTAGCACTCTTAATGTAAGACGTAGTCCTACGTAAAAAAACATAATTCCTAACAACAAATTTTGCCAAACTATCTATTTCAGCTATTGCAAATTTTTTTTTTGTAAAAAAAATGTACTATTTTTTTCTCATTGTATATTCTTTCTTCGTTTAAGGCAGTGTTCTACTCTAGAAATTTGAATTAGTTCAAAACAAATTCCAAACTTTCATCCAAATAAAAAATGATTCAAAAATCTGCATATTCAGGACGATTTCATTTGGATCTGCTGAATATAGACGAAAATTCAGTAACAGGTCGATTGAATGATTATTTTATTCAGTACTGTGTAAGAAAGTCATTCGCGATTTGAATTACCCAGTCTCGCGCCAGCTAGCGAGTAGTCAACAGTCTCTCTTAAAGCAAATGCCTAAGAGCAAAATGATATCTGAGGATCGTCAGTGTGTACTGTGAATGAATCATGTCACGTATAATCAGTGTTTCGAGTGAACTTTCACACCCGGTGCGGAATTGTCCGGTTGCACCCCCTCCCTTTCCGCTATCTTTGTATGGTGTATGACGACCGGTGATGTATTTGTTAATGTAAGGGTTTTTCTGTATCCCCAAAATCGTGTACCCGGATACAACTCCTTATAATTTTTCAAGGATGATCCAACGTCTAGGCTTCCTCGATGCGTGTGCATTAGGGTGGCAATGAATGTATGGAAAAAAAATTCATCGAATTTCAAAAACCGACCATGTACATTTTGTTTATTGGCCCAAAAAATGACCTGTGCAAGGGGGGTAAAGCAAATTTGGAAAATCGAAATATTGTTTTCGATGCCAAATGACTTAAAAATGCATGAAACGTCGAGATCTGGTGTCATCTCGAAGTTTTTTTTTTGGCCTTTTGGGACTTAGCCTAAGAGGCAATGAAGGTATGGAAAAAAAATTATCGAATTTGAAGAACCGACCATATAAATTTTGTTTATTGACCCAAAAAAAATGACCTGTGAAAAATTTCAGCTCAATCGGACATGATTTAGGGGTGCCTCAAAGCACACAGTTTTGATTTTTTTGCCACGCAGGCTAAGTGCCAAAAAAGTCTATTTTCGGCCAAAATTTTTTTTGCGAGATCAGATCTTTTTTGCATTTTGCATTTTTAAGTCATTTGGCATCGAAAAAAAAATTCGATTTTCTAAATTTTCTTTACTCCCCCTTGGAAGATTTTCGAGGACCAAAAAATCTTAACTTTGAGCGCTTTGAGGCACCCCTAAATCATGTCCGATTGAGCTGAAATTTTGCACATGTCATTTTTTGGGCCAATAAACAAAATGTACATGGTCGGTTTTTGAAATTTGACATGACCATTTTCGCTGTCACCCTAGTGTACATATCTAAAGCAGACTACTGATTAATGCGTCGAAATGGAATATTTTCGTTTCTAAAACTTGTGTTGTGTATGCTGTTCTTGTCTCTTTGTCGAATGTAAATATTGCATATAGCTGGTATTTCCTTGTATGGAGAATTTCGCAATAAAAAACCCACAAAGTGTCCGAAAACTGATAATAGAACGCTATACCACCCCCAAAAGTTTCCGTCAAAGTGCTGATATCGTCCACTGAGCGAAGACACATTTGCTAAACTAGTTCAAATGTTTAACCCTTTCGTTACGAGCGTCGTCTATAGACGAAATCCGCGCGACGTCCTGTGTGTACGAGTGCCGACTTTAGACGATATGAAATTCATACTGCTCTTCGATCACACCAGCGCGATGTACAATACTTTTCGGCGCAGTGCTCCGTACAGGGGTAGCACTTCGGCGGAGCACACTGCCGTAATGAAAGGGTTAAATAGTGGTTCTTTCATATCAGAAATTCAATCAGTACGTCCATCAAAGACAACTACTCGAATCGTACCAAAAGCTAATCAAAATCGTGGTAAATCGGATTCTCAAACATCAAAACAAATAGAGAGTGAGTTTTCCATCCATGTGATACCTTAAACAGTGCGAGATCGACTTCTAAAGAAGGTTTAAGGGTCGAGTGGAACTTAAGAAATCATGGCTATCAGCGAATAACTTTTAAAAAATGTTGAAGTTGGCACAGGATCGCATTAATTGAACAATTTATGTTTGGAAGAAAGCAATTTGATCAGATGAGAATACTTCCAACGTCATAACTTTTCAAGTTTTGTCGTTTCCTGTGCAAATTACAGTCATGGTTTGGGGCTCGATGGCATCGTGTAGCGTCGAAGAACTCAAATTCATTGCAAAATAATGACAAACGAGATTTAGGGCTTACATTAAAAAAATGGACAAATTTGACTAAAGGTGGGACCAAAATGCCGTGCTATGCGTCACGTTGCGACAATTGTGCTTTGACACTTCATTTTAAATATGTGTGATTCCATTTAGTCGAACACAATAATGCGTTGCGTCATTAGCGTCGTTGTACTAAACGCTAACATTTGTTCTAAACTGCTTGCGCCGAATTCGCGATGACAGTGGCCTGGTGTCGACGTCTGGTGGCAACTTCAAATTAGGACCAGAATTTGGGTCCCAAACTCGTTAGTGTAATCTCTATCAGATTAGAAGACACGAAGCCGGTTTTTAAATTCTAAAATTTGAATGAAAATTTTCACTTCATGTTATTTGTTACTTGAAACACGTGTTCCTGACTTTCATTCAACCATATGGCTAAACAATTCCAACATTGTTGCTGAATTTTTTCATCATAATATAGAGTTGTCTTCATAAACAATTTTCGTATGATACTTTTTCACCTCATGCAAACAAAAATGTTTTTCATTTAAATAAAATACTAATTTCATATGGAAAAGCTAATTTTCATTCAAAATTTTAATTTTGAAAACGTGTTCATTCCGACTGCTCAACGTCAATGTCAATCTCAATGTCGCCAGCGCGGATATGTCAATGTGTTGTTTTTAAAAATATTCAACTGATCCGTGGACACAACAAGAACAAGATTTTCACACGAATTTTATTTTGTTTTTGTTTTCATGAAAAGTGGTGACGCGAATGCTAGATTGTGATTGCAAATCAACAGACTGCGTCGGGCGAATGTTTTAGTACAAAACGCAAGCAATGACAGCTGATGAGAAGCAACACACCAAACGGCATTCTGTTTCCACCTTAACTTTTCATGCATTCACCTTAACACTTGGTGATGAGACCACTCGTGCATTGTATATCATAGCAACCCTTGAATTTTCAAACCAAACTTGGCAGCGCTATCAGTTGAAATGCGGAAGCTACGGCAAAAACAGTGAAGCAACTGCGCTCCATGGTTTGTGCGTACTGTGAGTTCCATTCCGTTGCGAAGACAGTGGGCGTCGTCAAGTACTTTGGAGCCACCGGATACGCCCGTTCCGGTAGCTATAATATCCTTACACTTCTGGAGTAGAATGACAGCATTGAACGAGAGCCTGATTCCGGTCGTCCGCCGGTGCTACGTGAGTGTAAACTACAATTGAAGCTGAACGCCGCGATCATCACGGAAGACATATTTAATGCTGGATGGCACCGACTGGCAGGGACCCAGCTGCTCTTTGTCCACCAAGGAGGTAAGTTCCGACGTGAAGTAATTTTATTACACCAAGCTTCCAAAAAAGGGACTTGTGTGGCTTGCCATCAGCAAAAAAGGAATGTAAAAGCCTTGCAAAAGACATGCGTTGAACGGGGAGATTTATAGTGCCTGCCGGAAATTGCCTCCTTCAACCAAAGTATCATCTGGACAAAGATGTGGTGGTTTAGTAGGACCTGGCCTCCGCCTATTACGCGAAGAAGTCGCCATACAAATTAAACACAAATTTCTACATTACTCGGGAATTATTCACGCAAATGAACCGACATTTGGCATATTGCGGTTTTAAGGAGCAATAAATGTTTTTATGGTGGTTAGACTCTCCATCCCCCTCTCTAAGGGTGGGCTGCCATACAAATTTAACACAAATTTCTGCATTACTCGAGAATTAATCAAGAAAATGAAACCAAATTTGGCAAGTGGATGTTTCAAGGTGCAATAAATGTTTTTACGGTGGTTAGATACTCCTCCCCCTTCTCTTAGGGGGAGGGGCTGCCATACAAATGAAACACAAATTTCTGCATAACTCGAGAACTAATCAAGCAAATGGAACCAAATTTGGCATGTGGAGGTTTTAGGGTGCAATAAATTTATGGTGGTTTGACATCAGTAGTGAGGAACTAGGGAGATTCCTGCCGTGAAGCACGTGACCGACTGTTGCTTATCGGTCCTCCCTCAACAGCTTCCGCAGGTGAGTGTGGGCACGATTCGGGCGACAGTGGTTTGGCTGACACAATGTAGTTATGAAGAAATCAAATTACCTGAAATCTGTCAGTGTCCATGTACTATATGAAACGTCCCATACCAGAAAAACAAAAAGAAGAAAAAACGAAGCAGTGGACCAAAATAGAAAGAATAAACATGAAAAAAACTAACATTTAGTTCAGCGAATATGCTTAAAGTGTAGGGGAAGATAATGAAAAATATCTATCAGTGTGTTAAAAAAACATGACAATTGAAAATTTTCGCAAAACTTTGAAGGAAAAAGGGAAAATTCGGAAAATTAAATTCCCATATGTTTTACAAAGTGACAAGTGATGTTAGTCCATTTGATGATTGCACTGGCGAAATTGATCTTTGTTCGAAAACGGAAATGGATTTGAATGTGATGAAACGCACTCCTATATCTTCTCCTATCTATACCAATAAAAAAGTATTGCCGAATGTGTTGATAAGAGCTGTCCGATTTAAAGCTGTCTTTGGTCTATCATATTTTCTGTATAGAAAATTTATTCCGTGTAACAGAAAACATGTTATTAGCAAGTGGTTGAAAAATCTTGAACGAGAATTGTGTCTGAAAATAATCTGATATTATAATGATGAGTTTTGTTAGAAATACTAGGAATTTTACAGTAAAAGGTAAATTCAAAAATTGGGCGGGACGAAGTTTTCTGGGTCAGCTAGTGATCAATAAAATTATGTTTCATGAGAAAATTGTCCCATTAAATTATGTTTTGTAGTTTTTTCATCGCCATCCGAAAATTGTTCATTTTTAATGCAAACGTTATCTGTACATACTGGAGAGAATGCTTCCAGAATGTTCGCTAAAAGTGCAGCTTCATTGTGGGAACGCATTTCAGTAAGATAGAGATCCAAAGCATACCTTGGAGCTGGCATCGAATCGGTTTACGGAAAAAAAAATCAAAGTCTTAAAGTGGCCAGCACAATCTCCTGATTTTAAGCCAATTGAACATATGTGGTCTATTTTGAAAATTAAGGCTAATATGCAAGTAAATGAGAATAATCATATAAGGCTTCACCAACTACGGCAAGTAATTGCTACTGAGTGGAACAAAATCGCTCCAGAAATTACAGCTTGTTGAATCTATGCCATGGTGATGCCTAGCTGTCATTTATATCAAGGGTGGTCACACAATATATTTTCCTTCATTCCGCGCGGCTAGTGATGTGAGATAGCAAGGTTCCTCGTTTTATTGTGGAAGCTACCTCACATTTCAGCTCCTATTTGATACCCCAGTCGATAACATATAAGCACATGACACTTCAAATCTCACCTCGTGACAAACTATAGTCTCGCCATCCGCCTTCGAGAGCACCGTGACTTGAGTCATCTCACGTCATTCGCCGCGCGGAATAAAGGAATCGATATTTGGAATAAAGTAGATATACTCTTTTGCCTAATTTTTTACTGTTATTTTAATCATCTGATCTCAAAAATTGACCAACCAAAATTGCAAGGTAGCATATCAAATGACTATGATTTGAATTTATCTTTATCGATAGAAAAATAAACATCATTTCTATGAAATGAGTTGCATTATTTTGGGCTTATTTGAACCAAATTTTGGTAATTGACCAGGGGTGGATAAACTTTTGTTACTACTACTTTTGGTTTTTTTTTGGAATTGTGCTCATTTGAAATTTCAATTTTCGTGAGGATTCTTCTAACGAAGTTTCCGTTTGTATGTTTTTTTTCGTTCCGTTCAGTTTTCCATTGAGGGACATTGCAGATCTTGCCGTATCCAAAATAAATAACAAGTGTGAAACAATGAATTCTTACAGTTCCATCCGACTCTGTCTGTTGAGGCCATCATTGGCCCCGTGAAACGATATAAAAGGATCATCCACTCAGCCAAAAAATCATCCATATATGCAATAATCCAAACTACAAAATTCTAATTTTTATTTTCACCGCTTCGCCTTTTAAAATTCCGTTCGTTGCGCCTTATCTCACGGGTGATCTCTTTCCCCGATCCGGACGAGGAGGTGGACCCGTGTCCGCGAGAGGTTCTCGAAAATCACCCTACACTGCCCATCCGTTTCGGGCATTGACATGATGAGGGGGGGAGGTATGATATGGTGTGGTTCTTTCCCATTTGCTCCGTTTCGTGGGACAACACTAACAAGAAGAGACTGAAACATCGCGTCTGTTATTTATAGATTAGATTATTGCATACAGATAATAATTTGATAATTTACATAGACACCCGTTTCAACAGAAAAGGCCTGACTGTCGTTTGGTGTCACGATTGGCGGTTTGCCAGCGGTTTCGACAATAAATACGACCAGACGGAGGTGATTGGGCAAATGTGACAAATTTTTATTGTCACGTTTCTCCTTTGGCATTTGAAATGGTTTATCGCTGGAAATTATGAACGTTCTTTGCAATTTATTCGCTTTTTTTCACGAATGGCGATATGAGAATTTTTATGTGCATACTTTCGAAAGAAAGTTCCCACCAGTCGTGGCTCTCAAATCCTAATCCCGAGGTTCCAGGAATAATTGATTGCACTGATGCGTAACACGTCTAGTGGCTACTGAATTTGAAATAAATTGGGAAAAAAATAAGAACAACCTTCAACCTAATAATAGAGGTTCAAAAAACGGTAGGTGAAAAAATCGAATGCTTGCTTCCACTTTTCTTCACTTCGGTGGGATGAAGAAGGAACGAAATGGTTTTGCCTGTTGGCGGTTGAGCGCTGTTGGCGGCCAGTATTTCAAAAACGTTGTTTCCTAGATGCTGGTGGCTTTGTTCTAAGGGGTCTTTATGCTTGCTCTCTTTGTGGTTTCCTATGCCCTCATACGAGGCTATTCGAGAGGGATGCTGCCGATGATGACGTTGATGAGGATGCATGCTTCAATGCGGTCGTCTTGATTGACAGGTACAGCTCTTCGGATTGATTTTGGGACATACTCCGAGATGCTTTATTTTTTATGGTAGGAAATCGCAGTTTCGAGTGGGTTCCTAATCAACTTTGGAGATGCAAATTTTTCGTTAGCTCATTTGTCGAATCTTCGAATAGAAATCATTAGCAGAGAAATTGGTGGTCCGTTAGATCGTACACAGAAGTACACAAAATTAAAATTCAAACAAAGTACTCTGAAAGCATAAATGCTAAAAATGCATATAACGAACCTCGAACCAGACAGTTTAATTTTTGTTTCTTAGTTTTCCTTCCCGAAAGCCAAACATGCCGAGTTCCTCGTGCAGCTCTTGACTCCATCATCCTCGGATTTACTGCAAGGACTTGGGCTGCCCGGGCTCAAGTTGAGCCGAGCGGATTATGTGTAATGTTTTCCGACAAACCACAAAGATCCGTCCACCCGTTGCAGACTGAACAGGTTGTACCAGAGGCCCCTCTCGAAGGTCTAGTGCAAACATAATAAAAAATAATCTCTTTGTTCGTGGAGGCCTCCGCCGGGGCATCAAATCGGCTCGTAATGTAATGGCCATAATCTGAAACATATTTTTGTGTGTGTGCGTATATATTGGCGTAGGAGTGCAGCAAAAAATATGGCCTTTTCGCAGGGTCTTTAGATGCAGATGATTTCGTATTTGCTTAAAATGTGGGCTACCGTTGCGTTACAGTTGTTGGAAGAAGCCCGTTAAGGCCAGCAAGCTTTGTGCATGGTGGTAGTACTCCGATTACACTTGCCAATTTTATGTTTAACACTTTCGACGCCCCGTCACCCAGATATGGGTGATACTTTCCTCGCTCAAATTTAATAGGATTTTTAAAAGGAATTTGAGAATAGGCACCTAAGTGTAACTATAGGATATGTAGAAAAATAATAAAATTATAACCATATTATTATAATGTTTATACTGTACTTTTTATTGATTCATAGTGCGGAAGATTTGTATGGCAGCTTTTTGCAAAACCCATATAATATGACTTTAGCATATGTTATTGTTGTCAATTCATCTTCAAATTAAATAAAATATTGCTAGATCATGTAAAAGTTGTCTACAAACTAAGTTTGATCTTCATTTAATAATTTATCCTACAAGTTGGGCTCCGCAAGAACATAGAAAAGCCGCTTTGGGCAACGAAACGTGTTGTCTCTGTCGTATGCTACATAAAATTTATAATTTTTCATGCATTTCAGCGATATTATAGAAAATACTCGCGATTCATTAAAGGAAGATCCCTGAAGAAATTCCGACTTGGTTTTGTGATAGACGGATGCACCACTTTCCTCTTGCGGTCGTGTGTCTAATGTGAGTTTAGCTTTAAACAGCTTAAAATAGAGAAAAAAACAAATCCAAAGTACCCTCTTTGTCACTTTTTAAATCTAAAACAAACATTTTGATACAAAACGGCTTTTTTCCCCCGACAGAGAACGCGCGAGACACCACCGCCGAAAGCCGGCAAGGATTTTGAAAGGTTTCAAAATTATATTTTCATTTCATCTCCATCCTTTTGCTCCTTCTTTTTTTATGTCTGGTTATGTCGATACGCTTTTGCTTCCAGTATAGAGCAAAAAAAAAAAGACGAACGGACATAAGTCGGTACTTATGTTGTTGCTGGTTATGCTGCTGCCGATCTGCCCCGATCACCGCTCGGTGTCTATTCGGGTGTGGGCTTTGTTGATGTCAGCCGAATCTCTTTTTTTGTTTTGAAGAACTTGTACTACTCGTATATACCCTCGTTGCTAGAGGTTTTCAGACCGATGAATACAACCTCAATGAAGCCAACATAATCCTGTTTGGTTTTAATGTTTGATGTCTCGGGATGGCTTCTGTGAACGTGGCCGATCTGGAGCAGTTTTAAATGTTTATAAATATTATCTATTCCATAAGGTTATGCACCATCAATCCAAATTCTGAATCAAGTTTTAGGAGAAATTGTTTGATGCTATTTTTATTTGGAAATTGTCGTTGATCTACAGAATTGTTTGATTTCCACTGAAGTACGGATCTGTGGAATTATATACAAACTCTATGGAATTTGACGAATATGTGTTTTCAGCTAATTCTATCGTTGATTAGGTAGGAAATCGATTACTCACAATCGACTTGAGTTTAGAGGAGCGACACATTTTTTTCTGGGAAAGAAGGGGATATAAGGAGATTGTAACAACGTTGATGATTACACGAAACTCTTAAAACTATTCTTATATACATTTCAACTTGTTCTGTTGTTAATATAAAGGGAACCGGACTATAATGGGCCTGATCACGAACATCACTTCACGCGAAAGCGAAATGATTTGTATGCAAGGTTATATGCACTTCATTTCGTTTTCATCGTGAAGTGACGTTCGTTATCAGGCTCAATGTTTAGTCTGGCCGGTAATAACATCGTAGTCCTACGTTAACAATTCCGTCGCTTCTTGGATGTTGCCGTTCTTTTTTCTGACGTAGGACTAGGTCTTCAATTTCTGTACCGGGGTGTAAGTTCAGAACGAGTGCAAGGTTTAATAAATCTATGGCTGCTGACTGAAGTAGTATGGAAATCACTTTATTCGAAAGATAAAATGTATAAGATTTTTATGATTGCAACTTATTGACACGAAAATTTGTTTCAATAGCCTAAAAAATGCTTTCAAAACAGGCTATTGGAATGACACAAATTTGTATATAAGCTGGCGCCCGCTCGGAAATTCAATTTGCTGGATTGGAAAGTGACGGGAAGGTGGTCTCGCTCGCTCGCTTAAACACTATGCTCTTCTCTCCCAAATCAATTTATTTCCTAAAGTCGGTTTGAATCGACCATATAAAAGAAACCATATTGTATGATGCAAGCAGAAATATTAATATCATTTGTTGACGAATGCCACAATCGATGATTATAATTGGCGGGAAGGGGGTATTACTTGTGCTGAGTATTTTAGAGGAGATATCGATTTCGCTTTGAGCGCTTATAATTCTTTTCCGGTCAAACGATGTGGATTGTAATCATTTTATTCAAAAGATAAAGTGTCCTAGAGTTGATTGTTTATTAATTATTGACTCGAACGTGGACGTCTTAAATAAATATTTAAAGAAAAAACATCTGTATTTAACACTATACAGCCATTCCATGTCAAATCGATTCTCAGATTTTCGTAAAAAGTGGTAGTCTTGTTCTTCATTCCAAACTATCAGACTCGTTTTTTTTATTTTTCATTAGGGTGCCCATTTCCATTTTAGGGTGGTTCCAAAAATCCAATTTTTCATATTCTAGCCAAAAATGTTTTTTTTCAAAAATTCATAACTTTCTAACTACTGGTCCGATTTATATGATCGAAATATTAAATTAAATTCATTTTTTGGAAAAATACTACAGTTGCAGAAAATTTGAATTCTGTTTTCGTTATTATTGATTGTATTTGGTTTTTTTTAGTTATCATGGTCTCGGGACCAAAGGCGCTATATTTTTCTATATAATTTTTTGAAAGCTCAGGATTTTCACAAACATAACAAAAAATTTTTACTTTCGATCGACCGATGGACCGATTCAGATAATCGGCATATCAAATTAAAGCCTATTAGCCAGCCTTTTTTGAAAAAATAACACACTTTCCAATTAATTGGATTATGGTCGCATACATCCAGTCTAGTCGCATAGAAATATTGAACGAAGACTGAAAACATATTAAAAAACGCCTCCCTGTTTTCGAGATATGTTATGTGAAAAATCCTGATCCTTCCAGAAAAAATATAAAAAAATTTAGCGTCCCGAGACCATGAAAATTAAAAAAAAAAACAAATACAATCAATAATAACGAATACAGAAATCAAATTTTCTGCAACTGTAGTATTTTCCCTAAAAAGACCAGCTGATTGTTGTTAAGGGGGGACCCCTGTCTGGAAGGTCGGAAAATAAAGAATTTTCGAGAATTTTTTTCGGATGTTACCAACAAAGTGAAGTGTTCGTGTATTTTTGTATTATTTAAGGCATATTTGAAGATGTATTTTCCATTTTTTGATTGCACGAATAATGATTATGATACTATTGACAGCTGGATGCGAAGATGCTGTCTGAAAATCGGTACCTTGCTGGTGGAATCAGTTCTGATGCAACGAGGTGTCGTAGAACAAATTCCAATGAATATTTTGAAACTTTAGGATAATAACTAAAGTGTTACATAGGGGTTTTAAAAAATTCGAAAAATTGTCAAAACAGCGGCCATTTTTGTTAAAAATTAGATTTTTTTCATGAAAAATCTCTAAATAGCTATTTTTCAAAAATAGAAAAAATGAAATATCAAAAAACGACTATATAATGCCTTAGATAATTCATTTTACATGCTGATAAAAAAAATTCAGCCGAATCGGTCGAATAGATCCTGAGATATCGATACCACCAGTTGAAATAACATGGTTTCGAGAAAAAACGCGTTTAAAATTCGTACAACAAAACTATATCCCTTGAGGTGACTTCATACTTTTGGCTGTATCTTTCCAACGGAATGAAATATCGAAAAAAAATCGAAATGCTTTTCCAAAAAAAAACCTATTTATTAATTGAGCTGTCTGATAGTGCTTCCGGGTCGAACAACCATATTTTTTTCATAATCGTCGTACTTCTTTGCTAAATGTGTATGCTGATATTAACGCATATGAACGAAGAGCAATCTATTTATTTCCATTGGTTTTAGAGAATCATGTATTTAGAAGAACGCCATCAAGGCATGTTTGAATATTTTAGTATTGAAAAATACACGACCTTTTTTTTTAGGTACGAGTTTCGATTCAGCTTCCACTCTTGATTGAAAATCGAAAAAATCGAATTGAAAAATGGAACACGAACAATAAATTCTTTCATAGGAACACGAGTCGTATTTTGGAGAAGTGTTTTTAACAGCAAAGACACGAAGATGGTCTTGATATATTTTCTGGAATACGATTATTAGGTTGTCCGGGAAGTTTGTGCTGCTACTGATGATAGTCAAATCGGGACGCTGATCGAGAATTACACGACACATGAAATAGCAAATTCATTCCAAATATTTATGTTAATAAGTCCTTGGTAAAGCTTAATAACGTATAACGCTGCAATGTATGGGCTCTACATTATTTGACCGAAAAACATTCAATGCATCGCATTTCCATCAGTTACTGGGTTTATAAACGCAACGAAAACTTTACGTTTACTCAATTACAGCAATATTCAGCGAAAACTCTTTGGGGAAACTGAAATGATCCACCATTAACTATACCCAAACCCAATTTTCACCCGGAGAATGTCGTTCTTTTTGTTTGATGAGAATTCTGAATTGAGAAGGAATCGGCAGCACGTAGAGATGGTAGCCCTATAACTGGAGAAGGCGTGCAACCGAAACCAACGATTTACTGAAAATCAAGTGATTCTGAAGACATTGGCAGATTGGAGAATAGACGGCAATCTGCTACACTTTTTGAAAAACATCGCGACAAACTGGACCTTATAGGAGAAGTTGAGTACACCATTTCCAGGCTTCTCCCCGAAGAAACTAGTGTACCTCTAGGTTCCGTCATAGTGTTCATATTAACCTATTGCCATTAGTGCTCTCTTGGGAAGTTCGTGTAGCTGCTGTAGTGAATTGATCTCATTGGGTGCTAAGTTTTGCGTATGTATAAGAAAGGAAAAGAAGAATAGGCATGTGCATTCGAGGAAGTGAAGCGGGTTTCTTAGGAAGACAAATATGGGGAGCATACTATTAAGATCGCGACTACTCAAGCTATCATAATCGGATATGTGAGAGTATACCCTTTCGATTTTCTAGATCAGTAGCCAGTTTAATTCATCAATTGTATTTTTTACATAACCAAACAACATGCTCGATATTATGACACCCTGGACCACAATAACATAAATTGTTAGTAGTAAGACCTACACGATTAAAACGTGAATCGAGCACGAATTGATTGGGCAACATACAATACAATAACTGATAAAGCCTATTATCGGTAAATGCAGAATAATTCATTATACGCATCAAATCACATTGTGAGCTAATGCCCGAATTTAGGCAAAAAACATTGCTCGTTGCGTCGGGGAGGAACATTTTTTTGGTAGCGGTGGGGAACACGTATAGGGCACACCACATCAAGATCCAGGCAGCTACCAACGCTATCGGTAAATTGATTGTCGAACGAAGTTTCCGACTTTCTGCGCAAAAGAGTGATCACATGATGGTCTGCAGTCATTAACACCAAGGATGCAATTCGAGAGTCAAAATTTATCCCTCGCCGTAGAACATCGAAAATCCAGGGAGTGATGGTCGACTGCAACCAGAACTTCCAGTACCATTTCGACGTGGTGAGGAAGAGATTTTCCACCCGGTTTAACCTTTATGAAAATCTTCTAACCTACGGTCTCGAATTGTATCTCTGGATACCAGCTATCAGGAGGTATCTGCTATCGGATACAGTCCACATGTGTATCCCGGACATACCGGCATAGTTGGCAATGAAACGCTCGTCCGTTTTGCCGGAATCGGTCACTTTGAACAATTTCTATTGCGTGAAGTGCATCTGGATGACCCTAAAATTATGGCTCATCAACATCTTCAGAGAATTATCCGCCGATGTGAGGCTGTAAAATCGAAGGCTCCACAACCAGGTTCGAAACACTCTCCATCTAATGGTATGAATGGTATGACCTCCGCGAAGTGTATTTCATCATGAAGAGCAGGATTTGAGAACAAAAAATTGGAAAAAGATCACATTGCAGAGTGGTTCGATATCTTTCATTGGCAGCTTTCTCTCCAAAACGATTCCACGTCGAGAAAACTCTCTGTTCGCTTGCTGAAAAATGAGTGCTTCGCTAATGACAAATTTCATGCCAACTCGTCTTAGAAGTTTGCAGCTCCATCTCGGATTACAGTGAAACTTTTTGGATTCGAAGACATTGATCATTTCAGCAATATTGCATACTTGAAATTACAAAAAAAAAAGTTGACGCGTCTGGGCCTAGGGGCACAGACGAGATCTTGACATAGGACTGTGATTATGTGTAGTAATTGCATTTGCATTGAGTTTTTTTTGGTTCGGTGTAGGGAATTGTAATAACTTTATAGCCAAGTGATGTATATTGAGTATCCTATTGCCATTAGTGTTCTCTTGGGAAGTTCGTGTAGCTGCTGTAGTGAATTGATCTCATTGGGTGCTAAGTTTTGCGTATGTATAGGAAAGGAAAAGAAGAATAGGCATGTGCATTCGAGGAAGTGAAGCGGGTTTCTTAGGAAGACAAATACGGGGAGCATAATATTAAGATCGCGACTACTCAAGCTATCATAATCGGATATGCGAGAGTATACCCTTTCGATCTTCTAGATCAGCAGCCAGTTTAATTCATTAATTATATTTTTTACATAACCAAACAACATGCAAGATATTATGACATCCTGGACCACAATTACATAAATTGTTAGTACAGGGTGGGCCATTTAAAGTGGAAGCATCTGGCAACCCCATAACTTTTGACAGAGATGTCAAATTAACAAATGTCATACCGCGTTGGAAGCGTCATTTCAGTACAATTTTAACCATGGAACAATACACACCTAAACAACGCGCTGAAATTGTTCAGCTGTACATTCAAAATAACTTCTCAATTGTGTTAACTAAACGTGCGTGGAAAAATAAAAATAAAGTTAAAACATCGCCTGGAGACAACACTATACGTCGATTATATGCCAAATTTATATCGTCTGGTAGTGTTGGTAATGCCAGTCATCTGTCCAGACAACGACCAAGACGTTTCGACGAGAATATTGATGCCGTTCGAGCCAGTGTTGCAGAGACTCCATCGACATCAGGTCGCCATCGTTCGCAAGAGTTAGGCATCTTTTTATTGCCATTTGTTCGTGAAAATGAATTGGACAATTACTGGTTCCAACAGGACGGCGCTACATGCCATACAGCGGCTGCCACGACCAAATTATTGCGCGAAATGTTCCCCGGAAGATTAATATCGAAAAACGGCGATTATGACTGGCCACCGAGATCACCTGATTTGACGCCTCCTGACTTTTTTTTATGGGGATATTTAAAATCCAAGGTATACACTGGTAAACCAAGGACCCTGGCTGCGCTGAAAGACAATATCCGACAAGAAATTGCTGCCATATCGGCCGAAACATTGGGCAAAGTGATGGAAAATGCCGAAAAAAGGGCACATTTTGCGGTCAAGGCCAGAGGCGGTCATTTACGAGATATCATAATCAAAAAGTAGTTAGAACAAATCTTCTTGGACCAAAATAAATGAATTTCAAATTTTTTTTTTTAAATTCCACTTCTTTACTTTGCTATTGCAAAAACAAATCCTTCCACTTTAAATGGCCCACCCTGTAGTAAGACCTACACGATTAAAACGTGAATCGAGCACGAATTGATTGGGCAACATACAATACAATAACTGATTAAGCCTATTATCGGTAAATGCAGAATAATTCATAATGAAGTTGCCTTCTAAATGCCAACAAGTTTGCGAACAAAACGGCGCATATTTGACTTAAATTGGATAAATTTAAGTATGTTAAATGAAGCGTCAAAGTTCGATCAGAAATACGATATTTCTTTTTCCCCAACCCTATACAAATGGCTTGAGAATGAGGTAAAAGTCAACGGTATTCAGTTCACGAGTTACAACGATGTGAATGATTCTGATTCAGTATTGTACGAAATAGTAAAAAAAAATCAATTAGCGATAGTTTTATTTTAGTTTTATTTAAAAATAATTATGTTCATATCTACAATATAAAATAATATGTATTAACGTAGATAGAGCGAGCGTCGACCTCTGCCTTTTCTTCCGGGGTTAGGATCGGTGACGTCGATTTGGAAACCGGCAGCATCATTTGCAAAGCAACCTCGTCCTGCAGCTGTTTTAGTTTCTCCAACTCTTCTGCGATTTCCTTAGCGCGGGCCTCGAATTTTGGATCGTCGTTTGGAGCGTTGATTGTGTCATCCTCTTTCGCTTGTTTGGAACTATCAGTGCTCGAAGTATAACTTTCGTAAGAGTAGTCTAGCAGATCTTCATTTGCCATTTTGAAATATTTCAACAAATGCGGACGGCAATGACGACAGGCTCCGCTTGTGCAATTTCTAGCGAAGTGTTCTGGACGAAGACAATTTAGACATAGTTTAAATCTATCCACAGCTTCACTTCTCTCGTTTATTTTCATTCGCTGGAATTTACTACAGGTAAACTTCGATATAACGTACATTTCACTTTCAAAATTGTACGTTGTATCGAATTGTACGTTATATCGAAGCATAATAAAGTACTCACAAACGTAGTCTATAATACATTATTGTGTTGCTGTTCTAGTAAAGTTAATGAATAACTTCAATTAGAAGATGAAGCCAGCCTTTCTCATGATGTTTCCCTTCGTACTGTTGATCAAAGCTTGATTCATTTAGAATCCGGAATCACAAAACCAGCTGTATTTCGGGATTGATTGAAGGTACAAAACTTGTTTTAGCATCACAATACAGATAACTCGTTGTTCTATCAGGAAAAAAATATTGGTTTTTTTTTCCTTTACACTTTGGAAATGTGTACGTTATATCGGGGTAAAATGTACGTAATATCGAGTGACGTTATAGCGAGTGTACGTTATAACGAGGGAACGTTATATCGAAGTTTCCCTGTACACAGAAATGCTGAATGCCACGATTCGTTGCAGAATGGACACCGTTTCGATGATTTTACTGATGTATGACAAACTGCTGGTTTCACAGGTCGATGATCGGGTTTGGTGGGCTTCGGCGGGGCAACGGATTGTAGAACGGAGCAGTGATTTTGTAGAAAAGCGATCAGCTTCTGGTAGGTTGGGACTTCTTTCGAATTATGATGCGTCTCCCAATGCCTCAGAGTTATAAAATCCAATCTTGATCGTATTCCACTGTGCAGTTTTTTCGCCAATTTTCTCTAACATGTGCAAATTTTTCTTGAATTCACCGACTAAATGGTTGAGTCCCTCATAACCTTCTTTACGCAACCCTTCCAATGCAAACAGTGAATCAAGATGCGCTTTTACGATTAGTTTTTTGTTCTCGTAACGACTCTCCAAAGCTGCCCATGCCACGCTGTAATTTGCCGATGACAAATCAATGGAATTGATCTCTTGCAGAGCATCTCCCGACAACGCTGATCTGAGGTAGGTGAATTTGTCGATCTCTGTTAGCTGCGTATTTACGTGTATGAGGCTGTGGAATGTATCACGGAAAGGTACCCAATCGCAGATTCTTCCAGTGAATGTAGGCAATCGTAATTCAGGAAGTTTTATCTTCGAAAAGTTTGCTCCAGCCTGCACAGTGGATTCTTCAACAGTTTTTCTCGAAACAACTCTTTAAGCCTGTAGTTCCAGAAGTCCCCCTTTCAATGTGCAGTAACGAGTCTAGAACTTCTGGATTACATCACAGCTTTCGTCCTCCAAACGCTGAAGCATTTCTTCCTCTGTTTCATGTTCTGTTGGCTCCTTCGACTTCTCCAGCAGCTGCTCGATTTTTCCACGGATTAAGTAGAATTCGTTGAAGAACTGCTCAAGCATCTGTAGTCGAACGCCCACTTGCCGGAAATCCCGGTCAGTATTGTAGTCCTGGATGAATTGTTGTACTCCATCCAAGGTGCTCTGCAGCTGACGCTCACGCCTCATCGATGTTCGTAAATCGTTTGCCATTGCTATTCACAGGACACTGCACTTTTTTTTATTAATTCGTTTATTTTTACAGGCTCAGTTACTTAAGTTTAAAGGAGCCGAATTCTTAAATATAATTTTAAAACTATATATATATATATATATATATATATATATATATATATATATATATATATATAAACAATTTTCTTACATCTATGGTTAGTAAGGTGGAAAACCGATTACTCGCGGTGTACTCGAGTTTAGGAGAGTGACATATTTTTAGGAGAAGGATGGGATATAAGAAAATTGTAACAATGTTGATGAACACTCATTTCTTAAATCTATTCGTATATCTATGATGTATTTACATTTCAACTTATTCTACTATTTATAGCAAGGGGACGAATTAGACACTGCACTTTAACTACAATGTTAATACACTCGACAATCCACAAACGCATCCGACTTTATTGATGATACAACCAATCAATTTTGACAGAGTAGAATATAACCGTTTTATAATAATGAATCAGTCAACAATCCAATAATAATACAGAAATTCAGGGAATATTAACACAACCGCTGATTAAAACACTCGCATGCAATTTTTCTTAAATTTTATTTATTTTTTTCTTATTTTTTTTTATTTTCATCACACAATTGACCAAATGCGTCTCATGCAACACACCACCTTACCCCGATGCTCTTTTTTATACTTAGGTTGCCCTTCTTTTCCAGTCCAGTCCGATACCGCTGTCCTGAGACTTTCGGTCGACGATGTAGTTCCACTGTTCGATGGCTGCAATGGCTCCTGTTGCACCACAATTCCAGACGAACGTAGCAATGGCGAGCTACTCTGTATACCACTATTGTTCTGTGTTACACTTTATTCTCACTGCTGCCTTTTTCCTCATCCGCATCTATTGTTCTGCACTGTTCTCGGTACAATTTTGGCAATGAAATTGCGCACTGTTTCACACAGTCGTTAGAAGTGCCCGAGAAACTGTTTTATTTATTTATTTATTCGTCTTCGATTTAAACGTACAGACTACTAATTACTCCTAAAAATCTTAATTCTATTTTTAAACACGCATCGACTGATTTCATAGTCAAAACAGTCATTAATATCGTTAAAAGCACGGAGAGCTGTGTCGAAAGGGTTAAAGTAACCGTAACCGGTCCGGTGTGCGGGGACAGCGACAATTTGTGAGTTCCTCAGTTGTCATGGGGGCACGTATAGAGGAATGTCCTGCAAGGACAGTCAATGTTGCCACGTAGAATGTCAAAGACCATTAGTTGCTGAATTGCTCTGCGCCTGGCATTTAATGTTTCCATTTTGATTAACATGCAGCGGGCAGGGTAATCAGGCAGATTTGACGAGTCATTCCATGGTAGGTTTCGTAAAGCGAATCGAATAAAGCGCTTCTGTATTCTTTCAATTCTGACGACCATGGATACGTGATAAGGTGCCCAAACAGGGGCCGCGTTTTCTAAGCCACTACGAATCAGGCTGCAGAATAATGCTTTCTATGCGTAGATGTCGGTAAATTGCCAAGTGAAGCGTCGAATGAAACCAAGAATAGTAGAGGCTTTGGCTGTGATGAGTGCGACGTGTTCATTAAATCTAATCTTGGAGTCAAACGTGACACCAAGATCACAAATCGAGGAAACGCGCTCTAGTGGAGAAGATCCGATAGCGTATTGATGTTCGATGATGGAGTTTCTTCGGGAAAATGAAATCACCTTGCATTTGTTAATATTGACGCTTATACCGTTTTCATTGCACCACAGTAGCAGTTCGTCGATGTCTTTTTGTAGAGCGAGGCAGTCGAGTGCAGTCATAATAACGCACACTTTACACTGTATGATCCGGTTCGAAGGACCAATATGTTCGCGCACGGATAACAATTTTCGGACACTTTTCAAAGTTCAAACGCACTTGCGTAAAATTCAAATTGTGGTTTATTCGCGAACACTGTGAAATGCAGAATGACGAATTATCTGCAGACTGAACAGCTGTTTTGTCTATTGCTGTTATTTACTTTATAAACAATAGACACTCACGTAAACAAACACAGCTGTTCGGTAGCACAATTAGGGATGCTCGATATTAAGTTTCTCGATAAGTAACAGAATCAACAAATACCTTTCGCCATTCCTTTAAATTCTACGTAAATCACTAATCTGACCAACTTCTTACGTTGCACATCTAATATTTACCTTGTAGATTGAACATTCCCTAGTATTTTTTCAAAAAACACAGATACAGGCTTGGTGATCATGCGAAAACTCGATTTTTATGCCCTGCGGCTAAGCGTATATCTCGGGAAAAAACGACGTTTGAATATTTATATCCACCGATGCCGGATTGTGTGTGTGTGATTGTGACGCACGTCATTTCAATAAAATTGACTAAAATATACTATCACTACAGAAAATAAGTATCCCGATAAAAATAACATTCCAAGTAAGTGTGTCTATCACTGTAGAATCTCTTTAGTACAACACAAATATTCCTACAAGAAAAAAAGATTTACTCTTGATGTAAAATTTTTGGATTCATTAAAAATTCATTTACCGCTGCTATCGCTAACGCATACCATTAATATTACAGACAGTTACCTTGAATCTAATTTGTTACGTAGATTTAGGTAAACATTCGTCATTTGGCTACCCATCGTTGAATTTTTTGAGTATAGGTAGAACATTACGGGTAGATAAACGCATGGGTAGGCCTTACTTAAATTAAACGGTTTTAAAATAGGATGTCGAAAAATTTAAATACATCAGTTGAATAGCATTAATCATCATTTCAGTGTTGAAAACTACAGAGTTGTAATTCTTGACCGCATTTGTTAAAATATTTCAAAATGGCAAATGAAGATCTGCTAGACTACTCTTATGAAAGTAATGCTTCGAACACTGATAGTTCCAAACAAGCGAAAGACACAATCAAAGCTTCAAACGACGATCCAAAATTGGAGGCCCGCGCTAAGGAAATCGCAGAAGAGTTGGAGAAACTAAAACAGCTGCAGGACGAGGTTGCTTTGCAAATGATGCTGCCGGTTTCCAAATCGACGTCACCGATCCTAACCCCGGAAGAAAAGGCAGAGATCGACGCTCGCTCTATCTACGTTGGAAATGTGGACTATGGAGCAACAGCAGAAGAGTTGGAAGCCCATTTCTACGGGTGCGGCATGATTTACCGCGTGAATATTATGTGCAATAAGGCCAACGGTCAGCCAAAGGGGTTTGCCTACATCGAGTTTGGATCGAAGGAATTCATAGAGACTGCGCTAGCGCTGAATGAAACCCTTTTCCGGGGAAGACCGATAAAAGTTTGCTCGAAGCGTACCAATCTACCAGGAATGTGCGCAACCAATCGGCTGTTTCCCCGAGCATCACGAGGACGACGAGGATCAGGAATGACATGGGGTGCGTGCTATCGTGGTTCACGGCCAGGGGCAACACGTCACTCACATCGGGGCGGATATCGGGGAAGAACAGCGTTTTATGCGCCGTATTAGAATGGGGCTGAAAAGTGCCCTGAGTCGTACAATTAATACATATTATTTTATATTGTAGATATGAACATAATTATTTTTAAATAAAACTAAAATAAATCTATCGCTAATTGATTTTTTTTTTACTATTTCGTACAATACTGAATCAGAATCATTCACATCGTTGTAACTCGTGAACTGAATACCGTTGACTTTTACCTCATTCTCAAGCCATTTTATATAGGGTTGGGGAAAAAGAAATATCGTATTTCTGATCGAAATTTGACGCTTCATTTAACATACTTAAAATTATCCAATTTAAGTCAAATATGCGCCGTTTTGTTCGCAAACTTGTTGGCATTTAGAAGGCAACTTTTTGTTTTTGATTTTAACTTTTTTACAACGAAACGTACAGCTTGATAGTTTTCGATTAAATTCCTGGGTAGAGATATAGATATACATCGGTTGGCCCGGATGAATGTAAAATCAAGCAGAAGTCGAACTTGTCTGCCAAGCAATTCGCAGTTGCAGACTGAAAAGGGATCATGAACCAAAACATCTACCAGGAGGAGTGCCTACGGAGGAAAAACTGCCTTCCCTGGAGCAGGTGAATTGTCTTTTCTGGCAATTTTGGAGTACTGATGAATTGTGATGTAAATACTGAAGAAAAGGGGAGTAACTGCATACGAACTAAAGGTTTTGAAGTGGAAATGTTATTTGAAAAAATTGGGCAATGGCCTATAGTAAGAAAGACTGAAACAATGATTTTAAAATAATCATTATATCTACTATTGTATACCTGTTACATCGAATTATGGAAAATAAAACGCATTTTAAAATTCCGGAATTGTCAACTTCCTACTGTTTGCAAATGCCTTACAGCAGGCATGATTCAATCTATGTTTCTCAAGAATACAATTTCACCATCCAATTTCTTCCAATCCATTGCTCCCGATTCACCCAATCCATCACGGCGTCAGAGAATGTTTTCGTTTCTAATCTTTTCCGAGAAATCGAAACGACGCATGACGGTAAGAGAAAAACATCCTTCTCTGCCAAGCAATCGGTAGCTACACCACCTTCCGGAGGTCTAATCAATTTGGAATTTTAATCTCCTAAAATTGCCCAACGGCTGTTGAGTCGGATTAGGACCAAATGACGGTAACAGGTCGGAGGAAGCAGAAGTTGGTCTTCTTGTGTAGGTGGTAGGTATTCTGCCTACCCGAGTCTCACTGAACAGTTTTACAGGCAAAACTGCTTGTCATTGTTGATGTCCTGTCAGTGCATACACACCCAGTCCGTTGTCAAAACTTTCCCATTGAGCGTTGAATTGCCATTCATTGCCATTTTTCACACCCTCTTCAGCAGTGGTGGACGCAAAATAGCTTGTACGCGTTTGACGAAATCCGTCATCAAGTACCGATTTGTCGACTCCTCCCGGGAGGGATGCAATGAGATTTATCCCACTCTTCTGTGCCCGAGTGCTTCACGTTTTCATTATGAAAATCTACTCATTGGCACTCCATTTGAAGTGTAAACAAATTGCTCTTCTGAGCGGAGGAGGACGGCTGCGAAAAGGGCCCTCTCGATCGTCGAGGAAATAAAGGATCCCACTTACCTGCTTATCCCGCTGTTTCCTGTTGTTCGTTGTGACACGTTTCTAATGGTAGCCTTTCATCTGCGACACAGAAGCACTACCATTCAGAGGAAGGGAAGCGTGGTGCTACTTTTGATGTGAGCGTCGTCCTCGGATGGCAGCTAAATGAGGCTCATCGAGTTTGTTTTATTAATTTTGATGTGTTTGAGAGGATCTGGATGCTTGTGACTGTGGAAAGAATTCGAATAATAATAAAATTTCAATCGATATTAATGATATTGACCTTTTTGGGATAGTCATCGTCACAGCAATCATGCCAAAGATCGTATATTTCGCATAGCAGCGGTGGGGAGCCATTTATGTTCAGAAAAACACATTCCATCCACCATAGGGGAGCACTTTGTTTGATAAACTAATGCATCTCACTAACCACTCTCGGAAAACATATGCTACTCTTTGTTTGGCTTGCAGTCGTACGATGGGAAGGTAGCAGCAGAATACAGCATTTATGCGGTGGGGAAGCATTTCAAACATTCGCCATGGGGTCTCCCAGCGGCTGTGACTATGATCGGGTTTATATTGCAGAAGGGGTGCTTCGGTCTAAATTAACTGATGTGTTTTCAGTCGAAAATGCACTCATCTATACTACATTCACCATGTTGTTTATTTTTGGCAGGGGTCCAACTAACTGGTGCTATAGGGAAATCAATTGAAGTGCGTGGTTTTATTTTTTCCAATTTTAGCTGCAATGCGTCAATGATATATTTAATACGATGTACACGACATTGATAATTTAAAGCTTATTGTTTAACTCGATTTTTCATTGTTGCTTTTCTTTCTTTTATCTAATATGGCTGCTTTATTTCTCCGAAGTGAAGTGAAGATCTTAGAATGACAACTTGTGAAGTATACAATTTTGTATCAGAAGTAATATGCTGGATGTTTTTGTAACAAACAAATAAAATGTTTTATTTGTTTTGTAACAAATAAAATGTTGTTCATTCGAATAAAATGTAAATAATAAAACTCTGCCAATTTAAAGTCAAAATGTTTTCAATCTCAGCATCTGTTTGATTTATAATAAAACACTTTAAGAACAATATGATCTGTATTTATTGTAGTTTGATGATATAATATTGGTTTCACGATTTTTAATCCACTCGAATGAAGACTCGAACTTTGGGCTTGATACATGCCATAAACTTCTGAACAAGCTGTTGGTCAACCTCATCGTCTACAATTTTCCAGTATCTGGCTATTCGAGTAACATTTTTAGCCATTTTCTCAATATTCCTCAATTTAGCTTTAATGCTATTAGCCTAATACATTTCGATTGGACGAAATTTCGGGTAGTTTGAGGAATTCATTGTACGAGTGAATGAGTGAGTAACAAAACTCGAGGAATTCCTGTTTACTTTTGTTCGCCACGGTACCACGGTGTTCAAGAGCGAAATTCATGCGCTTTTTTGCAAACTATAAATGCTGGATACAAGAAATATATTGGGGTCTATTTCGAAAGTCGCTTCACGACGTGACAGTCAATTTGCGCCCGTGTTTGTATTTTGAGAATCGGCGTAATTGAAGAAATGCCAGGTTCCGAGACGCAGCTGATGTTAATAAAAGCCCCCAACAAAGCCTCTGAAATTACTCTAAAGGTACTGACTGTGAAAACAGCAGCAAAGCTCCTACTTAAATTTGGATGTGTATCTTTGTATTTAGGAACGTAAGTTTGTGTGTGCTTAAACTGCGGCTACGTCTACGTTTTATTGTACGGCAGCAAGTCCAGGGCTATTTACACCATCGGTTGGTTTTCGATCCATTTTACTCCGTAAAACTTCAGCCGATCGAATAGTTCAAGAATACTCCGCATATCTTAACGGAACGTTCTCAAACAGGCTGTACAAGAACTGGAGGAATTAATCAATTTTCCAAACAGTCATATCCATTCCTTCTTTGAATGATTTGTGAAAACTTGCAAACTGCAGCTACCTATATTCGTGAGCTCGTAGTTTTGGCTGCTTCGGATTTCACGAATTTCTTCATTCAACTGCTTCACTACTCTCCAATTAACATGGGGACCGTCAATGCTGACTTGACCCACTTCAAACTAGGTTTAGCTTAACAATATTTCTTCAATCCGTCGAACAAGTCCAGTGCACGCGTTGAGCTTAGAAAAGCTGAGACAATGTACCTGGATTCCACCGTTCCCTTCGTTACATTCCTTCGTTTCTGTTGCTTTTGCGAAATCTTATTTAACGTTTCGCCGAATCCGATAACGATATGCTTGCAATTTTCGAGTAAACGAAAGATGCCATTCAAAAAGAATGTCTCAATACCGTATGTGATCAGTTAGCTCATTTTAGTTCTCCTGAGCTGCATTTTTGGTACCATTCCACTGTCCGGGAACATATGCGGAAAGAGCTTAGCACTAGAGTTACATGGGATCATGTCTACCACTTGCTGAGGAAGATTGCCCAAATGAGCTCACGACCTTACTCGTGCGTGTATTCTGCGTTTCAGTGGAAATGGACTAATTACAATTGTCTTGAATCTGTTTTGGTGGCACATATTTTCATTTTTATTATTTTTAGTAATTGATTTCTTAATACTCACGTTTTTCAACAGCCTGAATTATACATCAATCGAAAGAAATGGTTTAATTCTTTATGTTTGTGTTAGTTGGAAAATGAAAAATCAGTCTTGCGTCGACTAGAGATTCTGACTCTAGACGGGACTCAAGTGTCGACGAAAACTCCGTTGACTCTCTGATTGAAGATCAATGTATATAAAACATACAAGAGCACTACATTTAAATAACAATTGAAAACATTAATCCATCTGATTTTTCCTGGTTTTGAATGAAAATTATTGGTTTTACTGGTTTTCTTGGTTGAGTTTCCATCCTGAATGATAATACACTCATCGACTAATTAAATTCAAGAGATTACAACGTGATTACACAGTGAAAGTAAACTTAAATGAAGTGATGAAAATAATTTAAAAGAGCGTAGCGTTCAGGATACTTGTCACCAAAAATTATGAATGTTCGGTTTTCTTGGTTTTCGTTTTTTACGTTGATTGGTGCCTAATGCAAATTTTCTATACAATACCGTTCATTCTCCACATTAATTTGATGCAAGGTGCGGTTACTTGATGAGTTTCCCCAACACAGATTTCAATGAGCTTGGGAAAATTGGCATTGCGAAATAGATACCGGAATGAGTTCCCCGACACATACTTAAAAAACAAGGAATCTGGAGATATCGGCATTGCAAATATATGCAATGTGCGGGTACTTTCGCACCCGCATGCATTTTTACACTCGGGAATATGTGCAGACTTCAAAAGCGGTATGAACACAATGCTTTGGTTTGGTTATTCAAGACTGCATTGGAAGACATTCCTTCTGATTCTGAAGAAAATTCTGATAAAAGTTTGCTGCGATAACGTCGATAACATCGATTGAACAATATGCGTTCAACTCACATGTCAAAATCAAAACTGAGTGTTTGAAGTTTAACAAATCAAGCAAATTTGCGGTTTAAGAAGTACGTACACTCGGGAGATGCAATAAATTTAGAGGGACATGTAAGATACATTGATCGTTTAGCCATTCTTTCGTTCACATATTCTGGAAGTCCACGAGAAATGAATTAAATGAACGAGGCATCATGTCATACGACTTGCAACAAAGAAAGTAATTTTTTCACAATACGCGAATTGACCTAAATCTGCGTTTGTTCGCATCTCAAGTTAGAAATTGTTTCATTTAATCACTGGTTTAATCAATAATTTAATCAATACACTCAAATATCTACTAAGCCAAAGGTAGTCCTACGTCAACCTTGCGGTTGTATTTTAAGTATAACCCACCCATAGTTTTTGACGTAGGATTACGTTTTTCCAGAACTTTTTTTTATTTTTACTTTGCGATTTTAATGTTAGTTTTAAAAATTGTTTACACATTAAAAAATTATTAGTTACAATTTTAATAAAAAATAAGGTCAAGTTTTCTCATTTCATCAACCGCAAAGTTTTTAAATAGGTAAGGATTATGTATGAATAAGAAAAAAACTAGAGATTTTTAAAGAAATTTTGCTATGGGGGTCTTTGGTATCACTTCATTCTGGAAAAGGGTTCTCTCGCCCAAAATAGTTTGAGAACCCCTGCTCTACGTTGCCTCTTTCTCCATGAGACCACATCTACGCGACTACTACAGGGGACAATTGTGCTCACGCATTTCATCGTCGCCAACGCTGACAACGCTCATAGCAGCATCCGTTTACCCAACGAGACGTGTACCGATTAGGCAGTGCCCTCCAACATGACGCGCACTCCATCACAGCTACTCACGTCCTTTCAAATCAGGCGTTGTTAGCACGCTGGTCGGCCCTCCATCTCCACTGCAACTCAGACATGATTTGTATGATGGCACTGTTCCCTGCATTCCAAGTGCCCTCGTCACGACACATTTCTTTCACGATATTCTCCGCATGAAGGACAAGCAGCCCCTCGCGCCTTGCGTGAATCTTGGACATACGAAAACGACGTGCTGCTGTTTCCTCCACATCTTCACACTCCGGGCAGAGTGGCGACCCGCCAGAGTGATGTAGAAGGTAATCATCCCGTCGAAATAGTTCTATTAGCGCTTACGACTCGCATGGCCATGAGCCGGAATGTGCTGTTTAGCTTCCTCCAATTACAGTGAGTTTCCAGAGCCTACAACCAGGCAGGTCCACCATACGTCAGTATCGATGAAGAACGGCTTGCCAAGAGGCGCCTCTTTCTGCTACTTGGATCAGAGCTATTTGGCGTGGTCCTCGCTACCACGTTGATAGCCTTTGCCGTCACATGCATAGTCGCCATGCTGGTTGAAATTTAGCCGGTCGTCTTCTTCTTCTTCTTCTTTGTTTTTAAGAGGCTTTAAACTTTGCAGTTCATTCGCCTTCGTCGTTCATAGCCGGTCGTCGATCATAACTCCGAGGTATTTCATTGCTCGCCCCGAAACGATGGTATGTCCTCTATGCCTCAGTTGTCAATATTTCCACTTTCTGAAGCGTGTCGCCTATCACAGTTGTTACGATGTCGTCGTCGAAGCTCACGATCCACACACTTATGGGTGTGATCATCGAACGAAGAAGAGCGTCGTGAATTAATCCTGTGCACTCATTTCGAGAATCCGGAGTTGTCACATCGGGACATCGGTAAGATGCTGGGAATCGTCCAATCCACGGTCAGCAGAGTACTAAAACGATACTTCGAGAACCTAACCATCGACCGGAAGGTGAAGAACGGCAAAAATGGATGCTCCGTCAGTGAAAAAGATCACAAGCGCGTAGTTAAGCAGTTTATACGTGATCCGAGAAGATCGGTCCGGGATGTCGCCAATAAGCTGAATTTGTCAAGTTCATTCGTCCAGCGGACCAAGCAGCGGGAGGGCCTGCGTACATACAAGGTTCAGAAGGCTCCTAACCGCGACGAAAGGCAAAACAAGGTGGGGAAGACGCGAGCCCGGAAGCTGTACACCGAAATGCTGACGAAGCCGCATTGCCTGGTAATGGACGACGAAACCTACGTCAAAGCGGACTTTCGTCAGCTGCCGGGCCTGTTGTTCTTCTCCGCAGAGGACAAATTCAGCGTTCCGGAGGAGATTCGCAAGCAGAAACTATCCAAGTTTGCCAAAAAGTACATGGTGTGGCAAGCGATCTGCTCTTGCGGAAAGCGGAGCGCCCCCTTCGTGATGACCGGCACGGTAAACGGGCAGGTTTACTCTAAGGAGTGCCTAGAGAAGCGCTTACTACCACTATTGAAGCAGCACGAGGGCCCGACCATCTTCTGGCCGGATATCGCTTCGTGCCACTATTCAAAGGACGTGTTGGAGTGGTACGAAGCCAACGGGGTCACCTTCGTGCCAAAGGAAATGAACCCGCCCAACGCGCCGGAGCTTCGCCCGATAGAGAAATATTGGGCGATTATGAAGCAGGCCTTCCGGAAGAACCCAAAAGTTGTCAAATCGGAGGCGGACTTCAAGAGAAAATGGATTTCTGTTAAAAAAAAACTACAACCTGACGATGTACAGAATCTTATGGACGGGGTAAAGAGGAAGGTGCGAGCATACGGACTTGGGCTCGAAGTATGAATAAAAAGAAAATGCCAAAAGTTGTTTAATAGTTTTTATTTTACTGTCTAAAATTTTCAAAAGGATCGGTCTACTGGGAGAATTTCTACAGCGTTTTTTCCGTGATGCAATTTGATGTGACACACCCTTTACTAGAAGTCTTCGCAAAACTAGACGTCACACTTCTGAACGTACACCCAAACTAGCGTTGGCAGAAAACATTTCATCTTTGGCAGAAAAGATGCCATTTCCTGTGCATGAGGCTCAAATGCGCAAATAATGAGCTATTTTGAAAGCTTAAAAGTGGTTTGTATGTATCTGTGCAGACATCTCTTTCTGTTTTCTTTTCTAATTTCATTTGGGATTGTGCCAAAAAAAAAGTTCATACGACGTCAATGGAGATCGGGGAACTCGACATGGTTCTGCGATCATTGCAACGTCACACTTAGTTTCCGTTATTGACTGCCCCAAAAGATGCTATGCTATGTCGCAATGATTGAGGTTGATCTGGGTAACCTCCATTACTGCGGATCCGCCATCGCCTTTTTGTACACCGGACATTTTACGCTACCTGCAACGTGATCGTTTCCGTCCTCCTCATTGCACAGCAAGCACCTCGGTTGCTTTGAGCAGTCTCTAGCAACTCCGCACTTCCTGCACAGTTTGGATCTGTCAGGGTCGCTACAATTTCTCGCTTGGTGACCGAAGCCCATGCATTTGAACCATCTCTCCATTTGCTTGGTCACCCGAGGGATGACCAAGGCACACGGACCACTCCATATTAACTTTGCCCTTCTCCACCATTTAATTCGCCGCGTCTCTCGAGAGTCGAATCGAGATCGCACGCCTTTCTCAACCGGATTGACATATGTACACCATTAAGGCCACATTGCGGTTCGTACGTGATCTCATCCAGAACAGATCATCGACATCTGGGAGAGAGCTCTCACTTTCGCCTCCTCGCCTAACGACTTTTCTACGAGTTGTTTGAACGCAGATCTCTTAAACGCTGGGTCTTCCTTAAGCTCAAAGAGCATCTCGCCTATCTGGGTGCGCCTAGTTTTCACCACATTCTCGTCCAATGCTTGCAGCTCCGGATCGGCTCTCACTTTCCGTAGGATCGCGGCCTACGTCACACCTTTTGTCACATCAAATTCGTTATCGTTAATTGGGCCGGAAAATAAATATAAATATCAAATTTTACTCTCTAACTGGACTGCAAAACAGCAGAAGCAATACTTCAAATTGAAGATGACATCTATTATTGATACACAACTGCTTCGCAGCTGTACGTACGTACGCCCTGTTATAGATAAGTCCAGTTGAAGATAGTCCTGTTAGCGAATGGCTTCTTTATATGACGGGGTGACGAACGTCTTAAGCGAGTGTCTTCCGGGCTGCGGCAACATGAGCAATTGTACAGCGAAAAATGATATCAATACTAGGAGGATGGCGCGATTATCATGCGGGGACTTATTGAGATCGGCATTACATCGCATCACATTGAGTCAATTCATTGTAAGTTTGTTCGATTTGCTTCGCGAAATCTGCCATGGAGTGACCTATTGAATCTGCCCAGCTCAGAGGATCGCTGTAGACTCATAGGGTTGGATTCTTTCGAGGGCCGAAGGAATGTTGCCAAGGCGCTTTTTATATCAGATATAATTTTATCGAATATCGATTGCCCGAATTGCTCTACCTAATTGATTTTAACATTAGTCGTCGCGATTTGCGTACCCTGACCTACTTGTACCTTCCACCATCTCGAACAAATTACGGCTACCGTAACCAGTATGTGTCGTGTGTTCAATCATGTTTCGTGAATTGTAGTTCATGTTTCGATTACCACCTTTCCCGTTCGTCACTCAAAGCGCTCTTTTCTGTTGATCTTAAGTAGTTATAATTGTTAAAGGGTTTAATATTTAGTTATATCGTTTTATCATTAGTTTTATTGTTTCATAAATAATTCTCGGTCATTAGGACAAAAATGTTGATGTTTGTAAAATAAAAATCACAAAAAATTAAACGGAACGAAATATTAACAATCTTCATGACTCATATTCATAATTCATAATGACTCAATTACGCCTATGATAGATTGAGCAGTAGAACCAATACGACTTGATTGTGGTAGTCTGCAAACGAATACACTGATATTCATTAATCATTTTCAGTTAGACAGTGGAGCTTCCTGACAGAATAATTTTCTTTTTTTGTTTGTTACCAACCGTTTGACGGTTGTGAGTACATATAACAAACGGTCCTTTTCAGGACTACTATTCGGAGTTTCAAAAGAGTTAACCTAACAGATTTTTGAACAACGAAAAGAATTACATTTAAAAAAACAACTGTTCTGAACAATCACAGTCCTACATCAAACTTCCGTCCTTGCCCCTAGACTCAGACCCTTCTACTTTTTTTCTTTTTTTCCTTCTATTTTTTACCTTTTTCCGTCTAGTTTTCGATGATACGCCACCCACTACACATACCTTCTTTTGTATTAAATAAATTGTCGTTTTTGACCTTTTTCACGTCTTCTTCCTCTCCTGGTGTGTCCTTCCTTCTCTTGTCCGATCGCGGGTTAAGAGGGCCCATCGGCGTCCCCAGTATATCTGCGGTTTTCTCCTTGGCCACAAGTAGTGCCTTTTCAGCAGCCTCTGCTCTCAGCTGCAGCTTCTTCTGCTCGGGTTCAGCGGACATCTAATCGGTTTATCTAATGCTTGTCACTAGCTGCTTGATTTTTAGATGGACGTTCTTTTTATCTTTTTTCAAAATCAAAATCAACACAAAAAAATTGTGTATTGCAAACAAAATTTCTTGTGCCGAAACGTTGAAATGGTTGCATAATAAATTTAGTGACTCAACTATGAGGAAACCACGGCCGAGAAGAAATGAACGATTTGCCACGTCACTTAGCCCTTAGCGAACGCCGCCATGCGATTCACATACAACATCCACGTCACGTTCCCGCCCCGTTACTTTACATAAGTTCAACGAAAACGACCGGCAGGATTTGTTGAAAAGAATAATTGACGGAGACGGACGGTTCGTTGGGTTTTTGTCTGGGCTTTGTGTCTCGGCTTTTGTTTTGATTTTGGTTGTATTTTGACGTAGAACTACGTCTTTCAGGAAGGGTGCCTAATCAGAAAACAGGTCACGTTTTTATGAAATAAAGTTTACGCTAATAACTATTTTCACTGTGAACGAATTCTCATGATTTGCGCACCAATCGAATCGGAAATTCTCTAAGATTTGTTTGATATGCTATTCATTACAATTCGCTAATCTCTAAACGGTTTAAATTCATGAACACTGGAAGAACTTGCTTTTTTCCCATACATTTGATCTACCGATTTGTGTGCTAACCCTACCCGTATTTCGAATGCTCATAACTGGAACATTTCTTAACAGTTCGGAATTTGCATCAATTGATAGGAAATATTTCTACGCGTCTATCACAATTTATAAAATGTTATTTTTCATGAGATGAACATTTGAATAACTGTAAAATGTCAAGCGTTATCTAAACGCCTTAACTGTCAAGTTTTGAGTGGCCCGATTTACGGTTTCCCCAACACAGACTTCAAAATCGATGTACCTGTGGAAATCCGCTTTGCATGCAAGTCGGGGGTATTTTTGTTCCCACCGAGCTGTGTATCCCTAACACGGACTTCAAAATCAATGTGCCTGGGGAATCTGCTTTGTCAAAACATGCAAGTCGGGAGTATTTTTTCCCCACTGAGCTGTGTTTCCCTAACATGGACTTAAAAATTAATGTGCCTGGGTGAATCCGCTTTGCAAATACATGCAAGTCGGGGGTATTTTTTGGTTTTGTACTCGCTTGTTGTTGTGCAGACCGGAATATATTTCCATAAAACGTCATTTCAGATACTAGATGTGAACGAGCTTTCGCGGATCGAAAACTACGTAATCATGAGATGTGCAATAATTTCAGAGGAAAATGTAAAATACAATGATCGTTTGACAATTCTTCCGTTCAGATATTTTGGTAGTCTAGGCATAATATCAAACGTAAAAGGAGTTAATCAAATCTATTTGTAACGAAGAACATAATTCATTACACAAATTTCGATGCATTCTAAAATAATATCCGAAGTGGTAAACAAGTGGATAGCATAATGTAATTGCGTTGTTCTACGTTAAAAATATGCGGTCGTGTCCTGGATACAACCCCTTACAATTTTTATTTTATGCCAACATATCTCTTAGCTCCAAATTCCGGAGTCAAAATCATTCATTTTTGAGAAAAATAGTCTATATATTATTATTGTTGAATAAGGGTCGGGACTACGAGGCTTGAGCATTTAAATAATTTAACTCAATGATTTTCATTGAATTTTTCTAAATTTATAACTGATTGTAGGCATGCCGATTCGAAAGAGGGAATTGAAATTTAAATTTGTTGTAGATGGCGACACCATGAATAACGTAAAATAAAACATTCGTTTGACATTTGACGTGACGGGGCTGGTGCAAGCATTGACTGCATATGTGAATTTGTGAAGACGGAACGTAGACGTTCTTTTCCGTAACGTTCAATGTGAATCGCACAATATTCACGACATTCCGTTATATTTCAGGAATTCTGTTAGGTTATGTCTTTTTTATGCATGCAACGTGATCTGGAGCATTCCTTTCCGAACCCTTTCTCGCTCTGGGCACTTAATTTCTTAAAAATCCGTCGACCAACTAGTTATCTTTCTAGAAAAATGCGCTTATTCGTTGAAGGTTAAATTGATGAAAACATGGACAAAATAAAAGGAACGGTGCTCAGAAACAGGGCCCTAAATCTTCAAAGATGAAAAATGAAAATCGACTCTCCTCTTTGTAGCTTCGCTTCGACTAGGAGTACTTTGGCATTCCCCGTCAACATAATGTGAATTGACTAGAAAGTGAATTGGCGAGCGTTGAGAGCGAGGATGACTGATGAACTGTTCTAGTCAATGGTTGTTTAAATTGACTTGACTAATGAATACAAATCTGCCTCCTTATTCAACCTGACTTCAATTCACACTTCAACTCCCCCTGACCCGAATCTCGTTACCCGCGTACACAATCTTATTTTTACGTCCATATATAGTAAAACGAAAACTTGATTTCTGATGCATAAAAGTATTTACAGTTTATTGTCTACCCACCCAGATTTTCAGAAGATGAGAAAGATTTTCAACCTCTCCTTTACAGACAACACTGCTTCCGGAGAGCCAAACGGTCAATAAAGAGTATTACTTTGGCGTTATGAGGCGTTTGAGAGAGAAAATTTTGTCGCAAACGGCCAGATTTGTGTAAGGATAACACTTGGATTTTGCACCACGATAATCCACCAGCTCATCGATCGATCATTGTGAACGAATTTTTGACCAAAAATGGTTTGTTCGATTGGTTCGATTGAACAAGTACCGTATTCTCCAGCCATGGCCCCGTGTGTCTTTTCCCTTTTTCTAAAACTCAAATTACCGCTTACTGGGACCCGTTTTTAAAAACAGTGAAGACATAAAACGAATGCGCGGTTTGAACGGAAGATAATTCCTGAATACTTCTATAAAAAGTGTTTGGATTGTTCGTTGGAACAAGTTGCTTCAGAATTTAAGGCGATAATATAAATTTAGATGATAACTGAAGCATTTTCTATAAAAACACAAATTGCTGGCATAGTATCGAATTTAACAATATACGCCGACAAAACCTGAAACAGTTATTGTTTGGATATTTTCTACTAGATCAGAGCTGATATCGACGGCGAAAATATAATGTAAGGGTTGCTTCTGTTGCCATTGCCGATAGCTTGTAAACATGGAGAAAGGTGCTATGTCTTCTCTACATCTCACTCACGAGATGAACAAATAATCGATACACAACTCGAGATAGCTTCCACATAAGTAGCATCATTTGCTGGCTGAGTCTGCAACATATGCAGTCATCCATTGGCATTGTTTTCCGTGCGACTAGGAACAGTGGAAAATAATTGACAGATAATGGTCGGAAATAATCGATTTCGGTAAGATGATACTATTCAAACCAGCGCCGGGACAGACGGAGCAGGGTCCTGAAATGTGTTTATTGTGCTAGCAGATGATGCCTGAAAATGGCTTCGGGATTATTTGGATAGCAAGAAAGCTCTTTAAATTTTAAATCTGAAGAAGGGTACTGTCAGCTGAAACAACTCCGAACGAAGGACAGCCTTTTCCTCTAATGACAATAAACAGAGTCTCGCTATTTAAAGCTGCGTTTCGGTGTATAGTTCGGGAAAACCTCAATCAATTTAAAGTTCGCATCCCCCTGTGTGGAAGGAACAAGTGTATACAGTTCATTCATCATCTACTCAAATTTCCGCCATTAAAACTTGTCGTGGAACGTCGCCGCACAAACCGGTCCCTAATGTCCCATATTCAGGCTGCTCGGTTGCGTAAATTTGACACCGAATCGGATGAATAAAATATGCATTCTCTTACGTACTCGCGTGTTAATTTGGTCCTCGGGGATCCCTTATCAGACCGCAATCGGGGAGATTTTCACTCGCCTTCCGCACTGGTTATCTGGTTTTATTATGGATATCCTTTTCAATTTCACACCCTCTCGAGTTTTTGGGGGTATTTCCCTTGTAAAAGAAGGCATGCTGTGGCACAAAAATAACATTCCGGGAAGGGTGTTTTTATTTATGGGATCATATAGATTATATCTCTAATAAAGTGATGTTATTAAATTTAATTTTATTGTTTCTCATTTGCACAAATTGTTGTAAAGGTTATACCATATCCAATATCTTCGGAATCGGAAAACAAATAATCTTCATTCTGTAATAACGTCAACATTATCATTTCATTTTATTAGATTAGATTTTCGCAGCTCGCCTCGAATACACCGTTGCTGATTACCTCTCAACACATTAATTAATTCCCACCGGCCGAACACGTGCTTAGCGTGCCGTCACGTCAGCAGGATCACTCATCGCCAAAGGTAAAAAGCTATGGCAACGTCATCCTCTCCGTTCTCATCAGCCAACAAGTCGTGGGTGCGAAGCGAACGTCGCTGCTTGTTAAAAATAATAGAATTTATCTGTCATCACTCATTTGACAATAAAGGCATGAAACAGTATTAGACATAAAACATCGGTTTGTCTGGTGCTATAATACAAATGTATGTATCGCTTCTGACAATATCTCTGGGAAAAGGTTCCTCATCCTCGCTGCCTTCCCACACCCTAGTCCGATGGGCATTTTATCTCTCCCCTCTTGAAGTAAGTGAACGAGCAAGATAACAGAAGAAAAAAAACTGAAGCATATTACACACCACACACTCGTTATCCACCGAAGCGGCGGTGGCGGCGGCGGCAGCGAGAGAAGTAGTCAGGCATGGACTGGCAGAAGCGAGAAAAACGAAACCAAATTAAAAGCATAAGGCAGAAGTTAAGTTGTTATAGAAACGCCCCTACAATTTGATTTGCGCTTTTCCTTCTCTCGCGTGCGCCACAATCCACCCAAAAAACGACGACCGAACCACGACCGAAAGGTATCTACCCGACCTGGAGATCCGTGCGTTCGTGCGTTCACGCTAGGGGTGAAAAACTTTAAGGAAAAACTCGTTCTTCCAGGGGCTAGGGAATTATTAATCCGCTGTTATTGTATATAATTTAATTTGCCAGGACTTTGGGGGAAATCCCATTACATGGATTTGCTTTTGAAGCAATTACCTGAGATGCGAAATCGGGTTTCCAATTATTTTGCTCTTCCACGTGAAAGGGTTGAGCCACCAGGGAGAGAGGATGGTGTTACTTGGACGGGATACAGCAGAGGTTGGAAAATTACATAGGAAAATTGAAAAAAATGTTTTTGATGCTCGCTTTTTAAATGTCATTAAATCAACATTTTGAGTTGATCTACAGTTGTTCAGTAGAATCTTGAGCCAACCATCGTTCCGGAAGCCCTTATTTCATGATTTTTTAGTAAGGTAAATGATGCTGATTTTAGGGTGTTTTCATCCAACTAGTATCGAAGCAAATGCAAATCGGATTTTCATCATGAAAATAACATGTAATCATGACGAGTTTAGGTTTGTTGAAAAGCCCCAAGTCTCTAGTTGCCAATAATACCTAAGAAGTTCAAATTGTTCTTTTTTTATGCTGAAATCGTTAATCCTTCAAAGAGAAATTATGATCATGGTTTGTCCGAAAAATAATCATGGTTTATCCGATTTTAAAAATCACCGTTTTTGAATAAAAAGAAAATGAAAAAATGGGAGGGTTATATTTATGATATAACCGCAAGATCGACGTGGGACTACCGTTCATGAATTCATGCATTGTATTAGATTATGTTCTTCGTTACAAGTAGGTATGATACCTAGGACCACCAAAATATGTGAACGGAAGAATTGTCAAACGATCATTATATTTAACATTTTCCTCTGAAATGGTTGTATCTCTCGTGTGTATGCAGTTCTCGAACCGCGAAATTGCTTGATCATTAGTCATTAGTATTTTGCTAACGGGTGTTAAATAAAAAATGAGAATTTTCAATCACACATAAAAAAAATATTTTTTTTTCATCGATTTCAGTGTTTTTTATTAATAACATAATGTATTTTCTTCAAAAAAATGTCAGTGAATGTTTGAGTAAGGGCCGTGGTCTGCTGTTCGACGCAACTTTGTCGCGATGCTCTCACAAGAACGTTGTACGGCAATTACGTCCATTTTCCGGATATAATTCCGGATTCTTGTAGTCAGTTGCTTCGTGTCCTTGGCCCTCCAATTGTTTTTATACACTAGGGCACTAAGTGAGCCAAAGAAATCCTCTATTGGGCGGCACTGGGGCAAGTTTGTTGGGTTACGATCTTTTGGCACGAACGGTATCTTTTTCTCCTCAAGATACGCCAGCGTCTTCTTGGCGTAATGGGAAGACGCCTTGTCCGGCCAGAAGACGTACTTCCCATCCGCGTGATGCTCGTTCAGGAACGGCAGCAGGATTTTATCGAGGCACTCTTCTCGATAGATTTGTTGGTTGATTGCCAGACCGCTCGACATAAACCAAGGCTTTGAAATGCCCCGGTCGGAAATGGCGATGTACAACATAACCTTTTTTTCAAACTTGTGCTTGAACTTGTATTTCACTTTAGGCGGTGTGGATGACTTGTCGTTGGAGTAGTAATTTTCATTTCCTGGAATATGCGTTTTGGACAGCGGAAAATAGCTCTCGTCGTCCAGAACGAAAGACGTCCCGCGGTATTTTTTGGTCATCCACCGACACTGTGATTTAACCGTCTCAATCTGCTCCTCCGTGTACTCCGGCGACCTCGTCTTCTTCCTGCAGATGATTCCTTCCATCTTGAGGGTCCGATAGATCAATAAGTGGGAGGCTGGTTGCGTCCTTGTTGTCAAACAGCTTCTTTAACGATGTCTTCCTCTGCTTCGTCATTATCGTCACCGTACGACCACTTCCGACCTTCCGCTCTACGTTCAGGGAACCCAGGAAACGATATACCGTACTGACAGGTACATTTTCTTCCTTAAAATGTGCCACCGTGAATTTTTTTCCTTGCTGGAAATGCGTTTCGTAGAACCGCACAATGCGTTCGCGAAGCACGTGTTATTTCGACGCCATCTTTGCTTTGACTAAATTCAAACTAGCAAAACCAAACACGCCTACTGTTTCTAGGGAGCCCAAAGAGAAATTTTCTTGGAGAAAGAAAATTTTACGCTCTTTATTTGAGTTACTGAAAGGTATTGAAAAAATTCTCATTTTTTATTTAACACCCGTTAATCATCAAACGGTATGCGTAGAAATTCAGTGAGCAGAATATATGAAGGCATTTCTTCCAATGCAATCTTGAATAACCGAGCCAAAGCATTGTATTCGTACCCGTTTTTGTAGTCCGTGCTAGGACAACACATTCCAGAGTGCAAGAAATGCGGGTACAGAGGTACCCGGGGTCATGCATGAATTAACAACTTCAATTTCTGAAATTGAAAGTTCAATCGACTCTTGTATCTGAAATGACAATCTCCGCAGGATCCTCAGTTTAGAAGTACGTGTCAGGGAAATATATTGCGGTGTGCACAAAGATAAGCGAGTACAAAAGTATTCGCAGCCAGGGTTGCCATAATAAAATCTGTGTTTTCGACCTAGAAAAATCCTTTTATCTTAGTTCTTTTCCAGGAAATCTGTACGGATACCTGTATTGAATTTATAAGTCTAATTTTTAGCCAAAATATGAGCTTTATCATCACTGTTTGACATAGTTATTATACGACGTTGAAGTTATTCACGTAGTGCTAGTAAACATATGCATTGCAGTAACTTCTTTTTTTCATGCTTTTTTTTTGCATTGCACTGCGTAAATACTCCTATTATGACATATTCTTTAGTACACACCAAAAAAAATTATCCTACGTGAATACCTACCTATCTACCTGAAAAATGGATTAGTTTACTGTTTACTCTTTATGAACATGTTGGGGGTTCTGAAAAGAACCTTTGGTGTTGTGTTTTTGCGTTTTTTTTTTACAAACTTGATTCTTGATTTTTTTTCTGAAGGCTTTGTACTTATTAAATGTTCAACGCCGGGCATCTTTCGGCATATGCACCTATCGTACAATCAAAATGTTGGCTGTGATAGGGAATGCATAGGTGCATAGGCATTCACTATAATATATTTCACTATTGAGCACATTACCGTACCTCAAACTGTGGTTTCGGAGACGAATGAATTGTAAGATTTGAAGTTTCCGTAAACAAAGTAAATAAAAATGAAAAAGAACTGAGGTTTTGGAGACGAATCTGTCGAGAAATAAACGAGCTATAAGCGTTCTGAAAAACCAACAGTAAATACAGGGACGGATGACCTTCGGATTAAAGTCCTTTAAAATAAGAACAGAGCGGCAGGAAATACATAGCTCATCATGTTGCTCCTTAGTTATTTTTCTATACAATGTAGATGTAACGTCAGTCAATTTTCAACATCAGTTATTAACCAAAGAAAGCAGTTCTTGCTACCGAGAAAACTCGTTAATGCCATCCTGCATACAATGTGTTGTAATTTGAAGCCACTTTTAATTCGGAAACCATACATGGGTTTGTGAAAACTGAATGATCAATTTAAAAGACCCCAACCACCAATAAGTTCAAGAACAAGCATAAACAAAATAAATCAGTTTATATTATATGTCATATTATGTCACTTTAGAATGCATTGGTATTGTGAAAAACTTTTAATAACTCTTCTTTGAAAGGTTTAATGGCCCTGAAAAGCGCCGTGTTTTACGGTGGATGGTTTTGCCACCAAAGCAGTCTGTATAAACAAACTTTTTCCTTCTTCTACCTGCTGCCGTTTTGCGATTGCGTTTTCCAATTGCTGAAACTAGTTGTTGCCACCGAACCGAATGTGCTTTGTTCTGTAGGCGGGTTTTCTTATTGTCGTGAGCAGCTTTGTCAGCCAACTCGAGCACTCCGGCGGCCGAAATTCTATAACCGCTATTAGGTATACTGGTGCTCCGGCACCAATCCGTTGATGCGATGTGATGTGAAACGATGCCGTACAACCACACTGATTTACGGTTTGAAAGAGAATGATATATTTTTCAGCGGATCCGCGCGTTTTGTACTCTAGCGGTACACGCTCACAGGATAGAGACAAATCGGCAGACTCAGCCAAAGGGACGAGCCCAACGAGACGAACGAATGAGTGTTAAAAGGCAGCGATGGCAAAAAAATACATTCATTACGATTTGTTCGCTCGTTGGATTCACATGCAGGTTAAAAAGGGTCCTTTTCAGGACCACAAAATCATCTTCAATCTAAAGAGTTTATTGTTTTGTTATCACTCGATATCCCCATCTTGTTCGGCTAAACCTTCCTGTTTAGCGATTGCGTTTGCCACTCGCCACAGCTGTACAGTTGGAAAATTTCTTCCCATCCAGCTTGTGACATGTTGTACAGTAAATTATATTTAATGCGACGTGCCGAAGCACCACTCAGTGTCGCATTGGAGGCGATTTTAACCTGTAATTGAACATTTGCAATGACAGTGGAACAGTGTCGACTTTCAATGTGGGGTCATAATTTGGACCCCGAACTCTATGTTTACAAAAAATCCAAATAAATATGTCGCATTACAGGTCCGTCCAATTAGCTAAATGTCGACTGTACTTTCAATCTAGAAGCAAGTTAAGAATTGGTGAAAATTGAATAATCGGGAAAGTCCCCAACCATCAATAAGCTCAGAACAACTGACAAATTCTTGTACTCATCATATCCTGGCAAACAAATTATGAAAAAATCAATTTGTGTTTTATTATTATTTGGGATATTGTTTTGGAAAGCATTGAACTGTATTTCCTAAACTCTTTTTTTGGAAAGTTTAATGGCCCTGAAAAGCGCCGTGTTTTATGGAATGGTTCCAATTTAGAAAACTTAGTACTCGTGGTTTTGAAAAAAAAACCATTTCGAACGCCCTCGATGCCGCCTTGTTCTAGATTTGCCACCAACAAACAAACTTTTTTCTTCTGCTACCTGCTGCCGTTTTGCGATTGCGTTTGCCACTCGCCACTCGCTGCAACTGCCTGTTGTTGTCTTGATGTCCACCGAACCGAATGTGGTCTGTTCTGAATGCGGGTTTTCTTATCGTCGCGAGCAGCTTTGCTAGCTAACTCGATCACTTCGGCGGCCAAAACTATATAACGCCGACTAGCTGGACTGGTGCACTGGTACTAACGCGCTCGGCCTAGCTACCCTTGCGGAGCAATTGGCGAATACACCTACGGGGAATTGCAGACCAACACGGTTCGAGCTGGATTTTGCCATTCCCTTCACTTTTCCTCCTTTGTCAAGTCCAGACATGGCTGCTTGCGTTGGTTTGTTGATGTGATGTGATGCGAAACGATGTGGTGTACGGTTTGGTTGATAGATGCGTAGATATATTTCCTATCAATTGATGCAAAAACTTTTGCTATCTATTAAGAAATGCTCGAGTTATAAGCGTTCCAAATCTAGCATTTTTTCCTACTTGTTCAGTGCCTAGATTTTCATTTCACCCCCTATATCTTCCGGTTAGACGTAGTCCTACGTCAAAATGTCATCTATACAGTCTTAGGATCATAGGGAGTGTTCAAATTGATTGCAATATAAATCGACATCTCGTAAATTCATCAAGAAATGACTAAGAAATAAGCTCTCGAAATGGAGAAAAAAAGGAAAAGATTTATTAAAATTTATTGAATAAAAATAATAATTGTCTAAATTTGGAACCTTACTTTCAAAAGTCTGTAAATTCTGTATAAAAAACTGAAAATCTGTAATCTGTATCCACATATTCTTGGTTTTAAAAAATCTAAAAATTTCTGTAGGTATGGTAACCCTTTTCGCAGCACGCATATATTTGCAAAACGGATTCCCCCCGGGCACATTGACTTTAGAGTTGGTGTTATGGAAACACATTTCGGTAGGAACAAAAATATCCCCGACTTGCATGTTTTTGTAAAGTGGATCCTCCCAGGCACCTTTGTTTTGAAATCTCTGTTAGGGAAACACATTTCGGTGGGAACCAAAATTCCCCTCGACTTGCATGTATTTGGGAAGCGGATACCCCCAGGTAATTGAAGTCCGTGTTGGAGAAACCGTAAATCGGGTCGATTGAAACCAGGCAGTTAGGGCGTATAGATAACGCTTGACATTTCACAGTTGTTCAATTGTTTATCTCATAAAATAACATTTCGTTCATTGTGATGGATGCGTAGAATTATTTCCTATCAATTGATGCAAACATCATCAGAAATGTTCGAGTTATAAGGATTTCAAATCATTCATTTTCTCCTGCATGTTCTGTGTTTAGGTTTTCATTTCACTCTCATATACTCCGGTTAGACATAGTCCCACGTCAATATTCGAGTTTTAAAGTAGATGTTGCATTTCATTATAGGCGTCGTGAACAAATTCCTTAACGTGAGAAGGGGGAGGGGATTCGAGGTTTCGTTACATTATGTGACGTAGGGTAGAAGGGGTAGCTGTAATCGTTACGTAACAAAATTTCATTTTTATTCATTAATAAATTCACGCGCCCCTATATGGTTGAGCAGCTAGCTTCGATTCTGGGACCAAATGAGGAGTGTTTCCTGAGCCAAGATGATAAAGCACGTGTTATAATTAACAGCGGTCAGTGAGCAGGGACCGATTAATGCATCTCGAATATATCATTAATCTACCGGATCATGACTTTGTCATGACTGCTGACCATAAGATTATTGGAAGACCAGACGAGAACTTTCGTTCATTCGATTTATCATTTTAATCAATTGAATGTCAAAAATGTCAAAGCAGTATATACTGAGTTCGCAAACTCCAAAAATCGACGAAGTGGAATTAAAGGGTGTGTCACATCAAATTGCATCACGGAAAAAACGCTGTAGAAATTTAATTTTTAGGAATTATATCTTCAGCTTTCGCTTATAATCAGATAAGAGTGTATAGATCACGTTGGTCATGCTTCACTGTCAATTTTTCGTAAATTTGGAAAAATGTCGTCGAACGAAAAAGAGCGTCGTGAATTAATCCTGTGCACTCATTTCGAGAATCCGGAGTTGTCACATCGGGACATCGGTAAGATGCTGAGAATCGTCCAATCCACGGTCAGCATAGTACTAACACGATACTTCTAACCATCGACCGGGAGGTGAAGAACGGCAAAAATGGATGCTCCGTCAGTGAAAAATATCACAAGCGCGTAATTAAGCAGTTTAGACGTGATCCGAGAAGTTCGGTCCGGGATGTCGCCAATAAGCTGAATTTGTCAAGTTCATTCGTCCAGCGGACCAAGCAGCGGGAGGGCCTGCGTACATACAAGGTTCAGAAGGCTCCTAACCGCGACGAAAGGCAAAACATGGTGGGGAAGACGCGAGCCCGGAAGCTGTACACCGAAATGCTGACGAAGCCGCATTGCCTGGTAATGGACGACGAAACCTACGTCAAAGCGGACTTTCGACAGCTGCCGGGCCTGTTGTTCTTCTCCGCAGAGGACAAATTCAGCGTTCCAGAAGAGATTCGCAAGCAGAAACTATCCAAGTTTGCCAAAAAGTACGAGGGCCCGACCATGTGTGGCAAGCGATCTGCTCTTGCGGAAAGCGGAGCGCCCCCTTCGTGATGACCGGCACGGTAAACGGGCAGGTTTACCTTAAGGAGTGCCTACAGAAGCTACCACTATTGAAGCAGCACGAGGGCCCGACCATCTTCTGGCCGGATCTCGCTTCGTGCCACTATTCAAAGGACGTGTTGGAGTGGTACGAAGCCAACGGGGTCACCTTCGTGCCAAAGGAAATGAACCCGCCCAACGCGCCGGAGCTTCGCCCAATAGAGAAATATTGGGCGATTATGAAGCAGGCCCTCCAGAAGAACCCAAAAGTTGTCAAATCGGAGGCGGACTTCAAGAGAAAATGGATTTCTGTTCTAAAAATCTACAACCTGACGTTGTACAGAACCTTATGGACGGAGTAAAGAGGAAGGTGCGAGCATACGGGCTTGGGCTCGAAGTATGAATAAAAAGAAAATGCCAAAAGTTGTTTAATAGTTTTTATTTTACTGTCTAAAATTTTCAAAAGGATCGGTCTACTTGGCGAATTTCTACAGCGTTTTTTCCGTGATGCAATTTGATGTGACACACCCTTTAGTAGGATATTCAGCCGAGTGGTTTGCTCGTCACGTAAGGACATCCAAGTATCTTTTGTAAGTAGTGAAATGTATCGACAGGAACTGCTGCATTGAATCAATCAATAGTTACTTTTGTTTAAATCAACATCAATTTATACCAGCTCATGTCCCTCTCAGGTAAATGCCACATGGTTTGAAAGCACCATGTGAGCATTAATTTTGCGTCTCTGTTCCAAATTCTATGAACTTGTTTAATGTTCTTTCGAAGTCACATCTTACATATAAGGAACTTCCGTATGATCATTTGATTCCGATCTGGGCAGATGTCTGATTTTTTACGTTGATATTTTCATTACTAATAAAAGCGAAAATATAATGAATATTTATCAAACGACATTGATAAACACACAGATTATGTCAGCGTTACGTAACTTAAGGAGGATGGGGGTTTGTCTTGCGTTACCTATTGTTACATAGGGGAGAGGGGATCCAAAAACCGCATTTTAACGTTACGTGGTTTGTGTACCACGTCATATTGATCCAAATTTGAGTCGAATGAGGAGGTCATCGCTGCCACGGAGGCCTACTTTCCAGACCTCGAGAAAAGGTATTTTTTAGATGGATTAAAAAAGTTGGAGCATCGCTGGGTCAAGTGCATCGAGCGAAAAGGAGGCTATTCAAAAATAAATCGCCACTTTTCCAAAATTTCTGTTTTTTTTTGTGGGCTAAGTACTTATCGGACTTCCCTCATACATTATTAAGATAAATAAATCTGATATAAATGGTGTGCAAACATAATGTTTACAATATTTGTAAGTGTTATAATCCAGAAAAGGTCTGAATACGTAACAAATAATCATTTGATGATTGATTAAAAGTTGGCCCACATTAGGGGCGCATTGACACCAATAGAAGGTGGATTTTATAAACGTTTTAAACATGCGTATCCATAGAAATATCTTATGAGACAACTGTAAATCATGAAAAAGACAATTTAATTTATATGTTTTAAAACAATTTGAATACCTGATATGATACAGGTGCGCTGAACTAGAGCATTCAAAAGAGTGAACAAACCTAGATCATACTTTCGACGGGACAAACCCACATCATTCACTTTAGATAAGCGCATTTTATAATGTTCACTGTATCGAACATGTATTTCATGCAACGGAGAAACATGTTATTTGCAAGTAATATAAGAATCGAGAATTGTGTTTGAAAATAATTTTATAATATGACTAGCTGACCCAACGAACCTCGTCTCCGAATTATTTTTTTTGTATGAAACCAAAATCCGTCATTATAATATTAAAATATTTTCAGACACAATTCTCGTTCAAGATTATTCAATCACTTGCAAACAACATGTTTCTCCGTTACATGGAATACAAGTTTGATACAGAAAATATAATAAAATAAAGACAGCTCAAATCGGACCATTCCTCCTTCGGTTCTTGCGATTACTTACATTTTTATTTATAGAGATAGAGGATAAAGGAATGCGTTATTTCGCATGAAAATGCATTTCCACTTTCGAACAATTTCGTTAGCGCGAACATCGAATGGACTAACAACGCTTATCATGATGTAATTGTAGAACATATGGAAATTCAATTTTCTGAATTTTCCGACCTTCCTTCAGAGTTTTCCGAATATGTTACAATTTTTCTCTCTGCTATATTGATCAATATAGATGAAGAATTTTAGTAGAAGTACACGGAAATTCAATGTAAAAAGAAAATTGTAAAGGGTCAAAGGCTAATCAATCAATGGATAGTTCTGCGATGGGAACCACGAACGTTCGCTTAAGAAAACGTACGAAAGAAAACTTAAATATTTAAAAGTATTTATATAAAAAAATTTTTTTGGACGAGACGAAATTTGCCGGGTCAGAATTGAGGTCATCGAGATGCATTAATTACATGATTTAGATGTATAAATCTGATCCAAATGGTGTGCAAGCATGATGTTTACAATATATGTAAGTGTTATAATCTCGTGCTCCCGTGGCCGAGTGGTTAGCGTCATAACTAACATGCCGGGTGTTCGGGTTCGATTCCCGTTCTGGTCGGGGGAATTTTTCGTCAAAGAAATTTCCTCCGACTTGCACTGTGATCACGCGTATTCTAGAGCTTGTTATAATCTAGCTAGTAGACAAGAAAGAATATAATTTCTGCATAGAAAAATTAAAACCATGAATTTCCCAGAAATGCCAAAGACATTGACAAGAAAACAAAATCAAGTATTTTATGAAAAAAAAGAAGACGGTTTCTCATCGGATTGTCTCTGGTGACGAAAAATGCATTTATTTTTAGAACCTCAAGTTCAAAGAATCATGGCCTTCCAATGGTGAAGCCGGTCCATCCACTGCTATGTCAAATCGTTTCGGACGAAATTTGTTCAACATGACGGCTGGGTATAGATACATATAGATGTAACATCTATTCTGAAACACACTATAGATTGTGATCTTTTATTGAAGATTATTTAGGTGTATTGATTATCGACATACAACTTAAAGATACATAAAAAAATATAGGAGGTTGTGTCCAAGACACGACCGCATTGTTTACGTAGAACTACGCTGTAGTTTAATTTAAGTCGCTTGTTTAAAACTGCGAATATTATTTTATAACGCCACGCAATTTTAAAAATAACCATTCTACCAGTTTGGTCGCCCTGAAATATTTTTTTTCTTGTAGAATCATTTGACGATTATTGTTTGATGATTCATTCTTGTCCTCGCAGAATAATACATGCTCGAGATAAGCGCAGTTATCATCCTTAGTGGAGAAAGTTTTGCTACTGACAAGCGAAACCAAATCACATACAAAATTCCAGAACGATATTCACATTCTTGGTGACTAAATAAACGAAATAAACTCTATCTGTTAATCTCAACAACCTTGAAAAGAGTAGCACTGCTTCATCAAGATTAGCGCAAATGCAGCTGGCACGCGAACCCAAATAAATCAATAACTTATTATAACTTATTGAATAACTTGGTATTCCGAAATAATTTTTTGGTGCACAACCTTAACACCTGCTTCACCATAGCGTCAGTTCAATGCATTGATGCAATGTCAAAGGTACCAACGAAGCCTTTATGATGACGGAAAACAAACAATGTCAGCTGCTTGGAAAAAGGCTGAGCGCAAATTTTTCCCTCCCGCTATATTTCCTTCTTGTCGCCATGTTCGGATCGACATGTTCACCCGCAACAGCGCAATACGCTAAAACGCACGCACGTACACACACAAATATCCATATATCGATGGCTTGATGCAATTAAATAAGCACACACTTATATCCGTTTTGCGCTCTTCTCAACAGAAGCCCTTTTTGTTAATATTGCCGGTCTAGATCAGCTTTGCTGTCATCCTTTGTGGAGAGAGTTTTGCTACCGTCATGCGAAACTAAATCACAGACAAAATTCCAGAACATTTATTTTCTTGGTGAGCTGACGATAGCCTAGTTTGATGATTCCCCACACAATTGTGTAGCTCAGAACCTTAAGGCAATGGCGTCAGTCTGATGCAACTATTGCAATGCTAGAGACATCAGAGAGTCAGTAATTTGGTCGCGTCCACAGCTCAATCCGAAACTAAGACATGTGAGACTTTCAACTTCTTTAGTTCATTCGTTTCTAACCTTCAAAAAGGCTCTTGGAAAACTTTACGTCTTCCTCGTATTACTCCTCCACTCCTCACCGTCCAGCTCGCACAGCTGGAACCCTTAATGAAAGACGTAGTTCTACGTCAAAAATATTCTTTTAAACATGAGTTGTTCATTCGCTCTAAATACTTAAGCATGCAATATTCAAAAAATCGCTAAATACCTAGTTCTCTGGAATTTTTTGTTCATTCGAAGCTCTCCACTAGGCGGCAGGTAAACTGACGCTTTGTATCATTTAGTCGAATTCCACCTTGAAGTTGAAGTGGCGAACCAAATCGGACCACGATTTCGTTTACAATATGATACACTATTGAGTCGCCAAAATTATGTTGAAAGCTCACTAGTAGGAGCAAAAAAATAAATTCCAAATATTCGTTCTTATCGTGTGAACAGGTTGCCGTCGGACGGTGCTGAAATTGCAATATCCTCTCTCCACAATGTCCATTCATATGTGTAGCTCTCTATGTATGCATCTAGAGCGGCCGTTTCACATGCGACTGATTCGCAGTGGTATCCGAAGCCGGTTCTTATTGACGGTGCGGGTAGGGAAATACACAAATGAGCAGAATGTATGGGAAAATGAACATGCTTCTAATTTTCATCAATTCAAATCATTTACAGATTATACGCCTCTTATATTATCCAAATTTGTTTTCGATGTATGTATATCACCTCCAATTTTGGCATTTTGTACGATTTCATGTTTGCTGGGTAATTTAAACAATCGCTTAATGTGTTGCTAGACGCAAAACTTGAGAACAGATCGTCCGATTTGAGCTGTCGTTATTCTGTTGTGTTAGTATTTGTCCATTGAAAAATGTTGCGGCAAGACAAACTGTAAAAAATAGAAAATTTTAATGGAAAACTCGGAAAAACTGAATTATATTTTCCACAGTGACATCGAGATGAGCTTCGTATTTAGTTGGCATGTAGCGAAAATGGTGATGGATTTTCAGGTGGAATAACGACATTGAAAATAAAAATTATGAATGAAAATTACCTTTTTTGTATCATATATGTGAAATGTGTTTTTTGTAAGTGATTGTATAATTTGGAACGAGAATTGTGTCTGATAGTATTTTTTTATTAGAGAAATCCCTCGCTAAATCACCCGAAAAAATTTTAATGCGTCTCTCTTCGATTTTTCTTAAACTTTGGCAGCTACCCAAAATCGCAATTTACATTACCATATAACCCATTTATATTAAAACTGATTTTTCATAAGGTCGTATGCAGTAACATTGATTTATTTCAAAAAATCATAACTCAAAGTTGTAAAGTTGTTGGAAAATCATTAAACTATTTTGAAAGAAAAATACTCAATAATCTAATGTTTAAAGCTTTTGTATCTTAAAAGATGCCCCTTCGATAGTTTTTAAATATATTTTTATTAGAAAACTCTTTCAATTCAACAAATTTTGACATTACATTTTTGACCAACTGAGCAGTGGTACAATTGCATCATATAAAGTTACTCGACCAATTCTTTAAATTGATTATCGGCAAACTTTCGTGATGTAGAGAAATGAATAAATTGAGTTAAGATTTTTTTATTTTATTCAATCTCCCTTTCGAATACGAATGCTCGTACTCTAGTCTCAAGTTTTTGTGTAACATCAGAATATATTTTTGCGCATATTTCCTTCATTTCTTTAACACGTTGAGCCCCGAATTGTTCTCAAAAGATCGAATGATTTTCGTTTGATGAAATTTTATTGTGGACTTCATTTTATATTGTCGTTTGTCAATAATATTATCAGAAACAAGTATTCACGGTACCCAAAGTCTCGCTACGTTTTTGAATTCAACGATATGTCTCATGATAACTCATGCGCCAAATAATTTCTCTCTGATTTCAATCATCTATCAATTGAAATAATCGCATCGTGAATAAGATAAAGTTGAACCTAACTACACACAATCAACCAACATATGCAGCCTGACTGCGAACGCCACAACTGACTTCGGCCAGATCAAACAAGTGGGCGAAGCAAACAAAAAAAAAACCAGAAGCCTTACATCATGCTGGTTTGCTCGAAATTCTCGTGAAGAGCCAAGACCTTTCGGCGAACGCCCTCCGGGAACAAGTAGCAAGTCGCGAGAAACAGAACGAGCGTTTCGAAAATTATCAACTGTCAGAAGGCTGACAGCTAGCGGGTATGAAGACTAAGATACATGAAGTGCTTCCATCCGCGTGGGGCACACATAAAATTATGATGTGCAGCAGCACATCGGAAATGGGTGTGGGGAAGGGACGGGATCGTACGTGGCCACAGACATCGGCAAACGCAACTTGATTTGTTTCTTTGGCATTGAAAATGTTGGAACAAATTATCGACCGTATGAAGACATCAGCAATCGGAACCAGCGGGTGTACATCGCATAGTTTTTTCTCTCCCTGACACGAGTTCAAGACCGCGATGATACACAGTAGCTGCTAAGGCACAGATCTCAAACGGCATGCACTCACAGTTGGAGCCTGTCAAGAATTTTTTTCAGAAGTATTTACCCCAAGGCTCAAAAAAGGTACAGCTTTCGGCTAAACAATGACGGACGTGTGAAGGAATCTGTGATTAATTATGTTGAAATAATTAACGAATAAAAACGAGCATATTTTCAACATCCCTATTCGAGCAAAAAAACAAGTCATCTGATTGTTGTTAGAATGGGTCAGGGGATAGCAAAATCAACCGCAGCATCCGATGATATGACCATTGAAATGTGATATGCGTTATTTCAGTATAAAAAGAACAACGACAAAAAAAAAACATCTGAAAATCAAAATGGTCAATCGCAGTATTCCCCTTTCATCTGAACGATATGTATGTCTGCATTACTAGATAATCGGTGCATGTTTGAGCCCAATCAACCGCAAAGCTGGGACTCTCAGAGGGTTTCGAGCGGTTTCGAAAATGGCCAGTATTATTCAAAATCTATTTTACCACGTGAAAATAGTGGAAATCGATATTTTATTTCATCCTCATGCCATGCATCGATTCAGAAGAACAACGAGCCACATAAATGAACAGTTTTTCCTCAAACATATGGCCACTACAAATCGGTCCAGTTGGACAGTGAGTAACCATCTGGTAATAGGGGTGCGCGAAAACGATTCGCAGTCATAACTACACGTTATCATTCGAATTACGAGTTTTAAAAACCATGTAACATAGTCATCTCTACGCCGAGGGCTTCCAGGCGATTCCTAATCAACAATACCTGTAATCACGTTGCTGCTGTTGGAATAGGAAAAAAGACCATGCTGTGGTGGCGACGGATGATCGAGAAAGGGATCGGTCGTCATGCCCGGTAGCAGCTCTTGATTTTTTTTGTTTGCCCTTTTTTATATTCCCGCCACAGCACACAATGTTCGCGCTGGACCACAGGAAGAAGCACAACGACGAGCATAAATTGTAACGCATAGTGCGGTACGGAGCGAGCATCGAGTGCATTGGGACGGCAAATCGATAGAAAATATCAAATATCCAATTTTATTAATGGCTTTGAACTTCGTAGTGCAAAGGTTCGATAATTAAAAGGTCACGATTGGTTTTCTTTGCTGATTTATTTTTTCATTTCTTCAGCAGGGTTACCTTCATCAACAGCATGCGAATGAAGTTGTCGAAGATGTTTTCGGAAAATGGTCACCCCTTTTTGGATTTTTTTTGGATTGATTTTGAAAGGGTCACGTTTGTTTTGTGGTGGTTTCTCAAAATATTGCGAGGCGAGATGAAGCTATGTGTATTAGAGGGGATTTCATCGAGTCTTAAAGGGTTAGTTGATTAAATAATGAAAGAAAAGAGGTTTCTCTCATGCACCTTGATAGTAACTCTTCATCCGTGAATCTAGAATGATTGTAAGTTGATTACAATTTATTGTGGACATTCAAACAGTTTTTCTCTACCTTAGACGGCGATTCATGTCGATTTTTTTTCTCACGGGTTACTTGTTATTTCTTTCTTCAATTCTATATTATCAATTATATCAGCTGTGTTCACAGAAAAATTTCTTTAAGGGTACATTTTAAACTATATATTGTGAGTAAAGCTGAAGAGAAATCCGTTAGAAGTCCTAAAGAATTTATTTTTGCACAGCGAACACAAATACATCCGAAGAGAGTTCACATTTCCTGGATACCTTTTCATAGTCTTCTAATGTTCGAAGAGACGCGAAATAAAATAGTCTTGCCAATCCAGTTGGCAGTTGGTTGGAACAAAAAAAAAATTAAAATATGATAAATGTGGCAATGTGTAGTATTTAACGAGAATCTATCGACTATTTTGAATAAAGCATTATTTTTTAGAATCAACGGGAATATATTCTAGATATTTGAATTTTCACGAAAAAATCATACACGTGGGAAATGGCTCCGCGCAATATGGTTCCCCAGATATGGGTGACACTTTTCCCGTTCAAACTGAAACGAATTTTTAGAAAGGCACTCTAGTATAAATAGAGGATGTATAGAAAAAAAAAATCATTTATTTATATTTCGGATGATCTGACGAATCTAATGATATGGCATTGTATTGGAATGTTTTTTTTGTTATCAGTTCCAACAAAGTGCATCATAAATTTAAAAATGAAGTATTGTTATTTAACACTAAACCTACGGGTCAAGTGACCCTTTATAAATAGTTAGTGAATAAATGGCTCGATTTATATAGTATAGATATAGTTTTGTTGAGAAACGTGGTGCTACGGAGAGTAATACTCAATACGCATTGCCCTCGGTAGAATGACATCTCAATACGACGACAGTGTACTTTCCGTTCATTGTTATAATTACCAAGAAAAAGCCAGAGTGAATAATCTAGATATACACAGCGAGAAGCCATAGTGGATGCTGTAGAGCGACAAAGGACTTTGCACGGATTATTAAACGAACGGAAAGTACACTCTCGTGGTATGTGCCAATTTATAATTCTTATTATTTAATAAAATAAAAGAATCAATATGGATTCTGGATTAGGGCCAAGAAGGCGCCAATACAAAAGAGCTTAATTACCAAGAAGAGGTTAGAAACGAATGTAAGTTCCACTATAATGTAAAACATTATACCAATAATATTAATAAAATTGTAATATTAGCTTTTAGCTATATTCGTCAAAACCGGATTTGCTGAAAAGACATCCAAAATTCTCCTCCCGTCAACACGTGGCAAACCATATTTCTCCTGTATATTTTGACATTTGGGATAACAATTATTACCAAATATTGAAATAACAATTTTTGACACGCAAAATAACACTGCCGCTTGGAATGGTTACTGTTATCTAGCTTGGATAGTCAAAAATACAATTAATTCTGATCATTCACTATTCATTCGCAAATACAACAAAATATATAAAGCAATAGTTGAAAATGTGTAATGCAATGGTTTTGTATCACAACCACACATACAAATCTTTCTGATATCATATAAATGTTTGCGGTAGCTAGGGCAGATTACATATATTTCTCAGTAAAAAAAAAAATAACAAGAGAGGAGTAAACACTGAAAAATATATTCGATGTATGTTTTAGGAAAAGTAGTGCAGGCAAATGATGTTGTAACAATGTAATTTGCAAATTTTGACTAAATGTTTAAAATGGGTCATTTGACCCCTCGTGGTAGGTTTAGTGTTAAAGTATAATTTAAAGTATATCATTGGTCTCATAGGTCCATCAGTGCTAGTCGAACTGTGTCGCCCAAACCACCAATAAACTTAGCAGTAATGCACAGTTTGAATATGTAATACCATTGCGAAAACAATCGTAGCTAACCATTGTGCATCGTTCCATCTGAGAAAAAAAAGGCAAAAAAGCAAGACAATAAATACTGCCTTTGCTGGGGTACATCGTCAACATGCCTCAGAATGCTTTCTTCGAAAATGCATAAAGCATGCTCAGGACAGCGTAAAGCAGAAGAGCAATATTAACTTTGGCTCCGTTGGCTCCCTTGCTCCAATTTGTGGTTTTCTTTCTAACTTCGTTTCAACTTTGTCTGAGAACGAAATCGTTTCGGAAGACCAATAGTGTATTGTGAATGAAAAATATTACACTCCACAGGGCACTATTTGATATCATATCCTATCGTCCGGTAGAGAGTGTTTGTGTTTACGCATTGTATTTTCATGTGTGTAGAAGGTTGATTTTAGTGGTGATAGTGGAATAATAATATATTCATCTGTGTCTATCACATTGTCACACGCAATCATTGCCAAAACTTTTAACTGAAAACTTTACTCTAAAATTTCGATGCACTACAGTACACCGGAAATGAAACGTCAATATCGTACTTGCAAAAACATGGATTTTAGTCACAAAGGAATATTGAACGAAGAATGTAAACATGTCAACTTTGATAGATCATAGCTCAAAAACGAAAATCAACGCCTCGCTGGTTTTTGGAATTGTTATGTAAAAAAACCTTAGTTTCTTTGTTTCCCTATAGTGCAATCTATGATGTCTGTCTGTCTTTCTGTCTTTCTGTCTTTATGTCTTTCTGTCTGTCTAATTCTTATGGACTATTAAACAAACAAATAAAACCAAATTTGGCATGTAACGTAACGGAGAAACATGCTATTTGCAAGTGGTTGAGAAATGTTGTACAAGTACTAGTCCAAGTCCATAAGGTTCTGTACAACGTCAGGTTGTAGTTTTTTTTGAACAGAAATCCATTTTCTCTTGAAGTCCGCCTCCGATTTGACAACTTTTGGGTTCTTCCGGTCTGCTTCATAATCGCCCAATATTTCTCTATTGGGCGAAGCTCCGGCGCGTTGGGCGGGTTCATTTCCTTTGGCACGAAGGTGACCCCGTTGGCTTCGTACCACTCCAACACGTCCTTTGAATAGTGGCACGAAGCGAGATCCGGCCAGAAGATGGTCGGGCCCTCGTGCTGCTTCAATAGTGGTAGTAAGCGCTTCTGTAGGCACTCCTTAAGGTAAACCTGCCCGTTTACCGTGCCGGTCATCACGAAGGGGGCGCTCCGCTTTCCGCAAGAGCAGATCGCTTGCCACACCATGTACTTTTTGGCAAACTTGGATAGTCTGCTTGCGAATCTCCTCCGGAACGCTGAATTTGTCCTCTGCGGAGAAGAACAACAGGCCCGGCAGCTGACGAAAGTCCGCTTTGGCGTAGGTTTCGTCGTCCATTACCAGGCAATGCGGCTTCGTCAGCATTTCGGTGTACAGCTTCCGGGCTCGCGTCCTCCCCACCATGTTTTGCCTTTCGTCGCGGTTAGGAGCCTTCTGAACCTTGTATGTACGCAGGCCCTCCCGCTGCTTGGTCCGCTGGACGAATGAACTTGACAAATTCAGCTTATTGGCGACATCCCGGACCGAACTTCTCGGATCACGTCTAAACTGCTTAACTACGCGCTTGTGATCTTTTTCACTGACGGAGCATCCATTTTTGCCGTTCTTCACCTTCCGGTCGATGGTTAGGTTCTCGAAGTATCGTTTTAGTACTCTGCTGACCGTGGATTGGACGATTCCCAGCATCTTACCGATGTCCCGATGTGACAACTCCGGATTCTCGAAATGAGTGCACAGGATTAATTCACGACGCTCTTCTTCGTTCGACGACATTTTTCCAAATTTACGAAAAATTGACAGTGAAGCATGGCCAACGTCATCTATACACTCTTATCTTATAAGCGAAAGCTGAAGATATAATTCCTAAAAATTTAATTTCTACCCTTTAAATGTCGCTAGTTAATGCATACGTTGAGACGGCAAAAGTTCCACAGGGAACGTTAACGCCATTCAAGAAGAAGTCTTCGTTCAATATTCCTATGTGACTAGACTAGACCTATGCGAGTGGAATCCAATCTTCTCGCAAATGTGATATATTTTTTAAAGCTTATTGGCTTCGATTTGAAATGTCGATCATCTAAATCGGTTCAGTTCATATGGTATGATTTTTTACAAAAAGTCATTTTTGAATAAAAGGGGAAAAATGAATTTTCGTAATACCGATCAACTTTGAAAAATCATATCTTAAAAACGAACAAATAGCATCTCTGATATCGAGGTATGTTATGTAAAAAATTCTCAGCTATTCAGAAAAAATATAAAAAGTACAGCGCTCTCTGGTCCAAAACCATGAAAACTAAAAAAAAGGCTAGTTTAATATTTTTAGATAAAAGGCTATTTGATATGTCAAACATCTTAAACGGTTCAGTGGTTCATAAGTTATGAATTTTTTGAAAAAGTTATTTTTGAGAAAAAGTGGAAAAAATAGATTTTCCGGACCACCCCAAAATAAAAATGGTCACCTTAACGAAAAAATAAAAAAATCCAAGTCTAATATTTTGCGATGAACAACAAAAATACCGCTTTTCATGGAAATTTGAAAAAACATTTGTAATTTATTGTGTTTTTCATTTTTTTTAAATTTATATATGTATTTTTAATTTTTTTTGGCAGACTTATCTCACTTCTTAACTAGGCGAACCTAGCCAGAATTTTCACCTGCCCCCGGGCTTCTGAATGCCAAAGGGGGACTAGGCTCTGCGGAATGCACGTATCTGCATGCTCGTGCTGTTTCAGTCCTGGCCGAGAAATTGTCGGACAATCGCGCAGGTGCTAAGGATGACCGACTTTTGGATGCCGGCCAATTCCTTCTCCATGTTCAACACCTTTAGCGCTTCCAGAAGTGTCTTCGGGACGATTCCAGTTCCAGAGAGAACGACTGGAACAATTCTTGGGACCTCCCTTAGCCCCCACAGTTCTTTGAGCTCCACGGCCAATGGTCGGTACTTGCAGATTTTGCGACCGTGGGTCTCCTCCAGATTCTGGTTCAGTGGAATAGCGACATCGATGATGGTGACTTTGCGGTCGCTCTTGTCGTAAACCATTATATCTGGGCGGTTGTGGTGGGTCGAGAGGTCGGTCAGAACAGTGCGATCCCAGTACAGCTTGAAACGGTCATTTTCCAGGACAGGTGCAGGCAGGTACCGGTAGTTTGGTACGTTGTCTTCCAGTAGAGCACATTGGAGCGCCAGTTGTCGATGAACAATACGGGCCACGTTGTGGCGCTCGGTGTAGGCTGCGTTGGCCAAAACGGGACAGCCTCCCATAATGTGCTCTATGTTTTCACCCGGTTGATGGCACATCCGGCAAATGTCATCAACGTCTTGATGCCAGACGTACCGCCTGCAGTTTCTCGTCGGCATTATCCTGTCCTGGATGGCTATCATGTCGGCTTCTACTACTGAAGAGAGTTCACCACGCGTTAGCCACAGATTAGATGCGGCCTTGTCGACGTGTGGCCGGTCCAGTTGATGGGGGTGGACACCATGCACTGCCTTCTGCTTCCAAGCTGCAATCTTCTCCTCCACTGTCTGCAGATTGCAGTTGAGTTGGTACTCCGCTTGCGCCAAGTGCAGAGCGCTGTATCCTCTGTCGGCGGCGCAGACAGCCCGGTATAGCGCGTTTTGGTTGGCGCGTTCTGCGAAGTACTCGCGCAGTTGTCGTACCTGGGCAACACACAGTGCAGATATGTCGACTATTCCAAGTCCCCCTTCTTTGCGTGGCAGTGAAACTCTCTCCAGTGCCGATTGAGGATGGTGCATTCCGGCCTCTTTAAATGCTTTCCTCATCCTCCTCTCAAGGTCCTCTAGGTCAATTTTGCTCCATTTGACTACACCAAAACTGAAGGTCAGCAGGGGAACCGCGAATGTGTTGATCGCGCGTACCTTGTTCCCCGCGTTGAGGAAAGTCCTCAGGACACAGTTCACTCGACTCAAGAACTTGTCTCGCAGCTCCGTCTTGATGTCGGAGTGGCGAATCCCGGTGAGCTGTCGGAATCCAAGATATTTATAGGATTCGCCACGAACCATGTCTCTTATGAACTCGCCGTCATAGACCTCGTAACCTCCGGATTCGGTAAGCTGCCCTTTCAGCAGATGGACACAGCGGCACTTGTCAAGGCCGAACTCCATGCAGATGTCCCTGCTTATGTCTTCGACAACCCGGATAGCTACACCTAGACGCTGACGTGAATCAGCGTAGACCTTGAGATCATCCATGTAGAAGATAAGGGTCACTTCTTCGTGGGCGCCGTCGCCATACCTTATTTTATAGCCATGACCGTTTCTATTGAGCGTCCTACTGAGGGGGTTCAGTGCCAGACAAAACCAAAGCGGGCTGAAAGAGTCGCCTTGGAATATCCCCCTCTTTATCTGCAGCGTTCTAGACTGCAACACATTTTCCCCATCACTGAGGTGCAGAGACGTACTCCACTGCCTCATCGCATGCTGCAGGAACCTAACGACGGCGGGATCAATTTTGTAGAGCTCCAATACCCGGACGAGAAACGAGTGAGGTATGGAGTCATAAGCCTTCCTGTAATCGATGTAGGCCATACTTAGGTTCCGCTGGTTATATACCGCCTGGCCGACTATGGCTGCGTCGATGATGGCCTGGTCTTTGCAGCCATGCGTATTTTTCCTGCATCCTTTCTGCTCTTCTGCGATGATGTGATGCTGTTCGCAGTGAGCAGAAACTTTGGCGGTAATTATGCTGCTCAGTATTTTGTACAGACTCGATAGGCACGTTATCGGTCTGTACTTTGATGGGTTCAATGTGTTGCTGTCTTTCGGGAGGAGGAAGGTGACGCCACGGGTGGCGAATTCAGGAAGGTTGTGTGGGTCACGTAGCACCTTGTTGAAGCACTCAGCTATCTTTGGATGTGCGACGATCAGCTTCTTGTGCCAAAAGTTCTGGACACCATCGGGGCCCGGTGCTGCCCAGTTCCTCAGGTACCGCGAGGCTTCGCGGACATCGTTCTCTCCGACGATGATAGCTGGCATCTCTCCAATTTCACCACAACTCTCCTCCTCCCGTCTTAACCACATTTGCCCGTCGCGATGTTCTACTGGGGTCTCCCAAATACCAGCCCAGAAGTTCGTCACATCGCTAATATCTGGCAAACCTTCGCGGTAGTCGGGCTTCTCGTCGCTAATGTGGTCGTAGAACGCTTTCTCGTTATCTCTGAACATCCGATTTTGTTCCTGGCGCTTTGCAGAGTCAGAGTAACGTTTCAGCCGTTTTGTAAGGACGCTCAATTGCTGTACCAGTGTGTCGAGTTTTTCCGTCAGCTGGTGAGCTCCCAGCTGGCGAAGTTCAGTAGGCCGCACGATCACAGCAACTTGGCGACATAATTTCACCGATCTGCTGCCTCTTTTGTACGCCATCAGTCTTCCAATTGCGGCGCGCTTGTTTAGGATCCGTTGCTCCAATCTCCTTCGCCATGGAGGCTCACGCCTTTCACGGAGATGTTGGAGCAGTCCGCCTCTTGGCCTAATACGGTATCCTAAACTTTTGGCGGTCGCCACAGCAGCACAGTAAACTTTCAGTTGCAGCTCCTCCATGTTCTCAGCATCAACCAAGTGCGTTCATGAGCTTTACTGCACTTGTCAGCCTGCGGGAATGCTGCAACTCCGGGATCCTGGGGCGCGACAAAGGGTCCGTGTCGCGGAACTGTGAGATCGCCTCGTCGTAATGGAAGACCAGATCGCGTAGTAGTTGTTGATCTGGCTGTGGATCTTCCGGCTCAGGGGGTTGTTGTACTGTGGCCTCCACTGGTGCTGATTCGCGTGCCCCACTCGCGAATGAATTGCTCAGCCGTTTGTGAGTCGTTTTTTTTAATTAATTTTTTTTTAATTTTATTTTTTAATTATATTTTATTTTATTTTATACTATATATGTCATGTAGAAATTTTATAAAATGAGTCCAAGATGGTAAAATTATTTTTGACAAACTTTGTAGAGCAGCTTTTTTGTTTTTTTTTTTTTGATTCATAACTTGTGCTAGAAATGATTGTTAACATGCCAAAATTCCAAGTTTCGAAAATTGAAAAATTCGATGTTGTACCTATTTTTTTAAATTTTCTACATGACTTCTATTTTATATGAAAAATTAAAAAAATATGTATTTTAGATATTGCAAATTAAAGTTTTTTTTTTAAATAAAATTAAAGTACTATTTTTTTTTCTCAGTGTATATTTTATCACGTTTGGACATCAATACTCTATAACTCTTTCTAAGACACTATTTCGGTAGGATTCATAGTTTTTGAGATATAAATTATCAAAGATTTCTCTTACTAAAATCGATACGCCCTTTAAAAAAGTTACACATGGGTCAAAAAATTCCCAAATGCTGAGGAAAACTCACATTTCTTCCAACCCAAACGGAATACACATTTTTATTAGAATCAAAATTACTCAGATTTTGTTATTTGTCGATTTCATTTGGATTTGCTATAAGGTACATCGGGGCAAGTTGAAATCCGGGTAAGTTAAAACGGAATTCATAACTTTTACTAGGAATGATGGATTGATGCGATAAAAATATAAATAGTAAACATTATCTTTCAACCCACCTTATGACAGCCATTACCAGAATATTGAAATGCTTTAACGCAATCAGCGCCTTGGTTAACTTTTCCTTGTTCCGTGAAATCAAAACAAACATTTTTGCGCGCTGACTCAATCGGTCCGAAAACGCTGATTTTTTCAAAAATATCATCATAATTGCACGTCAGATAATCAAATAGGGATAATAAAGTGTATTGGTTTTGAAAACTAAACTGAAAAATCTTTTTCCGTATAGTTTTGAGCATTTAAACTCACCCCATGTTTTTTCAGCCCTGGGATAAGTTGAAATGTGCACCCGTGGCCGAGTGGTTAGCATCATAACTAACATGCCGGGTGTTCGGGTTCGATTCCCGTTCTGGTCGGGGGAATTTTTCGTCAAAGAAATTTCCTCCGACTTGCACTGTGATCACGCGTATTCTAGAGCTTGCCACTCAGAATGCATTCAAGGCGTGTTATTTGGCATAGAAATCTCAACTAAGTACTAATAAAAATTACGCAAGTAATACTACGTTGAGACGGCGAAGTTCCTCTAGGAACGTTAGTGCCATTGAAGAAGAAGAAGAAGATAAGTTGAAACCAGTGAAAACCAACTATTTTTTAAACATTGCTGCAGATTCCGGACTTTATTTGTCGGTAATTGCTGTACAAATGAATGACGATAGATTTAAAAAAATAAGAATCATTCATATTTCGCTCCTCAGTATGTTCTACATAATTTATGAATACACAGACATGGTACAAGTAAAATCTGTTAATTTTGCAACTAGGGTTCGTTCAAATATTACGTAACGCATTTTTCACTATTTTAGACTCCCTTTTCTCTACATAACATGTAACAAATGGTCATTTGCATAAAAATGTTTAGATCTAGTTGTGTTTATTTCTGAACAAGTTTCCTCAAGCCATCCCCTCCCCCCTATTTTGAATGCGTTACGTAATACAGGTCGGACTCGATTATCCGGAGTATTGATTTTTTTTCACTCCGGATAATCGAATCCTCCGGATTATCGAATCAAAAAAAAAAAGGATTTTTCTTTCGGTAAACGTAATATAATTAAGATTTGCACTTATTTATTAACTATTTTATTATTTATTACGTAATACAGGTCGGACTCGATTATCCGGAGTATTGTTTTTTTTTCACTCCGGATAATCAAATCCTCCGGATTATCGAATCATAAAAAAACGATTTTTCTTTCGGTAAACGTAATATAATTAAGATTTGCACTTATTTATCAAACGGTTTTACCTGGTTTGAACCCGTTTATATGTTTGTGACTTTGTGATGTGTGTTTGTGACACATGAGATTTTCGTATTTTCCTTCTTCGAGTGGTCGTTAGTTCGCGTTTACATAATCACATCACTTATCTCAGTGAATGCGGATTCTTACTTCTCCTCACTAACAACTATCCCTTCCATGATAATCGCAAGGGAGCCACGCCATAGAGGCGACCAACCTGGCTGCGAATACATATCATACAAACATTTCTTTCCCCTCCCCTGACTGAAAGGACGTGGACGGTGTTGGTTTTGACTATTCAAATCTCGAATCACAGATACTTGCACAATGAGACTATTTTGCTATTCCCAAGCGTCATTCCGTGTGTTCTTTGTTCAATTTAGATGGTCCAGATCAAGAAATGAAGAAAAATTAGTTCTACGAGAATACTAATGGACTTTTAAACGATGCTGGACTTCGACTTCCTGACTAATACGTAAATTAAATTGTATACATATTTTCAACGATATTTTTTCACCATAACTGAATTGTTTTGCTAAATTCTTTTTTTTTGTAAATCCTGTTGATCCAGTGATTATTTTTTTTCCTTTGGTTTCATTTACAAAACACAACAGTTATGAATACTCAAAATTTCTAATTATTCTTTTCGAACCAATACAATTGGAGCTACAAATCACGCTAATTAATATATTCTCTGTAAGAATGCTGTATCACAATCCAAAAAACAATAAGTGTGGACCAGTGGCGTAGTGTGTTATTATATTTCATCTTTCAATTGAGGTAAACACACCTTTCAATTGAGGTAAACAGTAGTTGCTTCTGTCCGTACATTAATAAAACCAATAACCTCTCTCTGATTTTCGAAAAATTGAAACACCCAGCACCACATCACATCAATACCTTTTTGATAATTCGCTACGCATACCTGGGCGCATCTCCATGCAATGCAAAACAGATGCATGGAGCCAATACAGAGAGGCGGAGGGGCGCCGAAAAAGGGTCGCGAATGGCCGTACGATGTTTTACAGTTAAAGCCTGTTTCAGTTAGAATTTGATCGCATAATGTAGGACATTTCTCAGCATAGAAATAACGTACAAAAAGGGAAGGATGCTATTTTGTAGGTTTATCAACTTTAAGGTTATAAAACATGAAAATTATTCGTCATCTGTTCGGATGAATTTTCGAATTTTTCGTTTGATACCACCCATCATATTCTGCACAGTACTGCTGGTAACTGTTTTTGCTATCTTCTTGGAAAAGTTGTGCAAATGGTTCTGCCACATTTCTTCAATTTGCCTTTGATATTGTCCAATATCTCTCGAAAATCCGAACAATTTGGTGGATTGATAGTTTTTCAATGAAGTCGATTTTGTTCTCCTTATACCACTTGATGCCATCCCGGCTGTGGTGGCAGCTTATCAAGTCAGGCCAGAACTTCACTGGACCATTGTCTGATAGAATGAATGGCAAAGTCCTGTTCTGAAGACACTCCTCCTTGTAATTGTTGCCCCATCTCTCAAACGCTTCAAAACGGATAAATAATATTCTTGGTTGACTGTCTAGCCCGGTGGAAGGTGCTCATAGTGCACTACGCGTTAACAATCGAAGAAAACAGTCAACATCACCTTCACTTTTGAGTGGATTTGACGCGATTTTTTCTCGTCTTCGAAGCGCTACTCGGACGATTCTTGCTTTGTTTCTATGTCAAATTCATAGACCCATGTCTCGTCGCCCGTAATTATCCGTTTCAAGAAGGTTGGATCACTTTGGGCTTGAGAAATCATCTCTTCAGCAACTGTCTGTTGATGGTGTTTTTGCACGAAATTCAGGTCCTTCGGAACGACCGAAAACAATATGCTGTGCCGTTCCATATGCAATGTCAAATTCACTAAACATCTCTCTTAAACTGATATGACGATTTTCAAGCACCACTTCTTTCACATTCTTCAAGATTTTGGAAATTTGAGGAATTTTGCAATCTTTCCTCTCGACCACGTCGGGTTCTCAATGTGATTGTGTGATTTTTTTTTCGCCTTTCGCGTTCCATCGTCCATAACTTTGGATGTATCCTTCAATCTTGACGAATTCTGTACTACCGAATAAACAAACCACCCGGATCAAAACGCTGTCAATAGTTTCTCGATGTGACAACTAGGGGCGTTGAAGTGAATAAAAATAAGCGACCAAATTCTAACTGAAACACACTTTATTTCTTAAGCTACATTACAAGAACTTCTAAATAATGTCTGTGTTATTGAAAGGCAATTTTCGTGCTGGAATGATTTACACTAAAGTAAAAATGGCACAGACCGCGCATCGTGCGAACACAGCTACAGCAATCGTAAATTGATTGAAAATTATCTGCGTTTTAAAATGAACCAAGACTGACCCAATGGCTTGGAAATTTTTTCGATCCAAAATGAATCGCTAGCAGATCTTGATTTGAATGCAATTGAGAATCAATTTTCTTCAGTTAAAGCACGCAAGGCAAAGATTTGACTAGAGAAGCGAAGCTTTCCGACCCTTCGAAATACGGATAAACTGCTCAAAGTGAACTTTGGTATAAGTGGGTAGCTTTCTCAAAATATCAGAAACTCAAAGTTAGTGGAAAAATCGAAAAAAGTGTTTTTTTTGGGGTGCCATTTTCATAGTTTGCCGGGGGCGCTGTCTACCCTCACTACGTCTTTGGTGTGGACTACTATTGAGACTAAAGAATAACAAGTTTCATATTTTTCTAAAATTGGCCCCCAATAAATGTTATAGATTAAAGGATGAATAACCTTTGTTATCCAAATACCGTAAAGTGTTGAAATCTACAGATCTTCTTCAATGGCACTAACGTTCCTAGAGGAACTTCGCCGTCTCAACGTAGTATTACTTGCGTCATTTTTATTAGTACTTAGTTAAGATTTCTATGCCAAATAACACGCCTTGAATGCATTCTGAGTGGCAAGCTCTAGAATACGCGTGACCACAGTGCAAGTCGGAGGCAATTTCTTTGACGAAAAATTCCCCCGACCAGAACGGGAATCGAACCCGAACACCCGGCATGTTAGTTATGACGCTAACCACTCGGCCACGGGTGCACAAATCTACAGATATATTCCCGAAATCATAAATTCCATATTAACAGAATTCAAATTCAGCTGCAGATTATATCACGGTAAGTTTCCTTTTTTTCCTTCCTCTGCCAAACATCAAGCAAAGCGATTTTTTCGAGACAAGCACTGCAAACATCGTTGTCATCCAACCGTCGCATCTAGCTTCCGGCGCCACACAGCATCACAATCTCTGCCGATGTATAGGTGCTCAAAGAATCACCAGGCAAGAGCAGATCCTCTCTCCACTTGTAGCGGGCAACACCAGCAAACAACATCATTAATCATAACACATCTTCAGCACCAACTTCACTGCTTCTCTTCCGCCGTAAAGCGCACAGTTTGTGGTAAAGTTTGGCAGAGGCAACAGACCGCCTCCCGATTGTTTCACTGTGTGTGAGAATATCACCGGCGGCGACTGCGGACTCATGGATTTACCTGTGTGTGCTGCTGCTGCTGCTTCTGCGGCAACTGTCTTCGGTTCTGTGTGAGTGTGTAATATTTTCTCTTGTCTATCCCAACTCGTTTTCGGCACCCTCCACACAGCATCGAGCGATGCGTGACGATGGGCGTGGTTTCGTGTTTTAGGTTGGTGTGTTTGTGAGCAGCTACGAACCACTAACACTCTATCCAATTTTCCACTAATTTTCCCGATTTAGGAAAAAAGAAATATAACTTCTCCTCGATATGTTCGAGGATGAGTTTATTATGCTTTTCATCAGTGCTTCTAGAGCCCGGCAGTACTGCTGGGAGTGTTGCGGCAGCCAGGAGCTGAGGTGTGAAGAAAAAATAAATTGAATTTTGTAAGTCGCTCTTCCTCCGCTGAATTTGTGTGTGGGGAATTAGGAAGAATGATGGTCCTACTATTGCTGTTTACGAATTGGGTGGTTCGAATGTGGAAGGTGTGGTGCCCAAACACATAACGTCACCCAGTATTCGATTCGATAGCTCGCTATGTAGGTGGATATACAACAGAGGTCGAAATGAATCAAATTAAATTTGCGTGATGGGAAAAAACACGTTGATGCTGGTTGGGATGTATTGGAAAATACATAGGAAGTTATTTGGTATCAGAAAGAAATTAATTTTTCTTCCCCTGCCATGAGTAGTCTTTTTTGATCAGCATACGAATTATTCTAGATTTCCATTATTCCTAAAAAGGGTTTTCAGCTTCCCGAGCTTTTGTTTTTTGCCAATGCGTTCGTTGTTTGTGATACAAAGTTAGAATAATATTTAGTGTTCACTTGGATTTTTTGAAACAATAAGGTGAAGATATTTTACACAAATGATTTTTTGTGTGTTTCACGAAAAAGCGTTAATTTTATAAAAATACACTTCGAGTATCTGACACATATTAAGCATACACTGCGTTTCACAACTATAGAACCACTTATTTTTTCTGAGTTTCCAGAGATATGTAAAAAGTCGGTTGAATTCAAGTATATAGTGTAGGATATAACAACTATCTTCATTCAAAAGACTGGCCATTTGAACTTTATTGTTGTGTTCAGGCGCGAAACATTCAAAAAACTTAAATTCCAGTGTTTCATAACTATAGAACCAAATGGAAAAACTCTCGCTCAAATAACCCATTCGGAGTGGTTTGGACTAAGTTGCGCCATGTTGTAGTGTGTATTTCATTCTACGCAGAGGATACTGCTCGTTTAAGCTCTTCAAATCACTCATACTACTTGTAAGCTGCATCTTCTATTCGTACGAAAAGTACGATAAGTTCCTCCTCGTAAGTTCTTGATAGGGTTTTGATCGATAGGGTGAACAAGCTGATCAGTCAAGAATCTGAAGACACTATTCAGTAAACCCTGCCGTGACATTCCGGATTTTATAAATTGATGCCAAATTACCGAACAGTCTTAAATTCCGAACACTTCATTTTTAAATATAAATTTACTAAACTTTTATGTTATAAATAATTGAATAATGAAAACACAGACATTCTTTGAGGTATAGGCTTCATTTTGACATCATTTACAGGTATCAATATAGCCTATAATTGCGTTAGCAAATTCCGTAAAAAACAAGCATCGTTCATTTTTCATTTTTTGTATTTGTTTCAACTATTTTGATTGCTGTTTTCATGTTAAGTGCAAGAGAATGTAAGAACCTACAAGAACTGGGAGAAAAAAAATTATAGGAGGTTGTGTCCAAGATACGACCGCATTGTTGACGTAGAACAACGCTGTTATTTTTTATAAGTCGTTTGTTTATACCATCGGATATTATTCTACAATGCTGTGAAGTTTTAGAAACAACTGCTTAGTAGAATAATCTCTGAAATGGTTTGAAATGGTTGACGATAATTGATTGCCCTCGCAAAACAATACACTAGGTGATCGCATGTCGCAATTTATTTCATGTCAATGCATTGAAAAATTACCTCGAACGCTATTCCGGTGGCCTTTTTCGCAATTGTCATAAACTCGGCTACAGTCGATTATATACATGTTGCACCAGCATCATTATTCCACATCTCATAACTACATCAATATATCTTTGGCACCGCATAGAAACAACAACAATGACAACACTTGCAAGTATCAAATATCATGTTATAGAATTAATGAAAAATGTTTATATATACTTGTAACAATACAGATAGGAGTTTTGCTCCTTTAAACTTATGTAACTGAGCCTGTAAAAATAAACGATTTATTAAAAAAAAATATCATGTTACATGTTATTTAGTATCACCTCAAAGCAATCGCACCTCTAGGCATCGTTCGTACAACGTAAACCAAGCGCCAAACAAGCGTTCGCCATAGCATGCATACAGAGCCATACATTGGTGGCTTGAAACTACTAGGAATATAAACACTTCGCATCATTTTGCGCTATTCTCAAAAGATACGCTCCTTTTAATATTACTGGCCTCGAAAAAAAGCATTACTTTCTCATGCTCGAGAGAAGCGTAGCTGTCACCCTTAGTGGAGGAAGTTTTGCTACTGGCAAGCGAAACCTAATCACATACAAAATTCCGGAACGACATTTGCTTTCTTGGTGACTAAACAAGCGAAATAAACTCTTTTTGTTAATAACAACCTCGAAAACAGTAGCAATACTTCATTATGATCAATATTAGTGCAAATGCAATCCTAGTTGAAGGCAGTTTTGCGACTGGCACGCGAACCCAAATAACTTATAACATTCCAGTAAGACATTCAAAATACTTGGTATTCCCCAAATTATTTTTTGGCGCACAATATTAACGCCTGCTTCGCCATAACGTCAGTTTAATGAATTGATGCATTCTCAAAGGCACCAACGAACCCTTATGATGACGGAAAACAGACAATGTTAACTGCTTGGAAAAAACAGAAAGTGGGTTATATCTATGGTATAACCGCAATGGTGACGTAGGATTATCGTTGATTCAGTGATCCTTTGTTTGAAGTTGAATCTGAATCCATTCTGAATGAATGAATAAATGAAAATTTGGAGGACTTCGAAAACGAGAGCGTTACGTTGGAGGTACAAGGTTTTATGCATCCAATATTGGATACGACAATATTCTACTGATGGGGAAGAATAATCTTCAGAAGCTATCCTGTTAATTGCGATTGATTGCAAAATCACAAAACCAAATGTATTTGGTCACAGTGTTACATGGATAGAAAACATTCAAATAAACTCTTTCACATGAATGTATTTTTAAATTCCCAGAGGAACTGGCAGATTATTTTCAGTAACGATTAGATATTTCCACATTTTCCTCGATACTGGAAGTCCACCAGTGGTTAATGCTAATTCGATAACCATCTGTTAATAGCACTTGATTGAAACATATTTGGTCACAGTGTTACATGGATAGAAAACATTCAAATAAACTCTTTCACATGAATGTATTTTTAAATTCCCAGAGGAACTGGCAGATTATTTTCCGGATCTTTCTCGATGCTGAATGGCATCCAAACAGAAAGAATTCCGTGCGTGTATGTGTGTGTGTGTAGCGGCTGCTTCGATGGTCACCTTCTCTTCTCCTGAAGGATCGGCTTCTCTGTGCTCCCTTACAGTTTCAGGGCAGATCTCGATCCTTCTCCGTCCAGCATCCTCAGCAACGATGTTGTCTTGTCGATGTCCTCACGAAAAATGAATGCGTCTCACCACCAGAATATCGCTTAAGTATGCTTTTTGTGCGTGATTGAATAGAGAGAAGGCGTGTTTTACGATGGCAATTTGGAAGGCAAACTAGAGGGGAATGAACTCTCTGAGCTCGGAATTTTCGGCGACTGATGGGGAAGAATAATCTTCAGAAGCTAACCTGTTAATTGCGATTGATTGAAAAATCACAAAACCAAATGTATTTGGTCACAGTGTTACATGGATAGAAAACATTCAAATAAACTCTTTCACATGAATGTATTTTTAAATTCCCAGAGGAACTGGCAGATTATTTTCCGGATCTTTCTCGATGCTGAATGGCATCCAAACGGAAAGAATTCCGCGCTTCACCACAACAGCGACAACATGCTCCAATCGCTGTTCAATTAGAACTGAGTGGATTTCCGAGCGGCGCTCGCTTATATACCAATTGGTGATTTCAATAGCCTGTTTTGAAAGCAACTTTAAGACTATTGAAACAAGTTTTTGGATCAAAAAGTAACAAGTATAGAACACGTAGAACTTTTATCTTTCGAATGAAGTGTTTATCATACCATTTCGTTCAGTTGTTTAGGAGCTATTAACACTCAAAATCTCGGTCTCCGGCGTAACGCTTTCGTTTTCGAAACATTGATTTTACACCCTGGTATAGAAAAGAAAGACGTAGTCCTACGTCAAAAGTAACAAGTATAGAACGCGTAGACATTTTATTTCATACCATTTCGTTCAGTTGCTTAGGAGCTATTAACGCTCAAAATCTCGGTCTCCGGCGTAACGCTTTCGTTTTCGAAACTTTGATTTTACACCCCGGTATAGAAATGAAAGACGTAGTCCTACGTCAAAAACTGAATTATGCCACACAGCTTGTACTCTGCTGTAGCACCCATCGATGCGAATTCGCTGATGAGTTTTTCAAGAGCGACCGCCTTCACCACCTGCGGGGGGAGCTTGATTTTGGTTGCTGTCTGGGTAACAGCGTTTACATTTTCGACCGACGCGCCGAAATCGCCTACTTCGCTGTTGTTTGATGCGGTGTCACACTCACGAAGGCTCGGTTCAGTGCGAGCGCTTTTCACTGCATCAACATCGCGTGCATCATTGAATGACGCTTGCCTCGAAATTTTATTGCCTCTGGCAATGCGTTCGTTTTTTGCAGGGCTCGAGCCTGCCTTCCTCTTCTTCTTGCTCATCACACACTACGTGAAACGTCCAATTTACGACACGGAAAGAAAATCACACGATACGAATAACGCGAAAAACGAACAGAAAAGCCAAACGATGATATCCAAGTTGGATTATCACTGGTGGGGTCCAATCTTAGATCGAAGCAAAAGCAAAGTGAAAACATTCAAATAAACTCTTTCACATGAATGTGAAAAGCAACAGTCCGATGCCGAATGAAAGTTTGCCTTTTCTTTCTTTCTTTGTTTTTAAGAGGCTTTAAACTTTGCAGTTCATTCGCCTCTATAGTTTGCCTCAGCGAGATCCACTGTTTATACTCTTGGCAAGTATTCCCCTTCATTCTTCTACTTTTCCTTTGTTCACGGAGACTTTAAATCCTACGATTTCCCCTCCGTTGGTCGTCGATAGGTTGCTCGTTATTGGCATCTCTGTTCGGGAAAGCACACAAATGAACAGAACAAATGTATGGGAAAATGGAAACGCTTAAAGTTTTCATGAATTTTAACCATTTAAAAACCAGGGGATTCTAATGTATAGCATATTAAATAAATCTTACGGAATTTCCGATTCGTTTAGTATGTAAATCGCCAAAATCCGTTCGCGGCAAAAATAGTTATTAACGTTAACTTTATTTCATAAAAACGTGACCTGTTTTCTGATTTGGCACCCTTAATGAAAGACGTAGTTCTACGTCAAAAAAGTCATTTATGCAGAAATCTTCATTGAAAGTAATATTGAAGTAGTGTTCGGAATATGAATCAAATTTCTACGCATGATTCAAATTCCGAACACTTCATTTTCAAATGTAAATTCACTGAACTTTAATGTTATAAATAATTGAATAATCAAAAGCCTGAAATTCTTTGGGTTATAGCCTTCATTTTAAAATCATTTACAGGTATCGATACAGCCTATCTCTCTATATATAAAAATGTTCTGTTCGTTTGTGTACGCGTCGAAAACTCGAAAAGTACGGAACCAATTAGGCGGAAAGTTGAACACAATATACAATCCACTTCAAGGAGGGTTGTTACGGCAAAAAAATTTAGAAATGATTTTATATATGACCAGAGTGCGTTTCTGAAATTGAGCTTCTAATGAGAATCGACTATTCAGTAATGAATATGTGTTCTATATGATGGAAACATCTTTTTTCCACGTGTTTGACAAATTCATGAACTGAAATTGAAATTAAAAATTAAAAATTAGTGTACGGAATATGAATCAAGTTTCTACGCATGATTCAAATTGGGAATACTTCATTTTTCAATGTGAATTTACTGAACTTCAATGTTATAAATAATTTAATAATCAAAACCTTGACATTATTTTGGCTATAGACTTCATTTTAACATCATTTACAGGTATTGATACCGATATAGCGCCCTTGGTCCCGAAACCATGTAAACTATGAAAAACAAATACAATTACCTTACCATACCTCGCTATACGGCCGCTCTTTATACGGCATTTCGCTATAACGGTCCTCTTCAATTAAGGCATGTTTTCGATTTACGGTCTAAATGTTTCGCTATAACGGCAAAAAAACTATTTTCAACGGCGATATACAACTGATTCTTTATACGGCTTTTCGCTTTGCGGCCAAGTTTCGTGGAACGTATCTAGGCCGTAAAGCGAGGAATGGGTGTAATCGTATACTTTATTCAACAATGTATTAGTTCACATTTTTTTATAAACGAATTTCAATGTCTAGTTAACCTGCTCACGAATCTAGACGGTGCTTCTATGAATAATAGATAACGGTACTCAGTATAAACAAAAGTTAACACCCATACTTGGGAAAAGGTTTAATGCAAAACATCATGTATTGCAGCACTATGTAGATGTATAGAGAAAGGGTTGTTTTGTTGGTTCAAGTAGAAAGATGGAAGACTTTCTACGATACATGTTGTCTAAAACCAGGACTGCATGTTGGGGACAGTTTCGGAAGATATCACACGAAGAAGAATTATAAAAAAAGTAGAAGGGTCTGAGCCTAGGGGCACGGACGGAAGTTTTACGTAGGGCTGTGATTGCTCAGAACACTTGGTTATTTTAAATGTAATTCTTTTTTTTTCACTTTTGTTCAGAAATATGTTAGTTTAACTCTTTTGAAACTCTAAATAGTAGCCCTAAATTTAAGAGATGAACCAGCCTACGGCTGAAAGTCTCCATAATAAAAAAAAAAACAAAAAAGTAGCCCTGAAAAGGGCCGTTTGTTGTATGTACTCTTAACCTTCGAACTGTTTGTATCGAACAAAGAAAGACAATAAGCTTCTGGCAGGTAGTTCAACTGTCTAAATGAAAATGATTAATGAATATCAGTGGGACACATAACAGGATGAAATGGTAGATGAAGTATATGTGAAGACTGCAAAAAAAAATATATCGTCATTGATTACATTGAATATGAAATTTATCGAGAAGAAACGAAAAAACAAGTTGAAAATGATCACGATTTCATGATGTTTTGAGGAAAAAAAATCACAGGAAGGTTGTGTCCGAGACACGACCGCATAGTTGACGTAGGATTCCGTTAGGCTATCTGTTGATTTCGAATATGTTTGAAGAATTACATCGTTGAACTCTTTGATAATGCCGCTTTGTTTGGTTGTTGGGTATTGTTTGTTCACTCCACCAGTGTATACCGAGTGATGATGACAGAAGGATGGTAAACAGTCATTGGATGGTGCGTTTCAGATAAATACAGAAGTGGAACGAGATATGATGAAAACCACCCTCTGTGATCTTAGACGAGATGCCTCCTTTGTTATGTATGGATGAAATAAAGAAAAAAAAAACTCACCAATGTGTTGTAAGATAATCACCAATACCGAACACAATTATCAATTTTTCTCATCAGTAAAAATATGTTACTTTAATAAAAGGAAAACATATTTGAAATAAAAAAGATAATTTTCTTTAATAACTTTTGGACTAACAGCACCTAATAATTTATGTAGAGCATATGGGAAATCACTTTTTCTAATATTTCTTCACTTTTCCACTTCCATTTACACTTGTGCTAATTTTTTCATAATACACGATCGGTCATTGATATGAAATTTCACAAAGCAACCAACGTTAAAGTTCCAAATTTAAAATTTATTTGCTCGAATTAATCGTATCACTCACCTTACTTGCAATATAAAAATGCCCCCGACTTGTATATATTCGATTTCCCCTGAGCACCTTGGTTTTGATGTCTCTGTTAGGGAACACATCTCGGTGGAAACAAAAACTCCCCCAACTTTCATGTATTTGCAATGCCGATTTCCCCCAGGCAGCTTGGTTTTGATGTCTCTGTTAGGGACCCGCCGCATGTGTCGTCAATTTCGACCAAATAGAAGTGGGTATTTCCGTCAGGATAGGGGTTGAGATTTTTCAATTGTTTGATAGTTAGTTTCATGACATATATTATTTTCTTCAATATAAAAAATTGTTATGGAGTGCCGAAATCGATTGACGCAAAAATTTCATCAATCCACCATGAAATGACTGAGCAATAAGCGTTTGAAATTGGACAATGTTCACGATGTGCTCGATTTTCGATTTTCAATTTGTACCCTAATATGTTCCCGAAAGACGTAATCCTACGTCAATACACATGAAATCATGAAGTTGCATTTTTTTTAATGGATAGCTTTGTTATTGTGATTTCTTTCCATTGTCTTATTCTTGTTATTAGGCATCGGGAACAGTAGCTTTTTCGGTGAAATAATGTTTGTTTGCAAACTATCACAATCAAGTCGTATTGGTTCTACTACTCAATCTATCATAGAAGGAATTAAGTCATTGAGAATTATGAATATAAGTCATGAAGAATATTAACATTTCATTTCGTTTCATTTTTGTGATGCGATGTAATGCCGATCTCAATAAGTCTTCGCATGATAATCGCTGCTTCTTCCTAATTAATGAACGATCACTGTATGGGTGACACTTTCCTCGTTACTTTGATGAAATCCTGCATGAAGTTTGAGTGATGCATGAAATCTTGCATCTGATTACTTTAACATCTTGCTAATTTGTTAGATAGAACGCATGAATTGTACGCAATTTTGTGTTGCATACAACATTCATGGGAACGAAGTTGGAAGAAAGAATGCATAATACATGATTTACCTTCGCATCCGATCGCAAAACATACCTCTTTTGTTTGTTAAATTACTCACTTGTTTTATTACTTCCACTGTTGATGTCTCAGGCAAAAAAATGCTGGATAAATTTATCGTTTAATGGTATATATTATAACATATATCGTAAGAACGATTCTGCGTAATATGAATTTGAAAACTCTTAATAAACGTTACATTTTTTGTAGAGTGACCCCTCTATATAGAAATCAAAGACGCAGTCCTACGTCAAAAATTTCGATGCATTCTAAAATAATATTCAAAGTGGTAAACAAGCAGATTGCATAATATAATTGCGTAGTTCTACGTTGAAAACTACGCAATTATATTAGGCTGTCAAAAAAGTCCTGCGGTATTTCCGCGAGGTGTCGTTGTAAGCGCGTAGTTCTAGTTGTATTCATTGTATCGAGTCATACTATAGCTTGTTGGAAAGGTATTTTTGCTATAATATAGTCCTTGACAGTGTTTTGTTTGGTTAAGTCGTTCGTGAGTTATAGTGTCGCAAATATGGAGCAAAATAAAGAGAAAATCCGACATATTTTACAGTACTACTATGACAAAGGCAAAAATGCATCTCAAGCTGCCAATAAAATTTGTGCAGTTTATGGACCCGATACAGTTTCCATTTCCACCGCACAACGATGGTTTCAAAGTTTTCGTTCTGGTGTAGAGGTCGTCGAAGATGCGCCACGCTCCGGAAGGCCTGTCGTCGAAAATTGCGACAAAATCGCTGAATTAGCCGAGAAAGACCGGCATAGCAGCAGCCGTAGCATCGGCCAAGAGCTGGGGATAAGTCATCAAACCGTTATTAACCATTTGAAGAAGCTTGGATTCACAAAGAAGCTCGATGTATGGGTGCCACACACGTTGACGCAAAAAACATCTTTGACCGTATCGACGCATGTGAATCGCTGCTGAATCGCAACAAAATCGACCCGTTTCTAAGCGGATGGTGACTGGCGATGAAAAGTGGGTCACTTACGACAACGTGAAGCGCAAACGGTCGTGGTCGAAACCCACTGAAGTGGCTCAGACGGTGGCCAAGCCTTCATTAACGGCCAGGAAGGTTCTGCTGTGTGTTTGGTGGGATTGTCAAGAAATAATCTATTATGAGCTGCTTCCCTATGGCCAAACGCTCAATTCGGACCTGTACTGCCAACAAATGGACCGCTTGAAGGTAGCATTCATGAAGAAGAGGCCATCTTTGATAAACAGAGGCCGCATTGTCTTCCATCAGGACAACGCCAGGCCACACACTTCTTTGGTGACGCGCCAGAAGCTCCGGGAGCTCGGATGGGAGGTTCTTTTGCATCCACCGTATAGTCCGGACCTTGCACCAAGTTACTACCACCTGTTTTTGTCCATGGCGAACGAGCTAGGTAGTCAGAAGTTAGCCACAAAAGAGGCCTGTGAAAATTGGCTATCCGAGTTTTTTGCCAATAAGGAAGCGAGCTTCTATAACAGGGGTATTATGAAGTTGGCATCTCGTTGGGAACAAGTCATCGAACAAAACGGCGCATATTTGACTTGAAACAGATGATTGTAACTAATTTTATGAACAAATGAAAATTCAAGAAAAAATACCGCAGGACTTTTTTGACAGCCTAATATTATGCAATGTTGACGGTTGTGTCCCAGATACAACCCCTTACAATTTTTTTTGCCCATCAGTGTACTGTGTTCCGATGACTGGATTGTTCATTGGAAAAAGTGTATGGTTTCAGAAAGGGCTTATTACGAAGGTATAAATTTAAATGATAAATAAAACGTTTTGATTAAAATCACAATTCCCGGTATATTTTTGAAAGAATATGTGGAAAAATAGGAATGCTTCCAATTTTCGCCATTTTCGCCAAACAATTTACGAATAGGGAAATCGTAATTGTTGGAGATCTTACATTACATTTTAAGAAAAATTGAGCAACAAATTTGAATTGTATATAAACTTGAATCCCACTACAATGGCTTTCATTATAATGAGCCAAAACATTTAGAGCTAGATTGAAATTTAAAAATCAGTGCTCCCAACCGATCGTTGCGCGGGAAGCCGACGGCGATCGAGATTGAGTAGAGGCCCATAGTTCAGTTCTGATCCAAACGTGATCGAATGAACTTATATATTTTCGAAAGTGAGGTTTTATTGAAAAGATTTTTGGACTCTGACGTTCCGGAGCACATACCAATTCTAATTCAATTGGCATACAAATCATTATAATCTGTTCTCAGCAAAAATGGTTAATGATGGTAAGCTTGTTTCATAAGAACGTGACATGTTTTCTGATTTGGCACCCTTGAAGATAGACTTAGTCTTATGTCAAAAAGTACCAATGTTCTATTAAAATAGGAATTTAAGTTTTTAATCGTTCCATTCTAACGACGATATTCCTAACGATGATACACTCCATCCGATATGAGACTAGCGGCTTATGCCTTCATGTTTCAAGTTGCATACAATTAAAATACGTCAACTAACATTTTCCAGAGAAAATCAAGGCTCTACTAGTTATTTAATATTGTAGATAACGTGAATGTTAACTCAGTTTCTTCATTTTAATATGTACACGCAAACTAGCGTTGGCAGAAAACATTTCATCTTCGGCAGAGAAAAATGCTTTTCCGTGTGCTGGCGGGTGAAATGAAAAAATCAAAGCACCTTTTTCAAAAGCTTTAAAATGTTTGTATGTATGGGAGCAAACATCTCTTTCTCTCAGACTGAACGTCAGCTTGGGATTGTACCCAAAAAAAAAGTCCAAACGCTGTCATCGGGGATCGAACCAAGGGCGGCTGGAATGCAATGCCGTTTTTTCAGGACCACGCTATTCACATAGCCACTGGTGCTGTTGAATAAAAGCGTGATAATATTATATCTTACTAGCTGACCCGGCAAACTTCATCCCGCCCAAAATTTGTTTTTTGTTATCAATACCTTCAAACATCCACAATTTCTCACTAAGCTCAAGTTAAGGACTCCAATAGCATAATTGTTCATTGATTGATCTTCAAATCGACCCCGTTGAATTTGCCTTTTACTAAAAAATTCCTAGTACTTCTACCAAAACTCATCATTATAATATCAGATTATTTTCAGACATAATTCTCGTTCAAGATTTTTCAACCACTTGCAAATAACATGTTTCTCCGTTACGTGGAATAAATGTTTGATACAGAAAATATGATAGAATAAAGACAGACCATTCCTCTCTTCTCCCCTTAGAGAGGGGGGAGGAGTGTCTATTCACCATAGAAACGTTTCGTGGCCCCTAAAATCTTCACATGCCAAATTTGGTTCCATTTCTTGATTAGTTTTCGAGTTATGCAGAAATTTGTTTTTCATTTGTATGACAGCCCACCTTAAGAGAGGGGGGAGGAGTATCTAACCACCCTAAAAACAATTATTGCATCCTAAACCCTTCACATGCCAAATTTGGTTTTGTTTGCTTGATTAATTCCCGAGTAATGCAGAAATTTGTGTTTCATTTGTATGACAGCCCCCCATTAGAGAGGGGGGTGAAGTTTCTAACCACAAAAGAAACATTTATTGCATCCTAAAACCTCCACATGCCAAATTTAGTTTCATTTGCTTGATTAATTCCCGAGTAATGCAGAACATTGTGTTCCATTTGTATGGCAGCATCCGCATACCCCCCCCCCCCCGCTTAGAGAGAAGGAGGGGTCTCAAACTATTATGAAAACCTTCCCCGGCCCCAGAAACCCCTACATACCATACCATACGATCGGTCCAATAGTTTTGGAGTCCATAAGAATCAGACAGACAGACAGACAGAAATTCATTATTATATATTATATATAGAAGATTATAAAATAAAATTGGAAGGTTTTTTCTAAGACTATAAAGGAAAGCATAAACGTGAATCTATATCCTTTTCGGTCTGAGCCATGTATGAGGCAAAGTATGCGAAAAGCTATAATGCGTGCTTATTTGCAAAGTGTGTTGTTTATCTCGTTCAAATTGCTCTTTATATATTTTATTGAAATGCTATACCAGTATGGGAGAGTAGCACATTTTCTGATATAAATTTTGGGTGTAGGTAGTATGAGAAATATCTTTCCGAGGACAGAGATATCTCGCCTTCTTCATAACGTTCAAATATACCCTCACATTTCGAGTTTCAAACAGTTAATAATATTATTAATCTGAATAAGACGAGTTATGGAATAATTAATCCTGGTTTCATATTTTCAAACAGAGTGCAAAACAAAACGCAGCTCCAGTGCAAACCAGCCGTATCATCAAATATCGTTTAACCAATAAACCAAACACTGCAAGCTACTGATAAAAAGCATATAAATCTTGTCCACATCATTACCCACGTATTTCTCCGCATCGATCGTGAATCATCAAATTCGACTAACAACGCACAATTCGATGTCTGTTGAGTCTCCCATGGGGCTGATAGAGTTGTCCCTTAGGTTCAGCTTGACAGCAACCGCCGATGGTCGTTTCATTCATGCTCCATCAATCAATAGCGTATTTTCAGCAAAACATCCTTCCATTGTTTACCAAACATTGATCACAAAAAGAAGCAATTCGCTTTTATTAGTTCATTCACGTTCGGCACTGCTTCTGCCATCGCATCGCCGCAGCAACTGCTTCTGTTCAATCGCGATGTTCGATCACTTCCAATCATCTGTAGAGTGGTTTGTTTTTGTTTCAGAAAAAAAAAGCGTAAACCACATTATGTTTTGCAATCGCTGTGAAAAATCCGACGGAGCTTCCACCGCCTGGTAGAATGGATCTTCACTCGGCATTAAACAACTTAATTTTAAACAGCCATTATTGTGCAAATTGGTTCGCATAAGTAACTGCCCTGCAATACTTGTTGAGGGTCGCCGTCCGCCGCAGTAGATTGTGATTTCCAATGGTCGATACTTTGGTGTGAAGCTGACGATGATGATGATGATGTTCGGGATACGGTTTCACAGCCGCGCAAAATGTGTGGGTGTTGTTATTGATAGTCCTCGGGTCCAGGAATTGCCCGCCGCCTTCTGCAGGTTCTGCACTATCAATGGTTAGCTGCAATTTTTTCCAATGAGATTTCAATTATCCGTAATGTAAACAAGCTGAAATCAACAGAGTTTGAATGAAGTAAGGGAGCACACGAAAAAAAATATCTGCCAACTGGCAAGCAAATTCAAAACAGCAAAACAAGTCTCGTGATGATATTTGCCACGTTCGTGAAGGAAACGAGACGTGCTAATCAGTTCGGTTCGGTTGATGGCAAATGGTGCTGTGAGCATATTGTTGTTATGAGTTTACGCTTCAATTTTTATGATCGCGTTTAATGCAGCACTTCTTAACGGACTGTTTATGCTTTACTCAGCCGCTAAGCCTTCCCGTTTTTCTTTCCTGTGGTGCTACTTCTTTATTTTTCGCTTATCCCCGGAGAGGAGCAATCTTTTACGATGCCTCCGATTTTTTAACAGCTCACTTTGTTTTTTTCTCGATATCATCATTTGTTTAGTGTTTTGGTTTCCCTGGAACTAAGTGCGCAGGAATGCCGCCGCGCTGAGAATACTTTTAAATCCAGTCCCAGATCATCACACCCAGGATGCATACGGATGGCGTTGTTTTGGTTTGTTGTTAGGCTTCTGCCGAAATGATTTTTGGTCCGCTGGGTGTGAACGAATGCCGCGTGATGTTAATGTTTCGTTTTATCACGGTCACAGTAGCGCCTAATGAACGATAATTCCTGGAAAGTTGGAAATCGTCAGTTGTGCTGAAAAGTTATGAACATTATTAACCCTCTACCGCCCGAGTTTTTTTATTTATCTAAAAAACCTACTCCACTTTTATCTCGAATTTCCGACTTTCAAAATAAAAATCTCCTAAATAGAAGAAAGCAGCCAGCATAAAAACAATGTGTATGTGTGATGGATGAAAATATTCTAAAGACGTTCTAGTGGGGGTGAACATTGAAAATAATGTCTGAATAATTTGAAAAGAGAACACGCGAAGCCGCGGGCTTGGGCTGTATAGGGTTAATGTTCACTCCCTTCAAACTCCCTTGCGCTTGATGATTTGTTTTTTTGTTGTTGCATGTAGCATTAAATTGAGCATGGTCTTGAGAATACTAGATAATTCGCCTTTTCATACTGTGTGCTATGTCCTTACAAGCATGATATATAATCGATTATTAGATCGGTTATATACAATATAATAATTAATTTATAAAGACAGAAATATACAGTTAATGAAGAGTTAATTACCTTAAGTATTTGCTATGGTGAGTGATGAGATTACGTGAACATAGTCATTTGGTTTTAACGAGAGCGATGAAAGCAATACACACAAGATATTTGAATAATCGACTACCGAAAAAAAGGTATTATAATTTTCAGCACTGCTAGTGTGCCAGAGGTTGAGTTTGAGCTTGGGTACACTGTCACTCCGTAGTTGCTCTCCAATCAGATGCGATATTCCGTTATTCATCGCACGTACTCTTTATCGACCTTCAATCACGACGGAGAAGAGATATTCTCTCGAAACCAGAGAAGGTTACTGAGAGAACTCCCCCAAATTTAATCGATCAGGCTACAAATTCCGTTATTCATCGCGTACGCTTTATAAAACTCCAAACGTGACGGCGGAGAGTTATCCATGGTGAACCTGAGAGAGTAATCAAAAGAACTCGTCAAAACCAACCGTCCCGGTGATATGTTCCGTTATTCATCGCAAGAACTCTGTGTCTAACTTCAATTACGACGGCGGAGAGTTATCTTTCTTTACGTGATTCGGGGCCCTTAGGGGTTTGGACCCTGTACCTCTCAATAGTTTCAAGTTCTTTATCGGACATGCTACTATAGAGATTCGTCATTCGCTGGCGGAGTTCAATTTTCGGGACTGGTATTGGTAGTTCCACTTTCAATTTATTTTTTACATCGATTCAGGCGATTTCATTGCATGTTTTAACTTATTTTGAGAAATGGCGTTCAAAGTTTCGATTGAAGCCATTGAATGCTTCTTATAATCAAAAATGTTCTTCTAATTTTTCTTTAACTGATGGCGAAAGGGAACAGCCACGGAATGTCAATTCAGGTGAATACAGCGATTGGCCCAGGATACCGTCAAAAATAGACACATGATCAGTGGCTTGTAAATCGGCATATTCTTGTTTGGAAGAGCTCAACTTTCGGGTCGAATTTGATGTATTCGGGCCATGCTCCAAAATTCTGAGACGATAATCTTCCGTTACCGTTTTACTTAGAGGAAAAAACACGGTACAGATAAATTTTTGCCGTAGTTTGAGTCCCGGGACATAACTTACTTCAATAAATATTCAAGTGAACTGTCCAACTGTGGATGTAGTTCCTGTCATATAAAAAATTTTGCGTCGTGAGCTTATTTTAACATCTTGCGAAGATATTTAACTTACAAAGAAACAGGTTCACATAGTAGCATAGTTTTAAAAGACCGTAGAACATGTCGATATCTGTACGTTGAATGTGCGATGTAAGATATTGAATTTCTGCTTCTATTTGAAGAAAACTGTGTGCAGTAGATGCGCATCGATTGCTTATCGACGCTTTTTCAACTAGAATACTCTACTGCCCATGTTTATATAGGAGACGTAAGCGACAAAATGAACAAAATCGACTTTTTCGCCGTTTTGCATTCTACGCAATGCAAACAAACATTTTTTGTTCGAAAACATTTGAGCAATTTTGAAAAAAACGTTTCCGAAAAATCAATGTTTGTCCGCATAACAGATGTGGTTCCATACTGCTTTCATACATCGTTGGAAAACGAACAATCTGAAGTATTATGTGCTATAAGCTATATCTACATTTGAATCACATTCTTTGTAGAGTCCAAACATGCCTGTCACGAAAGTGTCTTGCTACTTAGTGTTTCCTAATAGATGAATATAAGAAACCATTGCACAATGGTCCATGAGATGCATTTAAGTGTAAATTAGCATTTAAAGCTTGACAGTTGTTCTCTAGACAAAAACTGTCTTAGACAAAGTTGTTACGCACGATAGAGCGCTCGTTTTTTATGTTGTCAAAAATAGGGTGACAAAAATTGTCGATGAAATAGAAAATATAACTTTCTTATCTTTATAGATAGAGGTAAACAGTTCGACAATCTTGTAGCTCCAATTATTTGAGACATCTTTGTAGAACAAAGTTTTTCTCTATCTCTTGAAATAACCGATATAGCGCCTTTTTTCTAAATTACGTTAGGGTCACCATATAAAAAACTGACTTTTAGAGCTTACTAGTACAGACATTTTTCGATGCAGAACTTGTCAATATCTCAACTTTACTCAAAGTTATTGATATTTCTTTCCAAAAACATGCTCTTTTCATTTGTTTGTCATTATTTTTGGGGCAAACATAAAACATGTTTGTTGATGGAATTTGAAAGAACAGATTTCAGTCTATTTAATATGTGATTTTCAAAAGTATATAATTTTTTGTGTTTGGGTAAATTAAAATTGAAATCATGAGTTCTTGGATGAAAACCCATCAATTACTTTAAGCAGGATTAAGATATTGACATGTTCTGCATCGCAAAATGTTGGTATTGATAAGCTCTAAAAGTCGTACGAAGACCATTTTGATGTAGAATTTTAAATATAAAAGTTAAATCAGGAAAAACACGTTTTTCCATGGTCACCCTAATGCAATTTAGAAAAAAGCGTTAAATCGATTATTTTAAAAGATAGAGAAAAGCTTTGTTCTACAAAATTGTTCAGAATAACTGGGGCTACAATATTGTTGAACTATGTTTGGATAAGAAAGTTAGATTTTTCATTTCATCGACAATTTTGGTCACCCTATTTTTGATAACATAAAAATAAGCGCTCTATCATACGTATCAACTTTGTCTAATACAGTTTTTGTCTAATCAATGAATATCTTCCACGAAGTTGTTTTTAGCGCCTTCTATCTGAGTTGCATTAGGGTAACTATGGGTGTTTTTACTCTAATTTTGATATTTAAAATTCTACATCAAAATGGTCTTCGAACGACTTTTAGAGCTTATCAATACCAACATTTTGCGATGCAGAACATGTCAATATCTTAATCCTGCTCAAAGTTATTGATGGGTTTTCATCCAATAACTCATGATTTCAATTTTAATTTACTCAAACACAAAAAATAACATAGTTTTGAAAATCACATATTATATAGAGTGAAATCTGTTCTTTCAAATTCCGTCAACAAACTTTTTTTTCTGTTTGCCACAGAAAGAATGACAAACAAATGAAAAGAGTATGTTTTTTGGGAAGAAATATCAATAACTTTGAGTAAAGTTGAGATATTGACAAGTTCTGCATCGAAAAAAATATTCCAAATATAAAAGTTAGAACAAAAAAACAGTTTTTTTTCATGGTGACCCTAACGTAACTTAGAAAAAAGGCGCTATATTGGTTATTTCAAGAGATAGAGAAAAACTTTGTTCTACAAAGATGTATCAAATAATTGGAGCTACAACATTGTCGAACTATGTTTACCTCTATCTATAAAGATAAGAAAGTTAGATTTTTTATCTTATCGACAATTTTGGTCACCCTATTTTTGACAACATAAAAACGAGCGCTCTATCATGAGTAACAACTTTGTCTAAGACAGTTTTTGTGTAGAGAATAACTGTCGAGCTCCAAATACTAATTTCCACTTAAATGCATCTCCTGGACCATTGGCAATGTGGCTACGAAGACCCCCCAAGTTGTTGTTAGGGTAAATGATCTTGGTTTGTCCGATTTGGGGTGTTTTTACGCTACTAGTAAATGCAAATCGATTTTTCATCATGAAAATCACACATAATCGATACGAGTTTGGGTTTGTTGAAAAGCTCCAAGTCTCTACTTGCTAATACTATCATAAGGTGTTGAAATTATTCAAATTTTTATGTCTTTTAACGATTTTCCTTAAAGATGAATTATGATCATGGTTTGACGACCTCTGATCATGGTTTGCCCAAGAAATGATCATGGTTTGTCCGGTTTTAGAAATCACCATCCGAATTCACAAGTAGATTTTGCATTTATCATTGCTTGTTTGTGGAGGCGATCTGGCGTAGAGGTAACATCCATGCCTCTCACGCTGAAGGTCACGAGTTCAATTCTCACTCCTGACATTCTTCCAAAAAATGGAAGTAAAAGTAACGAACCAGCCAAATGAGTTGAAAATCACTATAATACAGATAAAAAAAAATCATTGCTTGAGTTTGCTGTCATCATATTGATTCATTCATAATTCATGCTTTTTGACGTAGGACTACGTTTTTCATTTCTATACCGGGGTGTAAAATCAAAGCTTCGAAAACGAAAGCGTTACGCCAGAGACCGAGATTTTGAGCGTTAATAGCTCCTAAGCAATCGAACTAAATGGTATTATAAACACTTCATTCGGAAGATAAAATGTCTACGCGTTATATACTTGGAACTTTTTCATCGAAAAAGTTGTTTCAATAGCCTTCAAATTGTTTTCAAAACAGGCGAGTGTCGCTCGGAAATCGACTCAGTTATAATTGAACAGCGATTGGAGCACGTTGTCGCTGTTGTGGTGAAGCTAACTTCGTTTATCTTGAAAGCGCTGATGAACGGTGTCACCAAGAGCCTGTTTGTGCACCTTAAGCCAGAAGGGAATCCATAAGGAGGAGAGTGGTTCCCCTCCCAAACGGTTCCCCTTGGAATTGAAAAATACATTCATACGAAAGAGTTCATTCTAATGTTTTCTATCCATATAACACTGCAACCAAATACATTTGGTTTTGTGATTTTTCTGTCAAGTGCAATGAACAGGCGGTTATCGAGTTAGCATTAACCACAGGTGGGCTTCGAGTATCGAGGAGAATCTGGAAAGATGTTATCGTTATCGTCAAGTGCAATTAGCAGGAAAGCTTCTGAAGATTATTCTTCCCCATAAGTAGGATATTTACGTATCCAATATTGTATGCGCGCGCGACGGAAAATGTTTCGCATCGCGAAAGTCATATAATTTTCAATCGATGATTGCTCAGTCGCTGAAGGTTTCAGTCTCAGAGAGTTAATTCGCCTCAAGTTTGCCTTCCAAATTGCCGTCGTAAACCACACCTTCTCTCGATTCAATCACGGACAAAAAGCATACTTGAGCGATACTCTGGTGGTGAAACGCATTAATTTTTCGTGAGGACATCGACAAGACAACATCGTTACTGAATGTGCTGAACGAACTGAACAAACTGGACGAGCTGGACAGTGAGGGATCGAGGGTTTCATTACCTGACCTGACCTGAAACACATTCAGTTTGTTTGGAACTGTGAGGAAGCGCAGAAAAGCCGATCCATCAGGAGGTGACCAAGAGAGTATCAGCATCGAAAAACATCGGAGACATTGGAGCAGCCGCCACACATACACATACACGCGCGGAACTATTTTCGTTTGGTTGCCATCCAGCGTCGAGAAGATTCCGGAAAGATGTTATCGTTGCTGAAAAATAATCTGCCAGTTCCCCTTGGAATTGAACAATAAAACATTCAAGCGATAGAGCTTGTTTTTATGTTTTCTATCCATATAATACTGCAACCAAATACATTTGGTTTTGAGATTTTTCAATCAAGTACAATTAACAGGTAGTTATCGAGTTACCATCAACCATTTGTGGGCTTCGAGTATCGAGGAGAATCTGGAAAGATGTTATCGTTGCTGAAAAATAATCTGCAGTTCCCTTGGAATTGAAAATAAAATTCAAGCGAAAGAGTTTATTATGTTTTCTAGCCATATATACATAACTTCCAGGACCCATACACAATCATGCTTTTATATATCACATACGTAAGGCCCATTCTGGAATACTGTAACATCGTTTGGAACCCGTATATGGTCGTACATGAAGAACGCATTGAGTCAGTCCAGAAACAGTTTCTCCTATTTGCACTCCGTAAGTTGAACTGGACATCATTTCCACTTCCTTCACATGAAGCACGCTGCATGCTCATAAACATCCAATCACCGAAGGAACGCCGTAAATTTGCAATGCTTTCTTTTGTTAATGATTTAATTTCGCAAGAGTACAATCAGCTGAATTACTAGAAAAAATAAATTTCTATGTACCTGGGCGTCAACTAAGAACACATAATTTGTTTCTAACCAAAACATCCAGAACAAATTATGCAAACAACGCTCGTATCCATCGCATGATGCGTATATACAACCAGTACTGCGAATTAATTGACACAACAATGAATAAAAAACAGCTAAAAAGAAACATGTACCGTAGAAATAATATTTAACTTAAGAAAACATTGTAACATTAATATATAAGTATGTAGTCTACATTTGTTTGACGAAAAATAATAAATAAATAAATAATACTGCGACCAAATACATTTGGTTTTGTGATTTTTCAATCAAGTGCGATCAACGTAAGACTACGTCTTTCGGCAATTTATTAGAGGTGCAATGAATCTTAAGAAGGAATTCCCGCTCTACGCAAATTGTTGAGTAAACGATGTTTGCTCAACAATATCTCAAACGAGAAATGGGTGTTGTGAGAAAGGATGAGCGAACGCAAAAATTATGTAGACTGATTTGATGCTTTATCGATTGGAAATGGAATACAATCACAGTACAAGCAATGTGTTATGAATTATACAACTTTCGTGTGATTGCTTCTTTTGTTGAATATTATGCCTTCAACGTAACACTCTCGTTCTCGAAGACCCCCAAATATTGATTTATTCATTCATTCAGAATTGATCCAGATGCAACTAAAAACAAATGATCACTAAATCAACGATAGTCCTACGTCACCCTTGCGGTTATACCACAGATATAACCCACCTCCTGTTTTTCAGAATATTACCTTTTCTTGGGCATTTTTAAAGTGTTACCCCCAACACACTCAACACAGAGAAACTTTATTTCACAATAAACAAACTGCGCCGCGCCAAGCCATAGAAATCATGCGGACAATATAACATCATTGATTTGGACAACTCATGATCAAAATTGAGTTCATCAAAATGCGTTAATTTAATGGTTTAGCTATGTAAAACTGATACAAATGGTGTGCAAACATTATGTTTACAATATTTGTAAGTGTTATAATCCAGAAAAGGTCTAAATACGTGCTAAATAATCATCTGGTGATCTATTAAAAGTTAGCTCGAATGAGAGGCGCATTGACACAAATAGAAGGTGTTTTTTTATATTCCTTTAAAACATGTGATTCCGTAAAAATATATTATAAAACTACTGTAAATCATGAAAAAGACAATTTTATTTATATGTTTTGAAACATTCAAATACCTTATTTGACACAAAAGCGCTGAATTAGAGTTTTCCAAAAAGTGGGCAAACCATGATCATATTTTTGACTGGACAAACCAAAATCATTTACCTTATACAGCAATAGAAACCAAAATTCGCAATACTTACGAATTGGTTGGTGTTCAGCTCAAGTATGTTCAAGAATTGAAACCGTTATCCCAACTTGTTAAATACATGTGAAAACTGTTTGCTTCATTACAAAATTGATATCATGTTTCAGTGGCATCAAGTCGATTAGCATACATTAAATCCCGTTCAGACGAAATTTGAAAAGGCATTGGAACTATTCGAAGCTATTCATATTACCTACTATGCGCTCCCCAGCATACGCAACGAACATTTGCCCACCCTTCGACGGGCGTCTTGGCGTAGGTTGGCAAGAAGCGCAGCATAAAAATGGAGTAGAATGCGAACACACATAACATCAACTTGCTCGACAACAACAACAATCAGTGCTGCCCTTTAAACCGGCTATTCTATTGTGTTGGCCCAAAATGTACCGCCAATAAATACGGAATGGAAACGAAATGCGCAACACCTTTCAGTTCCGAAGCCGTTGCAAAAGGAGCAAATAAAAAAAACGAACATCGAGCATCGAAAAGACCAACTCCTCTCTCTCTCACTCTTGCTCGCATCCATTTTCGTTGTGCGCGAATGCTGCTGCTACGCTATGTTGTTCTGCCAGCAAGAAGGCTTCTAGGGGCGGCCGAGGAAAGCCTCCCCTTTCATATGAACGACGACGACGACGATGTCTATTTTGCGCAGAACCACCTCGTCGTCTCGTCGTCATCGCCATGGTAGCGCTTGGTGTTAGTGATACAATACCACTAACACACACACACACAGTGCAAGAACTCGGAACGCGAGACATAACGAAACAGCATAGAATGAGCAATCCGGCCAGCAGCCAGCAGCCAATGCTAAATGTGGGAAGGAGGAAATGTTGCGCCTCTCCTCCTCTGCACACACGGTTGGGTTTCTAAGCGCGCACACACATCTGCATCAGCGAGGAGCACCGGAGCGGGAATTAGAGGGTACGGAGGAAAAAAATCTTCGACAATATTTTAGTTGTTATTTAACTCTCTCAAGGAGAGGACAGTCTTTTTGTTCGAGGGTTTTTTTTTGTTGTGTCATCCCGGGAAGACGAAAAGAAGGATCTGTATGGTGATCTTAAATGTGCGCGGAATAGAAAAAAAAGGATCTCGAGAAAAAAAAGTGAGAAAGAATTCCGGATAGATTTGTGTCAGGGGTTGGAAGAAGAAGGATAAGGCAAACTTTTCCCTTTTCGCGTGAAATATTCTTTGAATGGAACTGTGGGACACAAGGAGTGGAGTGTGCGACCAAGGGAAGAGGACCAGGACATTGGAATAATCCCAGCGCTTTTGGAAGTGAACAAAGGAGGAACGATTTCAATTCAGCAAAATCGAGGAAAAGATTCAAATTACAAGATATTTTCACCGTCGTGGAATTTTCGTCAGAGATTGCACCGATAGGGGAATGAAATAAGGAAAGCGAAATAGTTCAATAAATCTGAGCAAATTCCGTGAAAACAGTGCGAGGAAAGCCGGAAGAAAGCCGATCAAATAACAAGGTGTAAAAAGTGTTACTAAACTCGCGGATTAAGGTGAAAAGTCAGTGGTTCTACAAGCACCTCCAGGCGGAAGCAAGTTAAGCAATAGCTGAACTTTTTCCCAGAACAGTGTAAATAGTTGTTGTCCATCGGGAGGAAAGAAGCCTTACGAGGGGAAAACGTCGCGTGTGGAAAATAAGTACCAATTCTACGGAGGAGGTGAGAAAACTCGATTACTTATCAGAGCGAAACTACCGCTATAAATGTAAACAGTGATAAAACTATGCACTTCAACTACGGTAACCAGCCGAAGGAAAGGTTAAAGTCATAAGCGACACTAATTGATGCTCCTTCCAACCCATTTGAAAAGTGCTCGGGCTTTGGAGGAAAATCCCGACTAAGCCGCGGGAGCAATTACCACGGCTCGATTGTTTGCTCGAGCCAGGGTCTTCAAGAGGCAATGTGTGTGTGATTTAGCGGTTGCAACTTTGTTCAAGTAATCAGTGCTAAGTGGTTTTAGCCGACGGTGCACAAGGATTGAGGGCTTTGTTTACCAGTGCGTCGTCTCGTCCAATGGATTGCATTCATGTTGAACCTTGGCGTGGATAGCTGGGACGACTACAAGCAGACGGTATGTCTCCGATTTAAATCTTATTGGTGCTTCTTGAGTTAAGCTAGATAAAATTTGTTTTCAAATCGCTTGTTTGGCAATAGTGAATAGGACTCCATCCTGCCTCGAAGTTCATGCGGATGTTCTGTTTTCAGAACCCGATTTGTTCCAAACTTCTGACAGATTATTGGAATTATGAAAACCTACAAAATTATAAAAACACTGATTATTGTTCATTTATTTAAACCAAAATCATGGTTTTATGCAATATACTCTTCAATGAAATGTTACGTATCTAAACTTCAGACATGACCTTAATGTATCAAGGAGTAATAATGTTTAAGAAGTTTTTCGAGAAAAAAAAAAGCTGTAAACATATTTTTCATCTTAAAACCCATTTTAATTGATCTATCAAACAAGGAAACCGTTCGGCAATGTTTCGTGAACTTACAGTGTTTGAAGCCAAAGAAGTAAAAATTGATTATTGGAAATATGTTCTGACCTTCGACTTAAGGTCTTCATTGGGTTTTGTACAATGAATCGATCGGTTCTCTTGGACGCAGCATTCCAGTCTTGAAATTCGCCACCATCCTTTTTGAAGATTCGCTTGACGATAGCCCACAATCTCTCGATCGGACGAAGCTAGGGGCAGTTTGGCGGATTGAGGTCTTTCTCAACAAAATCAACATCAATATTCTCGATCCACTTTAGAGTGGTTTTGGCATAGTGGGCCGATGCCAAATCCGGCCAGAATGGTGGTGGGGTGCTATGCTTCTAGTAACCTTTCCTGCAAACACTCAGATTGGCACATATCGACATTTATTGTTTCTTTTGTGTAGAAGTTTAACGACTTCAATACACGTGAGCATATTGCCTGTCACATAAGCACTTTCTGCCATTTTTTCCCCCTGAATTCACTTCTCATGGTCGCTTACACCCTCGCCAATGACTGGGTGTAAAATTGTGTTCTGGGTCCTCTTTAACGTAAGTCTCATCATCCATCAGAATGCACGCATTGGATTTCTGCACAGTGTTCAGCACTTTGTTTTGACATTTTTTTGCTTTTTGTATGTCTTCAGGTTGTTCCACTTTTTGATCCACAGCACCATTTCAACCGTTGTCCTAGCTTTTTTTTCGCCGAATCACGTATCGACATCAATTTATTCCGATTGATGAGGTTGATTACTTTCCGGTCCAGATCGGGGTTGGAAGGTTCTGGTTTTCTTCCTCTTCCCGGTAAATCATCGAATGAATAGTGTTACCCGAACTTCTGGATGATAGGTCTCACACTTGCCGGATGAATTCCGAAACATTTTACCACTTTATTCATTGTAATACCCTTCTCTCGCATCCATTTGTCCAATACTTGAATTTTAGTCTCCTTTTTGATACGCGACATTTCGGAAGGAATGAAAAATTAACATGTAAACAAATCCTTGGTGAACTCTTGATGGATCAAGATACTAAATAGAGGTGAGCACAACTGCATTCGTTTGCAAATCAATTGATAGGGGCACTAAAAATGTGTATAGCTTATTGTAGATACACCCACTACTACTAATGTAGAGAAAGATTTTCGAATAAGTTCGTTTTTATTGTGAACTAAAACACACAAAAATGGCTGAAAATATATTAAAATTTAAAACCTATAAATTGGTGTCTGCATTTTACCTTTCAAGATAAGTTCATTGTGCGAAAGCCTAATCCTCGATTTTGCATCGATTTTTTGTGCATTGTGGCTGGGGTTTAATGACCCGTATAATATTGCTTTCCATCAACTCAACAGTTGCCGGTTTATTCGGATAGATGAGAGGCAATACATAATACCCCAAAACTAATATATTTGTCAAATCACTTAATTTAATAGGCAATTTACAGGTCCAAAACGAGAGGTTGAATGATCATCAAACTCACCTCTCAATTGGTCCATTATTTTGTGTGTTGTATGACAAGTAGCTTCGTCTTGTTGAAGTTACATATCTGTTAGATTCAATAGTAGTAATACAGACTAATAAGGCCATAATCATCAATCAAAAACGGGCTTGACAGTAACGTGGCGGTGGTTTTCAAATTTGAAAAAAAAACTAAAGGGTAGTATCGGGGACATAAGCGGAGAGACGAAGGACTGCATCAAGAGCTGACAATTTGAATAACTTTTTGAATATTCAAGTAGTTTTTCAATACCTTCTAGTAAAATTACATCTTCTTCGCTTCCAACAACTGCATTCCCAAAGTTATGATCCCAAATTATACTCTGCAGCACCTTTCGCAGAACGGCAACAGAAAATCTGAACCGAAACGGTTGTGCGGCGACGGCGACTTCAATCGCAGCATAACAGATTTTCATCTTCAGTTTTCGACCGAAGAAAACAGCTCTCACCGTAGTGAAAAAATCTTTTTCAAATCCGGTTAAAAATGTGATGCGCTTTGAAGCATCTTTTAACCCGGAAAAATGCTCTAGTTCGTGAAAATTGAATGATCGATCAGAAACAGTGAACCATGAACTCCTAAATTCATTAATGCTCTCTCCTGACAGTTTTCTTCTTCATGAAAATCAATAAATGATAAATTTTAAACTAGCTTTAATCAGCATTAACACATGGTGTTGGGTGCTAAAGTGAAACTAAAAACTGAAGAGGGGAGGTGTTGAATTATAGTGGTTTTAAAATTTAGCAGTTCATTTGTCTGTAGTCTTGAAAAAGTCAATTTTAAGCTTATCGAGATATGTTTATAGCTCATCGACATATTCGCATGTTTCAAATTTGCAGAAAAACCTAGTTGGGTGTTCATTTAGAAACTTTTATAAGTACAGATCTTGTAAGACGCTGTTTTAGATTAAAAACCAAGATCCGAATTACCTTTTTGAAAAGCTTGTACCATTACGAGGCACTCGCGCAAAAAGCTATAAAATTCCTTAGCACAGTTCCTGCACAGTTCAATTTTCGACAGGTGTATTGTGAATTGAAATAATCTGCCAACTTCTAGAACAACTACTTAATTCAGAAGCGTTCCTCAAGAGAGATTTCCTACTGAAATTCCAGTTAGTTTTAGTAGTACATGAAATCAAATTACCTTACTATATCCACATTGTAACATCAAAAAATTCAATGTTTTACATTACAAGACTGAAATGAATAAATAAATAAAGCTAGAAAACTTAACCTAAAGTATCTGTTTTGAGAGAGAGACTATTTTTGATGCTCTCTCCGCCGCCAACTGGTTGCCAGCTGCATGATTGCCGAATTGGTAGTGCTGAAACTATGGAACAAAATAAATTATATCTCTCATTCGATGTAACAGGATATGTGCGAAATCGACTCTTAAATCAGCGAACAGACATAGCAAACATATGCCATAGAACAGTCCCTTATTCTGTACAACAAACGCATATTTCATGACACATAATGCATCCAATGAGCGACGCGAGCAATCGGCACAGCATAAGTATTTCCAAATAAACACTTAGCTTTAACACATGGTGCTGGCTGATCACTGTCTAGAGTGGAACTAGTAATCGAAACCACAGAGCAAAACAATTTGTGCTTCTTGTTCGATGCAACGTGACTTGGACGAAATCAACTATACCAAGTAAGCTAACGCTCGAATTGAAGAATGTTATTTGTTGCATTGTGACCAAGCAAACCATTTGTCATGACAATGTCATGCGAAAATGCGAAAACAGAATAGAAACATACGGTATGAGGCATGATGTCGACGCCAACCTCTCTCAGTTTCTATTCTGTTTTCGCATTTTCGCATGACATTGTTCTGACAAATGGTTCGCTTGATTGTGACACAACGTGAGCGGCGAGAAAATTGGTAAAAACCTACCCATTTTATTCATTACATGTCTACTTGTTTTATTATTTCCACTATTTAGTACAGCGCGGACTCGATTATATAAAGTTTTTGATTTCTTTTCAATGTATATAATCGAATCTTAAATATAATCGAGTCAAAAAAAAATTGTTTTTCATTTGTTTTTTTTTGTATGTTCTTCTTCTTGGATGGCTCTAACGTTCCAGTGGAACTTTTGCCTTCTCAACGTAGCATTACTTGCGTCATTTTTATTAATAATACTTGAGATTTCTATGCCGAATAACACGCCTTAAATGTACTCTGGAGTGGCAAGCTCTAGAATATGCGTGACCACAGTGCAAGCCGGAAAAATTTTCTTTGACGAAAAATCCCCCGGCCAGAACGGGAATCGAACCCCCGGCATGATAGTGTGAGACGCTAACCACTCGGCCACGGGAGCACCTTTTTTGCATGTATTTTTCTTTTTTTAAAAATAAAAGAGAAATTTGATTTTTGATTCATCCCCTCAAAGTCAGAAAACACCTTTCTGATAGGAAAAAATAAATTTATCCAGATTCTCTCAGGAGGTGATTTTTCATCATATTTGATGAAAAAAATCCTCCTACGCATATGTTCGAATTTCAACAATGACAGAGTTATAGAACTTTTTTTTGTTTCGGATACTGTTACCTCAAACATGCTCTACATTGAAAAGTACGCTACTGAAGGCGATTCTGATTCTCTCATTTGAAAGATGAGAAAATTTAGTATAGGATATAGTAGTGTAACAACTAAATTAGTGGATTTTAATAACATTTTGGAAGTGGAAAACTCAAAAGTTAATAACTTTTGATGCGTTATCATTAATTTTATCCTAAAAAATTATGTTGAACTAGATTGTTTCTATAAATTAAATTGAAGTTCTTTAACCGCTCTACAATTTGTTCTTTGACGCCCAACTTCTATCTTTCTTAATTTGGCTGCAATATCGATATAAACAATTCCTGTGGAAAATACAAGCAAAATCATCAAAAATCACGATTTTTACCCCACTGTACATGTAATAGCCACTTAAACTTCACCTTAACGTTTCGTTTATTTTTACAGGATCAGTTACATAGGTTTAAAGAAGCCAAACTCCTCACTATATTTTCACTATTAACATGTTTTCTTAATTCTACGGTTAATGGAATAGGAAACCGATTACTCGCGGTCGACTCGAGTTTAGAAGGGTGACACATTCTCATTAGGAAAAGGATGGGATGTAAGGAGATTGTAACAATGTTCACACTCACACTCACACTCACATTCACATTCATACTCACACATCACACTGAATTCTTAAAACTATCTCAAATCTAATATATATTAACAATTTAACTTATTCTAATGTTAGTAAGAAGGGAACCGATAGCTCGCGAAGTACGAAAAGGAGGGGAAAATGGAGGGAAAAGGATGTAAGAACAATCACACTCGAAGATCGATATCTTTAAGGAAAACATATATTTGGGACATGTAGTCAAGGTCTAACCGAGCCAACACATCTCTCACCGGCACAGTGATTGGACATGAGTCGGGAGAAGGTCCCGACTCATTTCAGGAAATTTTGAAGCTCAAACCATTGAGATTGCTGAGTTTGCCCGCAACAAAATGACTCTCATTGGAATCCGTCGTTAAACATAACCTAGAGAGATTCAACCACGACCGAAACCGAAAATTGAAATCTTCATCGAATGGTTGAATAACGAAAATAAAGAATAGAAATTTAAATAAAAACATACCCGATTAATTAATTTGAAAAGAAAAAATCTTGTCCTATCCGTATTCTAAGCATTAGCTTCATAGCAACTTTATGTTCCCTCTTCAAGCGTTGACAGTTCTCCAGTTTTTGAATTGTTTCCTTTTTATGGTACCTTTTAATTCGTCACAATCATCACATCTTTTTATGTACCATGTCCTGGTAACTGGGTAAATCTCCATTACACCTCTATGAAGCATTTTTTTTACACTGTATATGCTTCCTGACTTTACTTGGAAATCATCAACATCGTCTAATTAATAATAACAATGCAATCAATCTTGAGATTTTTTCAGATTTTTGGAGAAAAAAACTACGATAAAATGACTTTATCAAACCAAAAACACAGATTTTCTTATGGCAACTTTAGCCCTCATATTGAAAGTTCAGACTTAGTCTTACGTCAAAAATACGGACAAGGATTAAACCAACTGTGCTTATTTCTGAATGAATTCGCAGTTCTTGTACTACCTGTGGCTACTCATCACAGCAAAGGCAACAATTTTGTTTGCCTAAGTCTGTGTTCAAAACACAGTTTTCACAGAGCATGAATTCTGGTAATGAAATAACTAACATTGACATGCATGATTCGTGAGAAACAAACCTCAAAAATCATCCTGTTTAATGTATAACTGGAAGGATATAAAACAGTGTCATCATTCAATCAGTGTAACATACCTACTGAAATTCATTTTTCGGTTCACATTTGAGCATATTTGAACGATTATTTGAAGAAGTGTAGTTGAAGATATTTGCACCTAAAATTATAAAGTATGATTAAAAGAAAGCCATGGTTAATAATTTTTTTCTCGCGTATCAAAAGTGTAATGGGGTTACGCTCGGTACTTTAGAACGATAATAATTTGTACTCAGCACTGCTCTTAGACTGGTTGTGATCACTTGATATGGTTTTGTTTCATATATTTTCTTCGATCAAGGAAAACGCGCAAGCCAGGCGGCTGAAAATGTGAACAGTGTTTATGGTTCTGATGCAGTAAGAGCCAATCTCGTGCAAAATCGTCTCATTTCTGAAACGGATGGTAACAGGTATTAACAACAACGGCAAGCAAAAACATTGAACTAGTCAGGATTAACGGATCCCAGCCTCTTCTCGAGTTCACTGGACAGTTCCTTACTGTTATCCAATCTAGCCGCAGCAATTTGATCTGTCACTAAGTGCCTCTTTTTTTGAACAGATGCTGATGCATTCAAATCATATATTACAACACGCTAAGTTACGAATACTTTTTATTTTCATGGATTAGGTCAAGTGTTCTCATAGTTCGTTTCCCTTAACTTCCAGATTTTATCGGGTCAAGTGTAAGTTCAATTGACGTCTTAATTTGAAATACAGTAAATCTTGAACACTGTATAAGTGTTCAAGTTTTATTGTTATTCTTTGCAACAAATTTAAATGTTATAATCTGTTTGTAAACAAATACAAATACAAATTTGTTTCAAAAATAAGTTGAACGGTTTCAGTGATGTGCTTCTATAATTAGAGGTCTCAAATAACAGTATTTTCAAAAAAAAAAACGGGATCGACAAAGATCATTCTTCCGAGATTCCTCAAATCCGTCCCATATTAATTCGCCAAACAACGATGTCATTACCGGACATTAATAATCCCAACCCGACGACATTCCACCAACATAACAAGTAAACCGCCTGATGGATCTGATGGCCGGCCGATGACGGATGATCTCTCCCCACGCTGACTGACCGCGGGAGGCTGTGACTAATCATTGTGTTGCGTATCTTCGCGTTTATATCTTGACGCCCAAACTAACTTCCTCTCCCTCACTTGAAACATTGTCCCCATCGAGGCCGAGTTTTAAATATTAATAATCATCGTCGTAGCCGCGCACTAGAGTGGCCGGCGGTTACGTTTTCCAGAGTCGCATATGCGATTCGGAGTTTTGATGATAATCAGCTGGAAATCAATTATTTGATGGTAATATCCTGCAACAGGTTCCAAGCTGTTCGTTAACGAAGACGTGAGAGACGGGATTATAACCTGTCCTCTTTCCGAGAGGGTCTTTGAGACGAACGCTCCAGAGAAGGAAATCAAAGGCAAACGCAAATCAAAGTTCCGGCGAAGTTGCGCATCGTTGAAACTCGCTGTCCGTGTCGCGCCTTTCGGAGAGCCGAGATGCTCTCCGCTGTATTTGGGAGACGAAGAAAAACAAAGATCACATACAGCGGTGGAAAAACATCCGCCGGTGACGGGATCGCCTCCAAGACAAAGTCGGATTGATGGCAAGGCTCATTCCAAGGATAAGCGGCAAACGAATTAGATTTTGACTGATTGGAATTTTGTCTGATTTGGAATTTCGTCGAAAAATAAGAATTTTTAATTCATGGATAAAAACATAAAATGGTTTAACTCAACAATGTTTTGAAGGTTATTTTTTCAACCTTACATCTAGTAGCTGTGCTATCTCCCAGTTAATTGAACGGAATATTCTGATTACAAATATTATTTATGGATGAACATCTCAATGACGTTTGCATTCTCGCTATTCGCTAAATTTTGTCATTATAATTTAAAATTATTATCATACAAAATGTACTCTACCACATAGATGACATATTTGATACGAAAAAGTGTATTTTCGTTCATAATTTTTATTTTGAATGCATTTTTATTCTATTAGAAAATCCCTTGCCATTTTTGTTTCACAGAAATGAAACACGAAGCTCAATGTGAATAACTTTCATAGGGGAACATCGTCTTCACAACATAATAATACTTCGTGTAATTCAATTAGTTTTAGGATTGAGGATGTCCAATCTTTATAATTTGAAACGAATCCTCAGCCCTCACGGAAGAAACACGAAACCATTTAATTATTGAAAAGATTTTAAGTTATGACGATTTTCAATTTTCAAATATTTTGATCGTTAATTGGAAATTTTACGTTTTCAGACAAATTGAATTTTCACCAGACCCTACCATACCATGATTCAGTAGAGCAGTTTAGTGAAATTCAACTCTTTCATCCAACTTTTGATTTGGGTACTTTTCGATTTGATATGTTACAAAATTGACCCTGCAACAAATGACGTGTTATTTTTTCCGCGAAGTTCTGTAACTACTTTTCAATTTTTTCCTTCAGGTCATGGCCGAAATGCAAATCGAAAAGGGCTGAAGAGTAATCGAAAATCACAGCAAAATAATTGAGTTGTACAGGTGACGTGGCGGACATTTGAAAGATATATTTATTTATATTAATATAATATTTATCTTAAATATGCTAATATTATATAATATATATATATATATATATATATATATATATATATATATATATATATATATATATATATATATATATATATATAATATTCAATAACACATAACCAAATAAATAAATGAATAAAAAAGAGTACCAAGGGGCGCAAACTGAAGCTTGACGTAGGACTGTGATTGTTCGGAAAAAATGTACAATGTACAATATCTATCCTCGTCTAGAAAACTAGATTTATAACCGTCATTGGACAGGCATGTAATATTCACAGAAAACCAAAATACAGGTGTTTCATAACTTCAGAATCTCTACAAAATTAATATTTTTTTTTTACTACAACAATTTCATTAATTTTTTTATTGTTAATTTTTGAACTTCAACTAGTTTATAATACATAGCTCCTCTTTCTTCTCAATCAGTAGATTATTTTTCTGTATCTTCTGGTGTACCTCAAGGTAGTCAGCTCAGAGCTTTCATATTTCTGATTTATTTGAAAGACATTCACTTCTCAATCAAATGCCAGAAGCTGCCTTACGCGGACGATTTTAAATTGTATTTTACCATAAACGATCGTACTGACGCAGTTTTCATACAACAACAGTTAGGCATATTTGCTGCTTGGTGTCACAACAATATGAAGATTTTGAACGCCTCTAGATGTTTTGTCATCAGTGTCTGTAAGAAGAAATCATTCACCTACTTTACATACTCTCTTCATGGCCAGACACTGAATCGGGAGGCTATTGTCAAGGATCTGGGAGTCATGCTTTCATGCATTCTCATCTTACCTTTAAACAGCATGTGTCATATACAGGGCCCGAAAACTTCGAAGGTGAAAAATGAGGACCGACTCTACTCTTAGCAGCTTTGCTTCGAACAGAACTGCTTCGGCAGTCGCCGCCAACAAAAAGTGATTTGACTAGAAAATGAATTGACTAGCGTTGACTAGCGAGGATGACTGGTGAACTAGTCCAGTCAGTGGTTATTTTAACTGACTCGACTAATGAATACAAATCTGCCTCTTCATTCAACTGACTTCAATCCACACTTCCATTCCCCCCTGACACTAATTCATACCCGCGTACGCAATATTATTTTTACGTCCATATAAAGAGGAACGAAAACATGATTTCTGATGCAAAAAAGAAGTTACCCCATCAATGGACGGTTTATTGTCTACCCATCGTGAAATCAAACCAAAGAACATCTATCAAGTATGCTATAAAGGTCCTCGCGTTATTATTATTTAGTATTAGGCGTGCAAAATAGCGCACACACAGCACGTTATTTTATACGTGTAAGTAATTTTCGTGTACGATACAAAAGAATCTAGCTCACCTGTAGCGTATGTCAAACCACATTGAATTCAAACATCGATGCATGCACATGTACATGGGAGCGAGAAAGAGAGGAACGAATTCGTTTTGGGAGAAGTCACTTCAAAATGCAATGAGAACAGATTGACTAGGAAGAATGAAATGATATATTCGAGTCGGTAGAGGGAGATAGCGACTAAACAACCGACTGACTGTTCAGTCGTTTTGGCGGAGAGACTGCGTGAAGAAGCCAAAAGTCATTACCAACTAAGGCTATAATCAGTCAGATAATCAGCTGACTATCCTCAGTTGACTATGACTATGCAGAGCCCTGGTCATATGTCGCCAGCGAAGTATCTTCTGTGATTGGATTCATATTTCGCTTTGCGAAAGATTTCAGAGACATTACATGTTTGAAAACCCTGTATTGTTCTCTAGTGCGCTCAATATTAGAATACTGCTCAGTAGTTTGGACGCCGTTTCACAATGATGCAGTCAATCGCATTGAGTCCATTCAGAGGAGATTCGTTCGCTTTGCGCTTCGAGGACTACCCTGGAGGGATCCTGTTAACCTTCCAAGTTTTGTCGGTTTGTTGAGCCTGCAACTCCTACGTTCGCGTCGTGACCTTTCCAAGGCAATGTTCATTAATGATCTCTTACGATCAGATCTAGATTGCGTTGCCATACTGCGACAGATGAACATAAACATAAGGCGATTACATTTACGTTCTCACCCATTTTTAAATATTCCGGCATCTCGGACGAACTATGGTGCGAACGAGCCAATGATCAGCATGTGCAAAATTTTTAACAAATGCTATCACAGGTTTGACTTCAACCTTCCTCGTGCTAGCCTTAAATATATGTTTTATGTTATTTTATCATCCTGGCCATTGAATGTGTTCCTTTAGTAATTGTATAAATGTTAGCATTATGAATAAGTTAGTTTAAGGAAATCCAACAGATACATGGTTTTATATGTTAGCTGTTGATACAAGAAATAAATGTAAATGTAAATGTAAAGAAGAATATTTTGTCGAATGTAGGGAAACTTTTCATTTGAAATGTCATTGTTTGATACAGAATAATTTACCTATGCTATTTTTGATCAAATAGCGGCCAACCGGAGATGTTGTAAATTCAGGTCGTTTATAAGTTATACAAGTTAGTCCCCCAATATCACTAGTGTTCCAACTTTAATCCAACGATCATGTGTTCACCGTGCACTGGAATGTTCTTTTCCGTTCCATCCCACACCTATGAATTAAACATAAATCATTATCGAGAACACATACGAATAAATACGTGCTCTGGTCGAGATGACATTCCTACTGACATCATCAACATGCATGCACGTTCGTTTGTGGGTGGTTAGATGCACGCGAATCGTTGCGCAATCATTCCGTCTAACAATACCAACAGTGCATCGACAAGTCTTGCGTTGATTGTTATGCTCCTTTGTTCTGCGCGGCGGCTATCGTGAAATGGCTCAAGTGACTTTTGTTATTTGTTCACGGCCCAGAATATGGGAAAATTTCTGTTTCCTCTAACTGTTCATTCATGTTGATAGTAAGCTATCTGAACCAGGCCTTTTTGAGAAAATTCCCCCAAATTATAAAAATCCCACTTTCAAAGCTGCGAGTCCTAAAACTAATGTGGAAGCTAATCCTATGGGTTTCACTATTTCAGGAGCACTTCTCTGATAAAAAAAAATTCAACTTAAATAGAATTTGGTTTAGATAGATTACCATAGATTACTATCAACACGAATGGACAGTTAGAAGGGCAACAAGGTACTTCAGAATAATTGACTGTTGTTTTTGTATCAAAAACAATTTGATAATTGGGTGATTTGGCATCAATTTATAGAATCTAGAAGGTCATGGCATGGTTCAATGAATAGGGGCTTCAGATTCTGGACTGGTCAACTTGTGTACCACATCAAAACCCTATCAGGGACTTATGAGGAGTGATCGAGCGAATAGTTGATGCAGCTTACAAGCAGTATGAGTAATTTGAAGAACTTAAACGAGCAGTATCCTCTGCGTAGAACGAGATACACACTACGACATGGCACAGCTTGGTTGTAAGTATCCCGAATGAGAACTAAAGATGACCTACGAATTAGAAACTTATCGTAATTCATGTTAAATTGACATTAAATTTGGAAAGAAGTGAAAGTTTTTCCATCTGGTTCTATAGTTATGAAACACTGGAATTTTAGTTTTTTGATTGTTTCGCGCCTGAACACAACAATAAAGTTGAAGTGGCCAGTCTTATAAATGAAGATAGTTATTGTATTCTACACTATATACTTCAATTCAACCGCCCTCTTACATATCTCAGGAAACTCAGAGAAAATTGAGTGGTTCTATAGTTGGGAAACGCAGCGCATAAATGACATGTAATGTCCCAAGCCTCACCTAGAGATACATATGTGTTCTAACAATTAACTTAATTGAACTTAATCCGTTTCGTTTCCACAGGATGGCTCAAGGTGCCATGAATAGTCGAGGGCGACAGCTCATTTTTTCTAAATCGTGAATTATCGACATTTTTGCACAACAAGTTCATTTTTTACTGCGTTGAAAAAGTCGATTTTCGTTGCAAATAAGTACCCTTTGCGGAAAGTTTAGATTTTTTGTTACCATTGGAATAAAAGTGCAGCTGAAGCTCATCGAATGCCTGTGGAAGTTTATGGTGAGTTTGCAACATCGGATAGATTTGGTTTGGTTTGGACGATTTAAAAGTGGTGATTTCAGTGTTAAAGACAATAAGCCGGATCAACCGAAAAAGTTTGAAGACTTAAGGCTGTCATAGAAAGTTCAGGTGGCAGCCTTTGGAATACTGTCCTGAGGCAGTACATTCGGCACGCCTGGCTTAAGCAATCTGTTTCGGTGGAATGAGGCGGATGAGAATTTTATTTGAATAACTATAAGTGTTCTTTCGCATCTATATATATTAGGCTGTCAAAAAAGTCCTGCGGTATTTCCGCGAGGTGTCGTTGTAAGCGTGTAGTTCTAGTTGTATTCATTGTATCGAGTCATACTATAGCATGTTGGAAAGGTGCGCTATAATATAGTCCTTGAAAGGCGCGCTATAATATAGTCCTTGACAGTGTTTTGTTTGGTTAAGTCGTTCGTGAGTTATAGTGTCGCAAATATGGAGCAAAATAAAGAGAAAATCCGACATATTTTACAGTACTACTATGACAAAGGCAAAAATGCATCTCAAGCTGCCAATAAAATTTGTGCAGTTCATGGACCCGATACAGTTTCCATTTCCACCGCACAACGATGGTTTCAACGTTTTCGTTCTGGTGTAGAGGTCGTCGAAGATGCGCCACGCTCCGGAATGCCTGTCGTCGAAAATTTCGACAAAATCGCTGAATTAGCCGAAAAAGACCGGGATAGTAGCAGCCGTAGCATCGGCCAAGATCTGGGGATAAGTCATCAAACCGTTATTAACCATTTGAAGAAGCTTGGATTCACAAAGAAGCTTGATGTATGGGTGTCACACACGTTGACGTAAAAAACATCTTTGACCGTATCGACGCATGTGAATCGCTGCTGAATCGTAACAAAATCGACCCGTTTCTGAAGCGGATGGTGACTGGCGATGAAAAGTGGGTCACTTACGACAACGTGGAGCGCAAACGGTCGTGGTCGAAACCCGCTGAAGCGGCTCAGACGGTGGCCAAGCCCTCATTAACGGCCAGGAAGGTTCTGCTGTGTGTTTGGTGGGATTGTCAAGGAATAATCTATTATGAGCTGCTTCCCTATGGCCAAACGCTCAATTCGGACCTGTACTGCCAACAACTGGACCGCTTGAAGGTAGCATTCATGAAGAAGAGGCCATCTTTGATAAACAGAGGCCGCATTATCTTCCATCAGGACAACGCCAGGCCACACACTTCTTTGGTGACGCGCCAGAAGCTCCGGGAGCTCGGATGGGAGGTTCTTTTGCATCCGCCGTATAGTCCGGACCTTGCACCAAGTGACTACCACCTGTTTTTGTCCATGGCAAACGAGCTAGGTAGTCAGAAGTTAGCCACAAAAGAGGCCTGTGAAAATTGGCTATTCGAGTTTTTTTTGCCAATAAGGAAGCGATAGCAGGGGTATTATGAAGTTGGCATCTCGTTGGGAACAAGTCATCGAACAAAACGGCGCATATTTGACTTAAAACAGATGATTGTAACTAATTTTATGAACAAATGAAAATTCAAAAAAAATACCGCAGGACTTTTTTGACAGCCTAATATAAAAATGAATTTCTGGTTGTCTGTCTGTCTGTCTGTCTGTCTGTCTGTCTGATTCTTATGGACTCGGAAACTACTGAACCGATCGACATGCAAATTGGTATGTATGGGTTTTTGGGGTCGGGGAAGGTTCTTATGATAGTTCGAGACCCCTCCTCCCTCTCTAACATACAAATACAATTAAAACACAAATTTTTACATTACTCGAGAATTAATCAAGCAAACGAAATAAAATTTGGCATGTGGAGGTATAATAATGCAATGGATGTTTCTATGGTGGTTAGATACTCCTCCCCTCTCTCTTAGGGGGGCTGCCATACAAATGAAACACAAATTTTTGCATTACTCGAGAATTAACGTAGCATATGAAACCAAATTTGGCATGTGGAGGTTTTAGGGTGCAATAAATGTTTTTAGGGTGGTTAGACACTCCACTCCCCTATTTAAGGAGGAGCTGCCATACGAACGAAACACAAATTTCTGCATAACTTGAGAACTAATCAAGCAAACGGAACCAAATTTGGCATATGGAGGTTTTAGGGAGCAATAAATGTTTTTATGGTGGTGTGACACTCCTTTCTCCTCTCTAAAGAGGTGGAGGGGAGGATACTGAACAACTCGAGTACTAATCAAACAAATGGAATTAAACTTAGCATATAGTGGTTTTAGAGATCGATAGACGTTTCTATGGTGGTTCGACACTCCTCTCTCCTCTCTAAGGGGAGGTAGTACAATGGTAGTACAAATGAAACACAAATTTTTGCATAACTCGAAAACTAATCAATCAAATGGAGCCAAATTTGGCATGTGAAGGTTTTTGAATATGAGGAATGTTTCTATGATGGTGTGACACCCTCCCTGAAATGGAGATGGAGACCCGTAAAAATAATACACATATTCCAACCAAACATGGCAATTGATTTTTTTTTAATGTAATAAAACGCACTCCTATATCGTCTTCTATCTATATAGATAAAAATGGATCACCGAATGTGTTGATAAGAGCGAAACTCGAGAAAGGAATTGTCCGATTTAGGGTTGTCTTTATTCTATCATATTTTCTGTATCATACATATATTCCATGTAACGGAGGAACATGTTAGTTGCAGGTGGTTGAAAAAATCTTGAACGAGAATTGTGTCTGAAAATAATCTGATATTATAATGACGAGTTTATAGTAAAAGGTAATTTTAAAGGGGTTACATTTGAACGATACGATGAACGCTATCTTGAGATGAAAAGCCTGCTTGTAGAAGTCGTACTAATTAAGCTTCCGGCCTGGTATGTGAAAGTACTGGATACATGATAATCATACACGTAGGATTTTGATTGTTAATATTGGTACTTCAGTTTATTTTTCACCCACTCATGCTGTTTGTTGCACACACGTTTGTAGAAGATGGACAAAAACGTAATACACAAGAAATTTTTTATCCTATGATCCAATTCAGTTAGATACGTATCTTGGAACTTTTCACTTCTGTTGCAGAATTCAAAACTTGATTGTTGTAATTCGTAGAAAAGTCGCACGTTAAACTTTTTTTTAAGAATTGCAATAACATCGTTGTCAACAAGAGTTAAATCATTTTTATCTTCCAACTTTAACTGTTCTTAGTTGTGTTTTCCATTCTCAGTAAACATTGGGCGCTGTGCGGTGATAAAGCTGCTTTCAATTGCTCCAAACGCCCCTTTTTTCAGTCACGACCGAGTTGTGTTGATTGTGACCAACACTCATTATCGTTGAAGCAAATTCGAAAAACTGGAATCGACGGATGTATAATTTATTAGTTCTGTCACCATTGAAATTGTCTGGCATAAATAAATTATCTTGAGCAGATTTGACATGAGAACACAGAAACACACCCCGTCGAGTGCGTAGGGGTCACCGATGATATGTTATTTGCCACCTAGTTTCGGGCCCACGAAGCCAATGTACAAATCAAAAACCGACCAGTGATCCCCTCAACAGCGTCGATTCGTTCAATCATTTGGATGTAAATGTGCAATTTACGCCCAATATTCTAATCTCAGGCTTCGTGCACTCGTTCACAGACCGAAAGAAATGTCTCGTCTAGACTGGCGCCTGTTATGCAAATTCGAATGGCCAAAAGCTCGACCGATCGTGAGATTTTGCATAAGCCGGTCGGTTCCATCAGCACATATTTACAAATATTGTTTCTTCGCAAATCTACTTAAAAACTCTTTTCCATTTCTCTTCGCTGCCAGCTTTCCGCCCTTGCGAACGGAAATCGCTTTCCATGAATCAATTCATTTGTGTACCGACAACAACTACCTGCGCTTTATTCATCCCTAGGGCATTCACTCGATGCTGATTCGCGATAACTGCTGCTAATCCTCACTTCTAGGGATCACACGGAATCCTTCGAACTGTCCCAGCTCCGATCTCGGGATCTGATAGTAAATATCCGGCCTCGGGGATATGACCCCTAAATAGTGAAACCTGCTGTCTTTTATTGGTTTAATTTTTCGTCTCTACATTGCTCTCTTGCTCGTTTTTTTTATGTCACACCATCGATTCGTCTGGTCAGACATTGCTACTCCTGTTGCTCGTTTCGCTTCGGTCGTTGTCAAACTAGATCAATCTCCTCTATCGGCGGATGAATATCCCAATGCCGACCGGCTGGCTGTGCAGCTCGCTCTCGCTGTCGAAAAAGCTGAATTCGAAACCATTCGAAGTGAAATTTTTCCGGTCATATTTCAAAGGCACACACACCCAGGGTTGTAATTGGAAACTGTGCGAACTAAGTGCAGGCTTATGGAGAGAATCCGTGAACCGTTGCTGTTGCTGCTGCTTTCTGACAAGCGCAAATGATGATAATGATGATTTTCTGCCGAATAACGTGAGAATTGATTGAGCTGATCCGGAGGTGATGATTTGTTTGATTTATCTGTGGCTCGACCTAACGGTCTGTTCAACGAGGTCGTGGTGATCTTTTCCTTTAAACTGTATTACTTGGCTAAGTTTCAGTCTTAGTTAAGGAAATGAATGAACTTGGAAATATTTTCAAATGAACTTTTTAACTTGCAGCATTAATTAAGTTATATTTCACTGCAATTTTGACGTAGGACTACGTCCAACCGGGAGATATGAGGGGTAAAATGAAATTCTGAGCACTAAACATGTAGGAAATAATGTATGATTTGGATGGCTTATAACATGACCATTCCTTACTAGATCGCAATGATTTTTGCATAGATTTTTTGGGAATATTTCTACGCACCTATCTAAATAAATAAAGTAATATGTTTTTTTAGATAAACAATTGCAGATTCTTTAGCAATTTTTTCAGCATTTAAGTGAGTCAAACAGCACCGTTTCCAATCGGTGCTTCCAAATATGTCGGATTTTCTCTTTATTTTGCTCCATATTTGCGACACTATAACTCACGAACGACTTAACCAAACAAAAAAAATACCTTTCCAACAAGCTATAGTATGACTCGATACAATGAATACAACTAGAACTACGCGCTTACAACGACACCTCGCGGAAATACCGCAGGACTTTTTTGACAGCCTAATATTTGCATATGCCAAAAAAACTGAAGGCGTACGAACTTTGAATTTTCAAGCCCCTTTAATAGAAAGAATTACTCAATCAACCATAATCAGATGCATGCTGCGGCCACCCTTTACTCGCACTCATTTGTGCAGACTGGAGGATTTTTCTAGGCGGTGACAGTGTTTGCGGCTGTGTAGAGAATCTTTCTGGTTTTTCGAGATACTTTTGGCACGTTCCCTAGTATCTTGGCGAACACTCAATTTTGCCTGTCGTAATAACCTTCATGAGAAAAATTATCTTGTCCGCCCTTGAATAAAATTTAATCTTTCTTTTGTTTATTTTCTATCTTTTCCGAAGCAATTTGCGTCATCGTCGACATTTATTCAAACTTGAATTTAGCGTGAAAGAAAGATACTCTATCAGATTATCACGCCCGAAGTTAGTTTCGAATCGTTATATTTGAAATGAAAATAACCCTGCAAATCCAATGAGATTTTCATCTCACAATATTAAAAATAAATTCATAAATTTTCCTGAATTGAGTGAATGAACAATGAGGATAATGCTAATTTTTTTTATTTCCCTTCAATGATGACAGATTTATATTTGGCATGTTTTTCATGCATTATTTATAATATTCTTACACGGTTCAAAATTAATTCAAATTGCAGGCATTTGACAAAAAACGGGTGGCTAATGTTGGGGACATAACCGAAGAGACATAAGACTTATTTCGGCTAAAACCATTTGAGGAGCACAAATTGGACCAATCAAAACGAGGCAATAATCACTGCTATTCTATGAAAATTTTAGTGCAAATTTGATTGTTTAATTGAATTGCGAACTATGTTTTTAAATATTTGACTCAAGTTAAATAAATCACAACGATAACATTTTTTAAACTTATTTCATATTCTATTCATAGTTTGCTAATCCAATGCAACTATTTATTAAAATTCCTATCCATTCAAGTCTCTGACAATTTAATTCAATAGTCATGCTACCGACAGAGGCGTTTTGACTGTTCTGATAAATCAATCAGGAGTTTACGTAAAGCTATGCGAACAAATCTTCATTGGAGCGATTGATTGTCCGCATAAACTGACGTAAGCCACTTTTTCCCATCTTTATGACAATTCACGGATCCCTTTGCGGAAATAATCGGCCGGTTTGTTGGCTAAACACGAATCAATCCAATTTTTGACTTCATCAAAATTGGAGAACTGCGGGTCAACCTGGCCATGTTGCATCGATCGAAAAAGGTAGTAATTGGACGGCTTTTCCAAGTATGTTTGACCGGTTTCGCGACATGCGGCCGAGCATTGTCGTGCTGCATAATAAATTTAACGTGTCTTTGCTCGTATTGTGGCCGTTTTTCCTTCAGTGCACGACTCAAACGCATCAATTGTCGTTGGTAGAGGTCCCCCGTAATGGTTTCAATCGGTTTTAACAGTTCATAGTACACCACATCCAGCTTGTCCCACCAAATAGACAGCATAACCTTTTGGCCGTGAATATTCCGCGCGGCCGTCGATGCTGATGCATGGCCGGGGTATCCATACGTTGCCCGACGTTTAGGATTGTCGTAATGGACCCACTTTTCAGCGCTAGTAACGATGCAAAAAAACTCTTTCTTTTATGCCGTTGGAGCAGTTGTTCGCACGTGAAAATATGGCGTTCGACGTCTCGTGGCTTCAATTCATACGGCACTCAATATCTTTCGGATTATTCCTTTTGCCTTTAAACGATCGGAGCAAACCAGCAAATCATGAGCTACTTCAAGTGTATCTGCAAGTTCTTGTTGCGTTTGTGATGGCTCTTGATCGAGTAAATCCTCCAGTTCTTCATTTTCAAACTTTTTTGGTGGTCTTCCAAATCAAAATTACCACGTTTAAACCGTGCAAACCACGTCTGACACGTTCACTCAGTTGGAGAATGGTCGCCATACACTTCTACCAAATCCGATGACTTTCCGCAGCTTTTTTCTTCATATTGAAGTAATGAAGTAACACTCCCCGCAAAAACACTTTCGTTGGCACGAAATTCGACATATTCGAAGTGGCAAAAAACTATGTTGTTTACGCTTCAACTTTTTGACATAGACTGAAAAAGACGTGCAATGACAGTAGCTTTCCAACGAATGTCTGGAAATTTGATTCATTGGAATAATAATCAAGTTACGCCATCTGTTGTAAAACCGAAAAAACTTACCGGTACACCTAATTATTCTCAAAATCTCCTATGCTCTCTTTTTACCGATAATATTCATTAACTGGACAGATTATGTATATGGTTATGCTTCTAGGCCGAAAACCAACAACAAACACTTCCCAACACTAATGGTGTTGATGACTACGTCACCTATGCAAACATGGGCAGTATGAGTGTTATTATATCCATTGGATTATTCATTTACATCAAATGCAGAGATAAGTGCTTCAATATTGGTTGCAAATCGTAAGACTAAGCACGAAAATAACGAATAATATAACGAAACTTACAAATTACCATTTTAAATCATATCCATCCGTACGCCATGGATCCCACCCCTTCATCTTTTGGTCATCCTTCATCAACATCAGCAAAATCATTACGCAAATCACCGAAAGCAAAGCCACCCTGCTGTTTCAGCCACGCCAATCTTATATGTTTTCTTTTCTTGCTTTTCTCCTTCTTTTCCCAACAGTGTTGTCACTCAACAAGATAAAAAGTGTCGCTGATGAGAAATAAACAAAGACGAAATTCATAAAAAACACCGCTCAAACGTGATACTGTCGAAAGCGCAAAAAAATCAACGAAAGCAGTTTTAGAGAGACGTTTAATGATAACGCGCAAATTTAGCACTTACTGGAAATTGGGAGAGGAAGTGAGATACTTAGGACGACCCTAGGTGAAAGAAAGAAGAACGAATTAAACGTCACAATAAAAAACTAATAACTACATAGCATACGTGCAATTAATTTTCCACCACCCCACGGGGAGCCAGCAACGGTGGGTCGCCAAGCAGAGACACATGGTCTGGGGCAACAAAAAAAAAACAAGCGCAAAACGAAAGGAGAGAAAACTAATTAAAAAAGCTGGAAAAATGCACTAGCGTCAAAATTAATTCGCTTGCAGCGCAGAGTGGCGGCGGAAAGTGATACACGCCCGGAACGCAGGATATGTCCAATTGTAGTAAAAATTTCAGGCAGAAAATAAATAGCACAATTTAGCAGTAATTAGGCGCTGGGGGTGACCTATTTCCACATGCTGGAAAAAAGCACGACTCGTCTGGAACAAAAAAAAAAAATTAAAAAAAAAAGCAGCACCACGGCTTACATCATATGGGGATATAACGAGAGAGCGACCGAGCCAATTGGTAATAAGCTGAAACGAATATAAAAATGATCAACGCCTGTGAACAGCTCGCGTGAAAACGAATGTAATTAATTACAATGTAAATTTCTCCCGATTAATAAATTGACGAGTGCCGACGGCGGCGGCAGCGGCAGCGGCGGACGGAATTCCACGCACGCTGCGCAAACGCGCGACTCAGCAGCGACGTATCATTTGTGCAGGCTCTGTGGAGGCTGAGTTATAGTGTTCTGTCAGTGCGCTCCACCAACCAACCGGTCTACAGTCAGCGAAGTCACCGCGCGAAAGCTTCGATCGATACTCGTGCTCCTCCGGGTGGGTGAGAATAGCCCCTTCGGGTCGATGTGTGGTGAGAATTCTGCAACGTGATCATAAATCTCCGATGATATATCATCCGCGTGAGGGAGCATTTATTCGTCTTTCGGGAATCAAAAAACCAGATACAAAATCTGTGAGACGACGGCGACGAGAAGTGAGTAATTGTGGGACATAAAATTTGGATGTTTTCGCAGTTAAGTTCGCGGAGCAAGAAGAAGAAAGAAAACAAAAAAGAGTCGCGGATCAGGGTGGCGGAGACCTTGGATAGTGACGTGAAACAGTTGATCCGAAAGTTGGTCAGCTGATGGTTATCCAAATTCAAGCGAAACAGCAAAAAAGTGATCTACAAAAAAAACAACGACTTGTGGAGCAAAGTGCGTGTGTGGGTTAGGGAGACATTCCGGAATCTACGTTTGGGTGGAATTCTCCTGCAAAATTTGCTGCGACAGCAGGGGTAGCAGCGTTCGAGAGTGCGTTCCTGCCTTTAATGTGAAAAATCATATGAAATGGTGACATTAATGCCTTGTAGTTATATATCTGCCCCCCGGATCTCCATCATTGATAAAATGATAGAGATAGAACCAAAGGTACACAAAGCTTTGTTTGTTTGCTATAGAAAACGCACCCTCACCTAGCTGATAGCACTTCTTTCCTCTTTATCTTTCTCTTGGTTTTGTTTTGGTTGTTGCTTCTTTCATAAACACATTGCCGCACGGCATTTAGTAAAACTATCCCAAACAATAAATTTATTTGATTTTATGTGTGTTTTAGAGGGATACAAGTTATTTTACAATTTCTTTCCTTGGTTCGCTTCGTGCGGTGGTGGTAGGGTTGTTCAAGAATAATTTTTGAAGTGAGTTGCATAGTTTTCGGTTGCTTGGTAAATTAGGTTTTGGAACAGGCAATGTACATTTATTACACTGAAGCTTTCCTGATGGATGAAATAAACAAGTATATAATTAGAAACTGTCCATTGATCCTATATTCCAATTTGTCAATTCAGACACCAATACACATTATGTCTCTTGGTACCGCTGGAACTTGGAGCTTTTTAAATACTATCATCTTTTACTCTAAAAAATCGTACTTCACGCTTCAATTTATTCACGTATCTACAGAAAAAAGATTTTATTTTCACGGTGGTCGACATACAGTATTGTTAACATTAATAGCATTGACTTGAATTTATGAAAAAATATAACTACTGTTCTTCAGAACCATTCCATTTATGTTCATTCACACTTTGTTTATAAGTGGAATAAAAAAAAATTCTTGATAAAAAAAAATGCCCGTTCGTATCATTTTATTGTTCGTTCGAGGTAAAAGCAGCAAAAACCGGTAAATTTATAAAATAAATGGATCAATTTAAGACTATTTTTGGTGGAAAGTTTATTGATATTTTTTTGATAATTTCAGTACTCTGTGTTCGCTATTTTGGTTAACTTTGGCAAAAACTTGGACGATTAAGTACAAGTCGCGATTTCAGTTGTGCATTTTCCTTAGATTTATTGTACATAGCTCAGCTTCAATCAAACTTTTCCTCATTGTTGACGTACGAATGGGAATGTTTTTGTTCACCCTTTGATTCAATTTTGGGTATACTTGCGCTAATATTTCATTTATTTTTATTTATTCATTCATCCATTATACTTGTAGAGTAAGGGCTAACCCTTATAAATATTCTACAATCGGATATATTGTTGTTCACACCACATTCTTTTGAAAACAATCTATCTCTAAACAAAATATTCTAACGAAAACTCTATCAAAATAAACAAAATGTATGTTGACCATTTTCAACACTCCAAAATCATTTTAACTTCTTGCTAATTCCTTTCATTCAGCCAGACGACACACTCACGACGGAATCTTGAGAGCAAATCAATAGATTTAATGTCAGTTGGAAGCAGATTTCACCAAATAATTGCACGCTTCGTGGTTATGTGGTTATATGTGGTATATATGGTTACTTTCTGATCACTCGGACAATTTGACGATCGGTTTTTGTGGATGTTGTTCGCTTTTGGCCGCGAGTTTTAATCTTTCTCATTCGACGAAGGAGACGTGAAGTTTCCTGCATTTCACGGTATGTTTTTGCACGGTAATTTTGCATTTTGGGCGCCCCCAGGAAATGAGTCCAAGTTTGTGACGGATCATAACTTTTTTTTTCATGAGCTATCTGGAACAACCTGAAATAGTAAGGTTGTGGAAAAAGTAATCGTATTCTGTAGACCAACAAAGGTAAATTTGCATATTTGTGTACCAGAAGCTTCAAGCTTTTCAATTTAGCAATACACCGGGTTTTTTTTATAAACAGTGAACTATTGTTGGATGAAATGTGAAAAGTTGCCCCCACTGAATCAATCGAGCTTGATTGCGGGTTTAGAAATTTAATGGTGGAACAGTTATGCCTAGAATATCAACATGGGACAATTGAACTTGATGTTGTTTTTTGAAATACTGGGAACAATCAATAAGTTTTGTTTGTGTTTTTCCGAAAGATTATGCATAAAACAACGTTTTACTAAGAAGGGAGTGATCTGCAATACTTTGCAGAATATAAATCTCGTTGTTATAAGCATTCGCTAACAAGGTGTACACGTGTTCTGTTAAACTTTTTTTTATTTGTTTGAGAATTAGTTCGTTCTTCGAAACCAGAAATGAGAGCTTTGTTTTTTTGAAATCTAGGAACAAACAATAAGTTTTGTTTTGCGTTTTCCATAAGTTTATGCATAAAAACATCGTTTTATGAAGAAAAATGGAAATCGTCAAAAAGTAACATGGGACAACTATACGTAGAACGGCTCTACACGAGTCTCAAACAATCCCGACAGATCGTCTAACATCCGTAAATGTTCCTGATCGTTGTCCGCATGAAACTTCTTTTTCGAAGAAGTCGTGTTCCTTCGTAGCTATTCTGTTTCTTTAAAGTCGACAAATAGGTAAAAAATATGAAGCATTGTTTAAACGAGAATTCCGCGTTCCGATTGGTTGATTGATACAAACAATCTGTGCCGCGTGGAGGCGATCTGGCGTAGTGGTAACATCCATGCCTCTCACGCTAAAGGTCACGAGTTCAATTCTCACTCCCGACATTCTTCCAAAAATGGAAGTAAAAGTGACGAACCAGCCAAATGAGTTGAAAGTCACTATAATACAGTTAAAAAAAAAAAAAAAAAATCTGTGCCGTCTCAGTTGCTCATTCAATACGAACGCAAGACGCAATGCAATGAAACTTGCAGTTGGTTTGATTGTCTGCTGCGCAAAATCCCATGTTTTGATTAGTCCAATTTGTGCTTCCGTAGTTTCGCTGTCTAAAAGGTGCAACCGGCGGTGAATAGTGCCGTGCATCTACTGTAAAAGTCGGCTTCGGCGATTTTAGTGTTTAGTGTTATTCTAGATAGCAGACAGGGTATGTTAATGCAGAGCGTTGATTTGAAAACGGTCCCCACAAGTGCTAGGTTGCAATGGGAACGAATATTACTTGAACTTATGGCGACGATGTTGATTGCTACGAGATATTTTCGGGCGCGAACAATATTGGGTCGGTTTCGTGTGCTGTTGTTATTTCCATACACCACAACCATTGCAAAGCCTGCTGTCGACCGTAAATCGCGAGCAGGGGAAGACAAATATTGCAACGTAGGCTCCGCTTTGGCTTATCGATAGAATGTTAAGAAAGAGCTTCGTTTGTTCCATCTTGGAGGGAACACGATTATAGATTCTCCAGTAGAATAAACAAATTTTTGAAAAAATGATGAATAAAATAAGCTTTTCTTATCAAATATGTACTCTAAGTAATGAAGCTACACATTTTTTGGTAAGTGGTGAAAAAAATTCTGAACGAAAATAGTGTCTGATAATGATTTCATATTATGATGATGTGTCTGAGTGGAAATATCTATCAAATTATCAGGACTGCTCATCTGATAGAGATTAAATTATAAAATTCAATTGAATGCTTCCAAAAAATCACGCGAATCGGATCGCTTTTCAGGAGCGGAATGGAATGGCAGAATAATGAAGAATATGTCACAAAATTTGGCCACGTCTACGTCAACTACGAAATCGTGTTTCGGACACAACCCTTTTTGATTTTTTTAAATTTTCGAGAGTTCGAGGAATTTGTGATTTACAATATTTACAGCATTGTATTCTATAGAAAAAGTATAACTCTGTTAATATTGGTTCACCTCAAATCTTGACATATTTTATTACCTGTTTTAAAATTGGTTAAATAGAAATAAGCGATAGATTTTCACTCGTTTTACCGTCGGGAATAAGTCACATTTCTACATATAAACGTATGTTCTAAGTACTCGATTTCCCGAATCTTAAAGTGATAGCAAAGGCTGTGTCGACGTTGCTCATGATAGCGTCTCGTAAGAGAATGAATACTCCGTAGGAATCGCAGGCGTTCGCTCTCTACCTTCGAGTAAACGTCGATAATGAATTGTTGCGACAGCCCACAACATCGTAGAATGACGCTGTCCTGACCACGTCGTGTCGTCATACAATACACATAAAAACCCATCGAGCTCTCGCCACTCTCTTGTTTGTTTCGTCTCCTCTAACCGCATGATCATAAGTATTGATTCGAAATAAGAATTGACGTTCATAATGAATGAAGTAATTGTGGCGAGATCTCGTTATGTAATGATTTTGCAATATCCGTCTTGTCTGTTTATAACGGTCGGGGAATTTTTCGTCAAAAAATTTCTTTCTGCGGATTATTGTTTCTCCTTTCGAAACACAATTTCTCGCGTCGTTCTGCAGTCGCCTACCATGATTCCAGTAACGTCTTCAACAGCATGCGCATTCGATCAATAGCGTGATCATCATTTGCAATCCTAGCATGTGTGATTTGAAGAATTTTCAATAATTCGTTGAACTCATTCAAAAAGGCTTTCAGCACGCTAGCGATGCACCTGGCTTTAGGTGAATTGAAGATGAAATGTGTGGATGAAAGTTCGATAAAGCGGTCATTTAACAACGTATATAAATTCGTTCAGTTTGAAAGACAAACCACGATTCAATTATTTGTATATTTTTCATAGATTAATACTAAAATAGCGATTGAAAATAGGGGATCGTGATAAAAATTTCGGGTTATTTGTATTTTTGAAGCCAAATTTAAGCAAACAAATCAAAACTAAAAAAAATGATTCAGATTTTTTGTTCTGCATAGAATCACCCCAATCGGAATTAAATGCAAAGTAATCGGTACCCCCGCTGAATTATATATGGTTTAAGGCCTATTCTCATGTCTACCAACTTTTTTGTGCATAATTCCAAAGAAATCGGTCGAGCCACTTCGAAGGAGTTCGACCACGAACATCGTAAATTTTGTATCATGTATCAATTTAATATGAAATATTTTAGCTGAAACCAATTCTGCAGATATTGTAATAACAAAAAAAAAAGATATAACGGTTGGACATGTGATTCGATTCGTATCCCTCTCCAGCACGTTTCACGCAATAATTTTCTATAGTTTAAAAACACACTAATTGAAACAAATTCTAGCTTCAGTAAGGCTGTGATTGTTGTATCAATGCAAGAAGAATTATTGCAGCAAGAAGTGATGAAATAAACGCAGCGGCAATAGTTTAAAATGGCGATAATTGACTAAAATCTTCATTTTACATGACAGTACGCAATTATTTAAATGGAAAATTAAGCGTGTGTGAGATCAGGACAGGAAACGTAGTAATCTGTACGGGATTTATACTGCGAAATAGATGTTTTTTAGCATAGAACTTTCAGTCGTTGATTTTGTATGAATTGAATATTCTATATGTTCACATTGATTGAAGTTTTAGATGTAAACGCTTTTAGTTTAATCAGAATGGGTTCATTGTTGTTTTGTAAATTGATAATGAAACAAAGAGTACATCCATAAGCTGTAGGGGAAGGGAGGGTAAGCCCGCCACTGAGGATAAGACCGGCACCCCCTGAGTTTTACTAGAAAACTCTGATTAACTACGTTTTTGAATACTCTACATGTTAGTATTTATTATTTTAGACGTTTTCAATCACATCGAACCTACCGTGATCCGTCAATTGTCAAAATATAAATCAAAACAAACGCGAGTGTCGATGACATGTAGCCGGATGTAATTTTCCGTCAGTGAAGTTTAAGCTTTTATTGTTAAACGCGGTTTCAAATTCTTTTCCGTTGCTCTACAGTTTGTCCCCTGGATTGTTAGCAATCACTGGGATTCGAGTTGAGGTAAGTTAAAGCAATAAGTTAATAGAAATAGTCTTCTTGAAAAATGTGTGCTGTCGGGGTAAGTTCGTCACCCTTTCAGTGGGGGATCCCGGCATGGTTCGCGTTTAGTTGAAGGTTTCTAAGTCATATTTTCCGTCAATTTCAGATGCCTCGCAGCTACCAAAGGAAAACGAATCGAGAGAGTTGGTCTCAGGAGAACCTCACCCTTGTAAAAGAGGCTATTGTTAGTGGAGTTTCTATCAAACGTGCTTCCACGACTTTTGAACTACTGATGTAAATTTAATGTTGGATTTAAGCTGTTCGATAAAATTAAATGAACTTCATCCTTGAACGAAAAATAATGGCTGTATGGTCTTAACGAAAATAATAAACTAATTACAACTAAACATAATTTAATTAATTTTATTGCCATCATAATCACAAAAACCTGAAAAAAGTTCACCTACAGTCATGAACTCATTCTTCTCTGTGATTTCAAGTCGAATCCTAGTGTGATTAAAAGCGTCGTATGGCGGATATTGATTCAAGTAAGAAGAACAACTGAGCACCGGTAAGTGTTCAATGTGGTCCTAGATTCCATTAAACTTGTAATTGAATTGTGGTGTGGTTTGGTGATTTCTTCTCCATATTCCATGTTCATCGGAACTTGTTCCGACCATATCTCCGGAATCGGTTGAGCGATTCGAACCATACTCGACAGAGACATTTAGAATACCTTCTATTTACCGACTGTCACATTCAAACTGGTTCATCTGTTGCCAAGTATCTATATTGAGAAATTGAGATGAAGATCTTACCCCATAGGGTACCGGTGTTACCCCCATGGGGTGCCGGTTTCACCCGCACTGGTTGATGAGCTTTTTTAAATTGACTATTACTTGAGAAAATTACCGTTTAAATGTACTGATATTCCTTATATCTCATGGCAAATAAACTAGACAACGATTCTGTGGAGGAAACATATCAATATGTGCCCGCAGATCTCACAAAACAATACTTTTCCTTAGGGGGTCGGGCATACCCCCCATTCCCCTAATCAAAAACTGTTCAATGCGATTTTATATAATGATATTCGATTAACCGAATAATTGTTCAATCGCAAATTCGTCAAAGTAGCTCATGTTATCAGATTACAAAACATGTGTTAAAATAATTCTTTTTATATTTCTGAATGTTTGTTTCGCCGATGATTGACTCAAGTGCTCTTCAAGAAAGGAATACAATTTTGTCGTGAGGAATTCTCCATCGACGTGCGACCATCATAAGGTTGAACATCCCTACCGGAAGGTTAGGTTCCCGATCGGGGTTCGCTGCCTGGCCTGGTGGCGAGAAGTCTCCTCAGATTCTCATCGCGCTTTAGTTTACGATTTTGGGTGCTGGCTCACCGTCGCCCGGTGCCAGCGGTTCCCTCGGTTGGTTCCTCAATCTGTCTACCCAATCACCTCCAATATTTATGGCTATTTTTCAAATTTTATTTGCTCGATCATTTCTCATCCCACCCTCTCTCACTTTCCTTCCCAAAGCATCAGCCTAACGTGTGAGGACGTACGTTAAAGACGATCGTTTTTTTTCTTATTCTTTACGTTGCTCATTCGTACACTTGCATCTCGTTTCATCTTTCGAGCTCTAAAATATGCCGTGTTAATATACTGTCCTTTTGTTTATTAATTTAATTCTCCCTGATTATGTGCAACTCTGGTGGTGCGCCAGCTCGGTCGATCGTAATTCTGGGTCGCTGGTTGCCTCGGGAATTGATGGCCGAGTTTATGTGCATCATTGGGGATGATTGTTAAACTTCTGGTCGGGATTTCTGTTACTGCTTGGGAACGATTGGTAAGCAATCAAATAATTATCGCTCCAGTGCCCGTTTTGTTTGTATTCTGGACTCTGCGATCTGGATGCGATCACACACCAGGATCGTAGCGCGGCAGTGAATACGAATTAGGAAATCGCCCGCTCTACCATTTAATTCGCAATAAATTGATGCCTCAAGTGTCGATTACACCGTCCACCATAAAAGTGTTCTGATCGCTCAGGGAAATAAGCCAACAAAAGAAATACGCGAAAAACAACCATAAAATCATCATCACCCTAACAGTAGGAAGCACTGCGGCGGAGAGAGCCTCACGAAGTTTGCTCAACGCTCAACGGACCCCTGAATGGGTGTATCATGTTAAACACACAACCTATCGGACCCGAGGGGGCAAAACCGAGCCGACGAAACGGAGATAACTACACCATCACACGCTGTCCTCCGGAGTTAATAAAAAATTAAAAGACAACATAATTTTTCATCCATTAATTCCGTTTTTATAGATATTATTTATGGGTGTAATTTATAGCACTCTTCACTCTTTTGTCTGCCATAAAACCAAGAAAGAAGACGAAAGCTGCTGCAGCAGCAGCAACGGCATCAGCGACGAAAAGCGAAAATTGATAAATCTCCCAGGTGGAAAACGAACCGCTGCTGCTGCTGCGGAAGGCACGAGCGAAGTGAAGGATTCCCATTCTGTTGACCGATACCCCAAATAAAAACAGTATCTTCATCGCTTCGTTGAAACAAGCCAATGATGGGGAGGATTTGTACGCGCATTCTGAAGCATTGAACAGAAGTAACAACAATTTTCGGGCGATCTGACGGTTCTGATAATACACGAGCGAGTGTTGATGATACTGTGGTTGATGTGTGATGGAGACGCTGCATCACTACGAGGATAATGATGCCCGAATTGATTCGATTAGTAGTCTTTCGAAGACGAGCAGTAAACTCATGCTGAATGGACATTAAACGACGAATTCCCGGGTACCGAATAGTAACAGATGACACAAAATGGATTCGCTTTGATAATCCCAATAAAAAAAAATCGCGAATTTATCTAGTCCCACAGAGGAATGACAAAAACAAATTGCTCCAGAATTGTATCACTCTATGTATCGTGAAATCATCTGTTGGGGTAAATTTATATAATCTGCTCAAGCCAAACGAAATCATTAAAATAGATCGTTAAAGATTGCATTTGATAGAACAGGTTAGAGTGGACTGACCATTGGGCATAAATGTCGTAAGGAAAACCTTTCAGAATCGAAATCTGAGTACTAGCACGAACCTGAAATAGGGTGGACTCTGAACTGTCTAGAAGAGTAAAAAACGTGTCTTGGTCATCCTGGTGGTGTTTTTTTTATCCCTTTTGTTTATTTTAGGCTCATTAGCATTTTAGCTGTAACAGAGCCGAATTTTAATCGTGTACATGTCACATGTTTATCATATCTATAATTAGCACATTACACAGTTGCCATTTTTCGACGTTAGACTATTCCCTACTATACCATTGCATATGGTACACATTTACACAGTAGTCATTTAGGCGTAAGAGTTTTCTATCTGTTCTTCCATTATCCAGTTAGACCGAACAGCGGAGACAGTTGTTGATCATTGTTGAGTTATTTATAGAACAGCAGCCCGATGTTTCTTGCAGAGCAGAGCAGTTGTATGGACGAATCGATCTTTATTCGACCGTGGATCGATCTCCATCGCTGATGATTGTTGCGTGGACGTTGCTATTCTGTAACAACACAAAGATGAGTGTCAATGAGGGCCCTGAGTTTTGAACTCACGATCGATCGCTTACTAAACGAACGCGCAACCAATGTGGCTACGGAGACCCCCCTGGTGGTGTTTGAAGCAAATAGTTTTGACTAACATGGGAAGAACGATATTTATACAATAGTAAAAAATGACGTGGAGTGCTGGATCATCAAAGTTTAAGTAGGAGAATGAAAGTTATGCCTGATAGAATTATGTTTAAAAACGTATTTAATACTTAAACAAGAAATTCCGAATAGCTCAATAAATGTTCAAGATTGGAGTTTTCTGTCTAAAATAAAGATTTTTTCTTATAAAGTTTTCCCACCTTTTCATGGTTTTTGACCAACTTGATCTTTAGCACAGAACCTTTATCATTACACCACATTTAGTAACAATTTGTCGATACGTTGTCTGAACAACTGCTTGCTGTTTAATATTATACCACGATTTGTTACACCCTTAAATCAGTCGATGGCATTATTTATAGTATCATTTCAAATTATGGAAAAATGATGTTCTGTGTCCAGGATTTTTGTTGTCGGAGTATGTGTTCATCTTCGGCGAACAGTCCAGTTCATCCGAACAAACATTTTTTCATCAAAACCTTAAATATTCTGTCTGCAGCTTAAGAAGGGTATTCTAGTGTAGGGACACGAATTTCGGACGTATTTTTTGGAGATCCGAAAAAATAATACAAAGAATATTTTTACTATCCATTATTCCATTATATGTTAATCTATCTTTTAACCAGGGTCCAACATTTTCAAAAATGAAAAATGAAAATCGACTCTCCTCTCAGTCGCTTCGCTTCGACTAGGGCTACTCTGACATTCACCGTCAACATAACTTGAAATGATTAGAAATGAATTCACGAGCGTTAAGGGCGAGGATTACTGATGAACTATTTTAGCAAATGGTTATTCTGATTGACGTGACAAATTAATACAAATCTGCCTCTTAATTCAACCTGAATTCAATCAATCACTACTAACGGGTGTCAAATAAAAAATGAGAATTTTTTCAATAACATATAAATTTTTTTTTTTAATTTTTTTTCATCGATTTCAGTATTTTTTATTAATAACATAATGTATTTTCTTCAAAAAAATGTCAGTGAATGTTTGAGTAAGGGCCGTGGTCTGCTGTTCGACGCAACTTTGTCGCGATGCTCTCACTAGAACGTTATACGGCACTCACGTCCATTTTCCGGATACAATTCCGGATTCATGTAGTCAGTTGCTTCGTGTCCTTGGCCCTCCAATTGTTTTTATACACTAGGGCACTGAGTGAGGCAAAGAAATTCTCTATTGGGCGGCACTGGGGCAAGTTTGTTGGGTTACGATCTTTCGGCACGAACGGTATCTTTTTCTCCTCAAGATACGCCAGCGTCTTCTTGGCGTAATAGGAAGACGCCTTGTCCGGCTAGAAGACGTACTTCCCATCCGCGTGATGCTCGTTCAGGAACGGCAGCAGGATTTTATCGATAGATTTGTTGGTTGATTGCCAGACCGCTCGGCTTAAACCAAGGCTTTGAAATGCCTCGGTCGGAAATGGCGATGTACTACATAACCGTTTTTTTTTCAAACTTGTGCTTGAACTTGTATTTCACTTCAGGCGGTGTAGATGACTTGTCGCTGGAGTAGTAATTATCATTTCCTGGAATATGCGTTTTGGACAGCGAAAAATAGCTTTCGTCGTCCAGAACGGAAGACGTCCCGCGGTATTTTGTGGTCATCCACCGACACTGTGATTTAACCGCCTCAATCTGCACCTCCGTATACTCCGGTGACCTCGTCTTCTTCCTGCAGACGATTCCTTCCATCTTGAGGGTCCGATGGATCAATACGTGGGAGCAGCCATATTCCCGACCGGCGTCACGCAGGCTGGTTGCGTCCTTGTTGTCAAACAGCTTTTTAACGATGTCTTCCTCTGCTTCGTCATTATCGTCACCGGACGACCATTTCCGACCTTCCGCTCTACGTTCAGGGAACTCAGGATACGATATACCGTACTGACAGGTACATTTTCTTCCTTAAAACGTGCCACCGTGAAGTTTTTTCCTTGCTGGAAATGCGTTTCGTAGAACCGTACAACGTTCTTGTGAGAGCATCGCGACAAAGTTGCGTCGAACAGCAGGCCACGGCCCTTACTCAAACATTCACTGACATTTTTTTGAAGAAAATAAATTATGTTATTAATAAAAAATACTGAAATCGATGAAACAAAAAAAAAATTTTTTTTATGTGTGATTGAAAAAATTCTCATTTTTTATTTCACACCCGTTACTCCCCCTGACATGACATGACATGAAAGTAAAACGATACACACAAGCGATGTAATATACCTGGTATTCTATTTACTTGATACATGCATACATGATACGTGAGAGAGAGAAGCGAATTCAGTCTGTCACTCCAATACGCAATGAAGTCCATTTGATGGGGAAGAATTAAATGAGATAGTCGAGTCGTAGAGGGTGATAGCAACTAAACGCCCGAATGACTCATATTGTCATGTTGTCATGTTGATGGAGAAACTGCTGGAAGAAGCAAAAACTCATTTCCAATTGAATGCAAGGGTAGATTTCTTCATAGTCCCTTGACTTTCCTCAGTTGAATATGACTTTGCTGAGCCCTACTTTTAACAAGAAAACAAAAATTGAACGGCAAATAATATTCTTTCAGTATTCTAATAGTTAAAAGCTGAAGCTGAAGTGTGGGGGTTAAAAAAAGTTGTGCTATTGTGTACACGATTCCAGCCCTTCTGGTTATCTGAAACGAACAAATCGAACAGATTCTGAATCAGTGAAGATGCCGCTATCACATGAACCTCGGACAAGTCAAACACATGTTTTTCGAAAAAATGGCGGCCTTTTGAAGGAAAAAAAATGCTGCTTCAAACTTTTTTTTACGTTTCCCGATTTTTTAAGAATTGTAAAATAAAAAAATATGATTTTTTCATTGGTTTATGTGATAGAGAAATGCATACAAATTGTATTTATATAAATTTGATGTTTATTGTTATGACATTCCGCATCACTAAAATGGCTATAACTCTGTTAATAATGAGACTATCGAACAGTCCTTTTTAGGGTATATTTTTCAATGCTTCTTCTTCTTCTTGAATGGCGTTAACGTGGAACTTTTGCCGTCTCAACGTATGCATTCACTAGCGTCATTTATTAATACTTGGTTGAGATTTTTTAAGCCAAATAACACGCCTTGAATGTATTCCGAGGGGCAAGCTCTTGAATACGCGTGACCACAGTGCAAGGAAATTTCTTTGACGAAAACTCCCCCGGCCAGAACGGGAATCGAACCCGAACACCCGGCATGATAATGTGAGACGCTAATCACTCGGCCACGGATTTTCAATGCCCAAACTTCAGAAATACGGAGATTTGTTTTTCACATTTCTAGACTAGAATACAGCACTGAACGCTAAGCCATCGTTCCAGGCATTATTCAATGCATTTTCACATCCAATAATGCCGTGAATTTGTAGTTTTAAATCTTCCCGCTGAACATTTTTAAATTTTTTTCTAAGTTGGTAGGTCTTTTTGTCAATTTTGAACGCGATCTGTCATTTAGTTTGTTTACAACGTCATTAAGAAAAGGTTATTTTTTTTTGCTCGGTGATTTTTCTATGGATGATTCTATTGGTCAAAGATATTGTGTGAGCCAACCATTCACCTCTTCAACCGATGAAAACATCGATAAAATAAAAGGAATTGTGCTCGGATATCATCATTTAAGTTTTATGGACTTAATCCGTGAATTGAACATCTCTCACCAGACCGTTCGTCATATTTTGATTGATGTTTTGGGCATGAGAAAAAAAATCACAGCACGACTAGTGCCAAAAAAGCTCAATTTCCTTAAAAAATTTCATCGCAATCAAGTGGCCGAAGATGCTAACGCCACATGTGCCTTAATAAAACATATATTTTGGAAAAAAAAAAAAAGTGGCCGAAGACATGCTTGAACGATCATATTCTGACCCAACGTTCATCCATCGCGTAAAAATTGACGACGAGACATATAAGTCACACATATTTACCTATTTTCGAAATTCAAATTATCGTTTATTGGGCCCGTTTTGACAGCATTGAAGACATAGCGTTACGTAATTTTTGTACGGCGTCTAAGAAAAACAAGCCTTTGGAGGAAGAGCGCTTGCCATTCTGGTTTTGAATAATCTGAAAAATAAGATGTTGCGGATTATAGAATGTTTTTGATGGTCGAACGGTTGAATGTATATAATTTTCTATAATGATCAGAAAACAATAAATCTAATCGAATGTCACTGACTAGAATATTAATATCAGATGGATGAATGAATATTGTTTCGATTTTAATAGACGAAGATGTTCTGCTTTTAGTCTGCTTGAACGCAATTTTTGGCAAAAGAATTTTTAAATACTGGGGCTCATGTTGTGAATAAAGGGTGTTTTTATTTTTATTGTGTTACCATGTTAATTCAGCGTGTGTATCGTCAAAAAGGTAGTGGAAATCTCTGGAGTCGTCATCGAACACAATTATCGCTATAGGGAATCATTAATTATCACATCACCTTCAACCTCGTTTGAGTAAAGGGCTCTAGTTTTCAACTCACGGTCAGATTTCCACAGCTGTCTGGACTCGAAAAGGATTACATTACCAGACCGTTGTCAGATATCTGGTGAAGCGGAGATTTCTAACGAGCTGAAGACTATAGAAGAACTCAAAGACAATGTTTGATTCGTAATTATCCGATAATTAGCGATATCCAAAAAAAAAAATGCCAAAAACTTGCTTGCTTTTATGTTGGCAATAATGTAGTTTCAGAAAAACAACATAAAACAATAATAAAACACCAAACTTTTCAAAATGTGTTGATTCGTTCAATGTTTAAAATTTTTTCAATAATTCCATCATACAGATTGAAAAGGTGTACTCTATGACGCTAAGCTATGTAAGTAGTTTAAACTACTTGTTAACTAAATGTTGGTTTATCATGGAATTTCGACAAATACACACCATATTACACTTTATATGTAATCCAACTTAGTTTGAATTATATATTGATACGTTATATTCTTGGAATCAGTCTTGTGAATTCAAGAAATGGATTTAAATATTTTAATGCAATTAAAAAAACTAATATTCGTTGATTTTGTTACGTAGTTAACATATTGCAGACCGCTCACGAGTTTTCTCGTGTTTCAGGTTCCGTATGTTGCGGATGGATCACGAAATAACCCGTATTTTCTACACTTGATGGTTAAATTCTTGGTTTGCCAAGAATCTAACAAGACCTACCGATAGCTCGCCTTCGTCTCATCCACACCGAAGGAAACGATCTCATTCGTGGAATCCGAACAAATGGAGCGTTCAAGTGTGCCCCAAAACGGACGATCCTGTAGTTTTTCCTAGCGATACACTTTGTACAACGATTTATTGCGCGCTCTAGCCGATTTTGAGAGAAGCTTCGACTGAAGCCGTTCGAATGGCATTAGTGTCATCAAAATCATCATTTTAACTTCGTCTTCATTTTCGGAAGAAAATCGGGAAATGTCGGGGCATATTGCAGAATCCCAATTCAGCTGAATTTCGATTTCTAGTCTCGGAACCCGGAACCTAATTCACACTGTGCAGTTGCTCGTCTCGATTTAAACCGCAATCATTATCCGCTCTACAATTGATCATCCAATTTGTAGCTTAAAACATAAATCTGTCAAGTGGGCTCCGATAACCCAGGAAGAATCACCAGAAAAAGACAGGGGAAAACCCACGAAAGATGCACCGAGAAGTTTTTCTTCGGTTGTCTTCCCACCGCCGCCGTCGGCTCAATTCTCCGGGGAGTGATTCTTATCGCACATTTGGAAGCGTTTAAATAATTTGTTTCCGTTTAGCAATTTTTATGGGTCTTCCCGAGGAGGAGGATTTCTCCCGACGCACAGCAAGTGAGGGTGGATTCGATTGCACGCCGTAACAAAAGACCGTAATGTGGGCAAAGAATTTACGGTGTGAGGAAGTGGGCTGCGTAGAGAGGTTGTGCAGTTGATAAATCTCACTCTCGCTACAAGTAGGCAATAAATTAGGTGCTCTTTATTGTGACACTCGGTGATGAGAGGAAGACTGATCTTCTCGAGGGTAGCTTTTTCTCACGGTTCATCGCAAGGTCCAAAATAGGACCCGCTGAAAAGTGAAACAAATAGAATACGCATGTCGGACGCTTCGTCGTTGGCTTCCGCGGCCGGATTGCTTTATGATGTACATGTGAGCGCAACAGCGCAACAAATTATGTTTCCGATAGGATCGATAAATGTGATAATTTATTAGTTGACACCAACGTCGATTATGGTTCGTTTTGACTGCGTGTCTTATTAGCATATCTCCGCTGCGGCGAAGGCATGCCAGAACCAGAGAGAGATGCAGAGAAGGAGCCAACCAAAATTTTGGTTCGAGATGTTTTGATAAGATCAACACGTTTGCTCTTGTTGCTGTTGTTAGGGCTTCATATGCATACAGCACGAGAGGCACGAATGCGCCCGGGTTGAAAGACAAAAGCGAGAACCATAATGTAAAATAAATTAAAAAATAATATTAAATTAATTATGTTTGTAAATTATGCTGCCGCTCTCGTGCTGGAGGATTTATCTTCCCTTGCGGTGGACGCGATGGAATGGAAAACATCTCGGCATATGTGAGAATGCCAAAAGTATGAGTTGGGATTTTGTCAGCCAGTCGGATTCCTGGAAAATCATTTAGCTAATATTTTAGCCGACTGAGGCCACTTCTCAAGCAGATTTATTAGATCCCCGAGTAGATCAGGTCAAGAAACAGCCCGCGGCCCGTGCATTCTGTGCCGCTTGGTCTGCACAGACGCCTAGCCAGACAGTGAGGAGGCACATGTGCGGGACTGGTCACTTGACTCAATGGACATTTGGATGGAAATAAAACAACCCAAAAATGTGCATTACCATAATGTTAACAAAAAAAAAACGCAGCGTGGAAAAGAAGCATGTAAGGAAGTGTGATAAATGTTTGTCCTTTTGCTTCCCTCTCCGATGGTTGGTCATGGTCTTGTATCCACGAACATGAGGCTTTCGTGTGTGCGCTACCACGGTGGTATCCGAGTTTGAATCTTCGAAACACGGCGAATTTTCTGTTTCGGGATGGAAATCGTTTTGTACATGTTTGTTGGTTTGTTCAATATAAATGATTATGTTGGTAATTTTTCATTTGCTACGTGGGAATTCGATGTAAAGACACTACATAGAGGTATTTGTTTTTGTTTTCTGTCGTTTTCCACATGCACGTGTAATTTTCTGCGTGAGATGTAGCATGTTATAAACATTCAATCGTTTTATGACGCAATACAAAATCAGAATTGAATCTCGTGTCTATAATTCATATTGAGAGATAAAATTATATGGAAACAAACATGCGATGTGTCATTAGGCAATCGCATCCATTCCCATTTTTTATTTTTCATATGAATGACTCAAATGAATTATGTCAGACTGAGCTTTCCTTATTTTATTTTTTTTGAACATCAATTTGCATCGATCTAATGAGTTTTACATACTTAATTTTTGCTTTCAGGGTAAAAGATCTCGAACAGAAGCGCCGGAATCTACCGACAGAAGTAGGTGAGTTACGCATTATAATCTGCGATTTGAATTATTGTTTTTCTGGGTCTGAATTACATCATTGAAAATATGGAAATACGTTCACAATGATTTCTTTCTAATATACAAGTGGCGTTCTTAAGCAAAACAAATAATTTGGACTAATTCTAGTGCTGTAAATAGATAGAGGTGTCTTTTTCATTCAAAATAACTTCAAAATTTATAATCGAAAAAAAACGATTAAAAGTCGAAATATTACTTTCTGGGTGACTTTTGTTTCATTCAAAATCTGTACGCAAGAAATCTATTCCGGGATAGCTTTGGTAGGATAAAAATGACGAACACTCAAAATAAAGACTTTTTATTGCATTTTTTTAGGTAAAAATGTTTCCAGGACACAAACGCATTAGTGCATTATTTTATTCTATTCGCTTGTTATATTGCATATTACCAACAAGCTCTACTGACTAACTATTACTATACCATTTATCTATAACTGTTGTAAATGTTACCAACAAAACCGCATGCAGGTTTCTAATTTTATCAATTTCCGTTTTTATTCACAGAATAATTATAAAATTCCTAGAATAATTTCATCGAAGTTATTCATGAATATAAATATATGAGTTCATCCTTACATTTAGTGTATTAAGATTCTGTTCTGTTACAGTAGTAATACAAGGCTTTTTATTAAAAATAGCGGTAATTCCAATTCTTACTCCGAGAAATATTATGATGATAAAAAATAATTTAATTTGGTTGAAATAACAATTCACTAGTATCCAATTCACTTGCTCACAATGGTTATCAATATATATGATGAATTCAACAATGGTTCGAATCTCTTGTATTCTTTATCATTGCCAAGGGTTCTGCGACGATTTGCAGTGCATTTCGGTAACAATAACTAAGCAGTTCATGTTAAGCTAACCGATAATTCTGATCTTTAGAAGAAGCGCTTTCGGATTTGTCGGAGTTGCCGGAGTGTTACCAACGATTAGATCAGCGCTTGATACTAATACGATCAATCAAGAATGTATTAGGCATTTAGAATTAACTCTTCAGCAGAAAATGTTGGTGGCCTTGAAATGGGTCGATTACCCGTGTATTTTTGTAGAATCAGCACACAATCATATGTTACAATTTGTTTCCTTATGCCAATGCAGCCACTGTAGTGAAAATGCATCTCAAACGTTTTTGGTTAGCTCGATGTTACATTGTATGACCCGATTGGATCGAATTTTGCATTGTGCGTTTCAAACGAGAAACATAATTGTATCTGATAAATTTCTGGCGGAAAAGCTAGGACAATAAAAAAAAAGAAGTTAAGTAAGGGTGAGAACTCAGCTATTCCATGCCAAACCGATATAGCGGTCCTCAGATTTTCGAGAAAAATGGAAGTTTTGTTTCCTTATCGCAAAATATTAGACCCGTATTTTTTCAATTTTGGTTTTGTTACGGTGTCCATTTTCATTTTATGGTGGTTCAAAAAAAATGTTTTTTTCCACTTTTTCCCAAAATTTCTCGTTTTCAAAAATTCATTGGGTTAGTATTCTTTTAAAATCAGAGAGACGTTCTTTTCGGCTTCTTAGTTATGATTTTTCAAAGTTAACCGTTGGTTTAAAAAATCAAGATTTACTCGTTTTTCCAAGAATGATTTTCTTAAAATTCATATCTTTTGAATTACTGAACTGATTGAGGTGATCAACATATCAAATTTAAGCTAATGAGATAGTTTTCTTTAAAAATATATAGATTCTTATCAAAATAGCAATATCAGTATGATATTTTTAATTTTTTTTTATTTGATATGTCGATCATCTAAATCTTTCCAGAAGCTATGCATTTTTGGAAAAATGAAAAAATATTATTTGAACCATCCTAAAATGGAAATGGGACCTCAATAAGAAAACACGAGCCTAATATTTTAAGAAAATACCACTTTTCACGATAATCTGAGGAGCACTATATCGGTTTGGCATGGAATAGCTGAAGTACGAGTTCAAAGTATTTAAATAACATCAAGTAATAATTCAAAAATCACCAAATTTAGAACTACATTCGGGCCTGCTAATACGACAGGGAGTAAATAGCTTGACATGTACGGAAGAATTATTTTGACGTTTCGCGTCAAGACAATGTTGCCACTTTTGCAATTGTCGATTGAGTTTTAATCTCGGACGAATTGTAAAATGCAGAAGTCGATCACGTTCGGATTGCAGAATACAAAAGTCGTAGGATGGTTGAAACATGGAAACATTGAGTTTATTCGTAAAGGTACCTCCATTTTAGCTCGCTCTTCAATCCTTCACAATAATGTGCGATTTTTTGCGTATTTCCGCCAAAAACCAAAACGAAATGCGGGATTAATTGCGACAAAACGAAAAAACCAACATTCGTATTCCGGAACCCGATCGGATTTGAAATGAACACGATGTAACATTCTGTAACCTGATCGAGATCGACTTTTGTGTTCTGCACTCCGAACGAGATGTAGACTATCTACAATCCGTCCTAGATTCAAATCTAAGCGAAATATGCAAAAGAGGTAACATTGCCTTGACGCGAAATAAATGTCAAAATAATTCATATGTATTAGTGAAGCTATTTACTCTCTACCACATTAGCAGGCCCGAATGCTGTTTCAAATTGTTGAAATATAAATAAAAATTATTTTTTATTTTTTTATTTTTATTTAAATCGTTTATTTTTACAGGCTCAGTTACATAGGTTTAAAGGAGTCGAACTCCTTACTGTATTGTTACTAGTATATATACATTTTTCCTTAATTCTAATGTTAATAATATAGGAAACCGATTACTCGCGGTCAACTCGAGTTTAGAAGGGTGACATATTTTCTTCAGGAAAAGGAGGGGATATGAGGATATGTTGACAATGATCACACTCACACTCTCAATCACACTCATCCCACTCAACTCTTAAATCTATCTTATATCTAATATGTATTTACATTTCATCTTATTCTTAAGAAGGGATCCGATCTCTCACAAAGGCAAAGGAAAAGGAAAAACTAAGGGTATAAGGACAATCACACACGAAGATCGATAGCTTTAAGGAATACATATATTTGGGATATGTAATCAAGGTCTAACCGAGCCAACACGTCTCTCACCGGCACATTGGGCTGCCTTCCTCGGGCCCGAAGGGTGACTACTAAATTCGATCTGGCGACAAGATACAGCTCGCACGACCAAACAACGTGCTCGATGTCGTGGTAACCTTGGCCACAAACACAAAGATTGTTGTCGGCAAGATTAATACGAAAGAGTAGCGCATCTAACGAACAGTGATTGGACATGAGTCGGGAGAAGGTGCGAATAAAGTCCCGACTCAAGTCCAGACTTTTGAACCATGGTTTGAAGCTAACCTTAGGGATAATCGAGTGGAGCCACCGGCCCAATTCACCTTCGTTCCATTTGCGTTGCCAGTTAGCGATGGTATTTTTACGGACTAAAGAGTAAAATTCATTGAAGGCGATTTGACGCTGATAAATATCGCCTTCAATTGCACCTACCTTTGCTAATGAGTCAGCCATCTCATTACCCGGAATTGAGCAATGTGAAGGGACCCAGACAAAGGTAATGACATAACAGCGTCTGGATAAAGCACTCAAAATTTCTCGTATTCTCTCAAGGAAGTACGGCGAGTGCTTTTCCGGCCTCACTGAACGGATAGCTTCGACAGAGCTAAGACTATCCGTTACAATGTAATAGTGTTCAACAGGTCGTGAGGCGACGCTGTCCAGCGCCCAGTGTATCGCTGCCAATTCAGCAATATACACTGAGCAAGGATTCTGAAGACTGTGTGAGGTGCTAAAAAATTCGTTGAACACTCCAAATCCTGTGGACTCATTCATAGAGGACCCATCAGTAAAGTACATATTATCACAATTGATATCCCCATACTTTGCATCGAAGATCGTTGGAACGATCCTCGATCGAAGATAATCTGATGTTCCATGGATATCCTGCTTCATGGACAGATCAAAATGCACAGAGGAATTGATGTAGTCAGGAAAACAAACACGGTTGGGAATATACGAAGAAGGATCAACCTGCAACGAATTCATGATATGAGCTCATGAATCCAGAATGAAAATTTAGCTCGATCAGCTGCTCAAAATTTCCGATCACCAATGGGTTCATAACCTTACACCGGATGAGGAACCGAAGAGATAATAAATTGAAGCGATCTTTTAGTGGGAGTAGGCCTGCCAAAACCTCGAGACTCATGGTATGCGTTGAGGGCATACATCCCAACGCGATACGGAGACAAAGATACTGAATTCGCTCGAGTTTAATGAGGTGTGTTTTGGCAGCTGATTGAAAACAGAAACTGCCATACTCCATCACTGAGAGAATAGTTGTTCGATACAACATTATAAGATCTTCGGGATGGGCTCCCCACCAGGTGCCGGTAATTGTACGGAGAAAGTTTATTCTTTGTTGACATTTTTTACTCAGATACCTAATATGGGCCCCCCAAGTACATTTAGAGTCGAACCAGACCCCAAGATACTTGAATGACATAGCATGAGTGATCGGTTTACCCAAAAGTTGAAGCTTTGGTTTTGCTGGTTTATGCTTCCTAGAAAAAACCACCATCTCTGTTTTCTCCGTGGAGAATTCGATCCCTAGCCCAATGGCCCAGGTTGAAAAATTGTTCAAAGCATCTTGTAAGGATTCTTGCAGGTCGGATTCGTTTGATCCTACGACAGACACCACTCCATCATCTGCAAGTTGTCTTAGGCTGCAATTTTGTGTAAGGCAATTGTCAATGTCGCTTACGTAGAAGTTGTACAAAAGGGGGCTTAAACATGAGCCCTGGGGGAGTCCCATGTAAGAGACCCGACTTACTGCCGAATCTCCGTGAGAAAAGTTCAAATGTTTCTCACAAAGCAAGTTATATAACATATTATTCAATAGAGGCGGCAGACCCCGAGATTGTAATTTGTCTGACAAAACCTCTATTGAAACAGAATCAAAGGCCCCCTTTATGTCCAAGAATACTGAAGCCATTTGTTTTTTTTCGGCGTAAGCCATTTGAATTTCTGAAGAAAGCAACGCAAGACAATCATTCGTCCCCTTGCCCCTGCGGAACCCATATTGTGTATCTGAGAGTAGGCCATTCGTTTCAACCCATCGATCAAGGCGAAACAAGATAATTTTCTCCAACAATTTCCGTATACAAGACAGCATTGCTATTGGGCGGTACGAATTGAAGTCGGACGCGGGTTTTCCGGGTTTTTGAATAGCTATAACTCGTACTTGTCTCCAATCATCTGGAACAATATTATGCTCCAGAAACCGATTGAATAAGTTAAACAAGCGATGTTTCGCCACATCAGGGAGATTTTTCAGCAAGTTGAACTTAATTCTATCCGATCCCGGAGCAGAATTGTTACATGAAAGGAGAGCAAGAGAGAATTCTACCATCGAAAACTCGGAATCAAGATCGCACCTATCTTGTGGTATATCTCGAACAATTTTTTGCTCCCACGAAATTTCGCCAATAAGCACGTTTTTTCCCTTTGATCAAGTTTTTAAATTGATTTTCAAGGTCCAAATACTTCTGAAAATTTTCAGGGGTTCCACGTTTCCGAAAAGCTTTAAATGCATTCGATTTATCTCCATAAAGCTTGGAACACTGGCCATCACACCATGGATTGGGAGGCCTTCGACGAATAGTGGAACCTGGGATGGGTTTCGTTTGAGCGCGAACCGCGCTGTCATATATCAAACGAGAAATGAAGTTATACTCCTCCAATGGAGGCAAACCATCTCTGGAATTGATGGCTAGAGCAATCGCGTCCGCATATTTTTTCCAGTCAATGTGTCTTGTGAGGTCGTATGCCATGTTTATTGATTCAGAAGAATTCAACCCATTGGTGATAGAAATTTTGATTGGCAAGTGGTCACTACCGTTGGGATCCTGGATTACATTCCACTTGCAATCTAACGATAGTGAATTCGAGCAAAGCGAGAGGTCAAGAGCACTTGGTTTAGCAGGAGGTTTAGGTACACGTGTTGTTTCCCCAGTGTTCAAAACGGTCATATTGAAGCTGTTACAAAGGTCATATATCAACGATGAACGATTGTCGTCGTACTGTTCCCCCCAGGCAGTTCCGTGAGAGTTGAAGTCTCCCAAGATTAATCGTGGCTCAGGAAGGAGTGAGCACATGTCAACAAGTTGTTTGCGGCTAACCGCAGCTGTCGGAGGCCAATACAAGCTGACTATACAGAGGTGTTTGCCTCTGATGTTTGCATGACAAGCAACAACTTCGATCCCTCCAATAGGTGGAAGGTCAATTCTAAAAAATGAGTGACACTTATTGATCCCCAATAGTACCCCTCCGTATCTGTCATCACGGTCCAAGCGTATTATATTAAAATCGTGGAAAGAGAGATCATTTTGAGAAGAGAGCCAGGTTTTGGATAGAGCAAAAACATCACAATTGAGTTGATGAATTATAAATTTGAATGTATCCAATTTAGGGATAAGACTACGACAATTCCACTGTAAAACAGTGATATCTCCGACCTCTCTATTTAAATTAGACATCAAGAGAGATAATCATTGCAAGGAGGGGCCATGTTTGCATCAATTGCTGCAAAATTGTCTTTAGTACTGGAAGCATTGCGGTGACAATGGTTCTGATGGAGTCGGAAACATTAAAACACGTGAAGATTTGATCCACAAGGTCAGACAACTTTATAAATCCCGATTGGGAAGTTGAACTTGACGGAAAAACAGGGACAGTTGGGGTTTTTGATGTCCCCTCGAGTGCTGGGTCGTTCGAAGGTGAACTATTACCACGGAGGCCAGGAGGGACCTGATTTTGCTTATCCGCTGCACTCGATTTTTTGGGCAAGCTAACAGGGGGTATCACCGGAGGGACTTGTCCTTGAACTTTGGGAGTGGTCACATTTTTGCGCCGGGGATTCCCTTGAGAAATAAACGGCGTGCCCCCGTTAGCTGTATCCGCTTCCATTTCGTCAACTGGCAACGTAGCGAAGACATTGTGTGTATTGATTGGTTGTTGTTCTTGAGCCAGTGGAGAAGCGCCCTTCAAAATTTCTGCGAAAGTGCGTTTAGAGCGTTCCCTCAAAGAGCGCTTCTGTTTCTCCCAGCGAGCCTTGTATGTTTCACAAGCTGAGAGCACGTGTGGGGATCCCCCGCAATATGGACACTTATGCTCAGTCGCACTGCAGGATTTCCCCTCATGTTGTTCTCCGCAAGTGGCACATCGTTCTTTATTGGCACAATAAGCAGCCGTGTGACCAACTGACTTGCACTTTAGACAAGTCATTGGCTTTGGAACAAAAAGTCGCACGGCTAACCTCAATTTTTCTACCATCACGTAGTCAGGGAGAGCTGAACCAGCGAAGGTGACTCGAAACGAGTTGGACGGCGTAAATTTCTTTTCTTCTCCTTCATGGGAGACTGTTCCCAGCTGGCGGCAACTCAAGATCTTAACAGTCGTCGAGGGCAGTTTTTTAAAACGGCCGGTACCTTCACTCGTAATGTATTCGCACGTCAAGCCCGTTTCGGTTATCACACCCTCAATTTCGACTATGTGAGAGGGAATGTAGACCCGATACTCAATTGTAAAATGCTGATCGACAACAATCTTGTTTTCGTCTTTTCGATCATTCACGACAACTCGCAATTTGTTTGGTCTAACCTTCGAAATTTCCGAAACGGAGGTATACCTTGCCAGATCTTTCGCGATCTGCATGACTCTCAACGCCTTTCCATTTGGCTTAGGCCTGAAGAAAACAACCCAGGGACCAGTTCCGGGCGCATCTTCTGGATAGACCTTTACACGGGGAGTGGGAATAACAGGGGGGGAAGGCGAGGACGGGGATTGAGAGTGGGAAGGCGAAGGTTGAGAAGGAGCGGGAAGAACAGAGGGAGAAGACGAGGTTGAAGGTAGAGTGGGATCGTTAAGGGCAGATGGGAGATTTGCTAGTTTTTTGGAGGGAGGCTTGGTAGGGTTAGCTGACTCGTCCCCAGAAGAAGTATCTTCCGTATTTGGAACACGTTTGAGTGACTTTTTTTTTATCCGTTAGGAGGAAACTAGAGTCAGAGACCTCCATATCCGAAGGTCCCCCACTCTCTGCCATTTTAAATTTTCACTTATATTCTAAGTATTTTTTTAAACAATATTTCACAATAAAATAATTCACAAAAACATAAAAAAAAAACTTATAATTATTAAATATTTTCTCTCAGTATATTTAATGTTATTCACCTATGAACGCACTCCAGTGCAGATGAACGGGAGCGTGCTGAAAGCTCGTTGGTGGTGGGAATGTGCCTACGACACCACTACACACAGTCGTCGGTGAAAGCTTACCCGCACTGTCACTGTTGGCACGATGACTCGGCGAAATCTCCAATGTCGGCGAAGCAGCGACAAAACAAAAACCAATGCTTGGCTTTCCGAGGATGAAAGCCTTTATCCACTTGCAGGCAGGGCACTTCACTCACTATCCAGATAGTGAAATGAACTCTTCAGCGGCAAAAAAACAACAATCACGCGGTAACCGATAACGGAACTTGGACGCGACTTTCCTTCGTCTGGTTACTTCGGGCAATCGGCGAAGAATGAAATAAAAATTATTATTTGATGTTATTTAAATACTTTGAACTCGTAGGTCTCACCCTTACTTAACTATTTTTTTAAATTTTCCTAGCATTTCCGCTCAAGCTTTATCAATAATATAAAATCGTTATCAGACACATTTTTATTTCGGGTCAAGGCAATGTTGCCACTTTTGCATATGTCGAGTGGATTTGAATCTCGTTCGAATTCCCCACGACTTGTTTGATATTTTATACATAACGATCCCATAATTTAAAGACGGTGTAAATGACCGATAATTGGAAGCATTTCCATTTTCTCATACATTTAATTTACCCATTTGAGAGCTTACCTATCCATACCGTAAATTAGGAGCAAATGATACGTCGGTGTCATGATAGCGAGCTTGTGTGAATCTAGGAGAATGTTCGGACTTCTTGATTACTTTTTCCGATCGATCATTTAAATTTTCTGACTTCGAGCATTTTTTCAGGGCTGGAAGTTTTAGGCGTCGTGCTCAAATTACGTAACGCTAAAAATGCGATTTTAGGGCTTATCCTCTATATAACAAAAAGTAACGCGAGACAAACCCCCCCCCCCTTCCCCTTATGTTACGTAACGATAATCTTTATACAAAGTCAAAGTCTTTCGTTCAACATAAAAACAAATTAATGCTAACATCACATTGATGCTTCAACCCATCTGGCGTTAAGCTGAGAGGAACATGGACTGATATAAATTGATGTTGATTTACACTACTCATTGGTACAATGCAGCAGTTCCTGTCGTTACGTTTCACTACTTGCAAAAGGCCCTGGGATGTCTCTACGTGACAAGCAAACCACTCGCCTTAATATCGTACTAATTCCGCTTTATCGATTTTGGAGTTTGCGAACTCACTATGGGCCTGATCACGAACGTCACTTCACGGTAAGAACGAAATTAAGTGCCTATAACTATGCATACAAATCATTTCGTTTTCACCGTGAAGTGGCGTTCGTGATCGGACCCAAGATCTGTATTTTTGGTCTGAAAAAATCTTTTTATCTTAGCTTTTTCTCGAAAAATTCGTATTGAAATCTGTATCAGGTTTACAAGGCCAATTTTTAAGTATAATTGTAGCTTTAGTATCATTGATTTGCATATAAATTATTGATAAGACGATGTTGATAGTATATTACGTGGAAACATATACACTGTAGTAAAAATACATTGCTCTATTGAGGTACAATGGAAATTTATTCAGTTACCAGGGGATGCTTGTTCACATTGGGTAACGTAAAAAACTTCATTGTAATATATTTCGGGTGCACACTAAAATGTAATAGCAGTAAAGGTAGCATAATAAGTCTAAACTGGGCAACTGTCAACGCTTGAGAAGGGCACATAAAGTTATTATATAGCTATTGCTTAGGATATGGGCTGGTTGAATTCAGCATTTTCAATGGTCCCTTTGCCTCCCTTTTTCTGGCTTTGAGCCGTGCATTTTCAATTCATTTGAAAAAAAAATACAAAGGAAATGAATGTCCACGACAGTATGAGTGCACTTTTGGAATTTACATTCTCTGTGATGTAGTAAGAAAAAAATAAACGATGTTGTTTATTCATTATAACACTATATGAATAAAATAGATGAGATGACAGAAAATATTATTAACCTGAAGCCGTTACTGCAACGTTATTTAAAAAAACTGTAAATTCTGTATAAAACACAAAAAAATGTATGTATCTACAGATTCTTGGTTTGAAAAGTCACAGGACGGTTGTGTCCGAGACACGACCGCATAGTTGACGTAGGATTCCGTTAGGCTATCTGTTGATTTTGGATATGTTTGAAGAATTACATCGTTAAACTCTTTGATAATGATTTGGTGGCCCTGTAAAGGGCCGTTTTGTTTGGTTGTTGGGTAATGTATGTTCACTTCACCAGTGTTTACCGAGTGATGATGACAGATGAATGGTAAATAGTCGTTGGATGACGCGTATCAGATAAAAGATACCGAAGTGGAACGAGATATGATAAAAACCGCCCTCTGTGATCCTAGACGAGATGCCTCGTGTGTTATGTATGGAAGAAATAAAGAAAAAAAAACTCACTATGTAATATAAGATAACCACCAATACCGAACATAACACTTACACTTACACTTGTACTAAATTTTTCACAATACACGATCGGTCATTGATATAAAATTTAACGAAGCAGCCAACATTAAAGTTCCAAATTTAAATTTTATTTGCTAGAATTAATCGTATCACTCACCTTACTTGCAATATAAAAATGCCCCCGACTTGCAAATATTGCAATGCCGATTTCCCCCGGGCATCTTGGTTTTGATGTCTCTGTTAGGAAACACTTTTCGGCAAAAGCAAAAGCTCCCCCTACTTTTATGTATTTGCAATGCCGATTTCCCCCAGGCAGCTTGGTTTTGATGTCTCTGTTAGGGAACCGCCGCATGTGTCGTCAATTTCGACCAATCATAAGTGGATATTTCCGTTAGGACAGGGGTTGACATTTTTCAATTGTTCGATAGTTAGTTTCATGACATATATTATTTTCTTCAATATAAACAATTTTTATGGAGTGCCGAAATCAATTGACGTAAAAATTTCATCAGTCAATCATGAAATGATTGGGCAATAAGCGTTTAAAATTAAACAGTTTCCAGGATGTGCTCGATTTTCGATTTTCAATTTGTACCCCAATATGTTCCCGAAAGATGTAATCCTACGTTAAAAAGTCTAAAAAATCTGTAAAAATATAGATTGTCATGTAGATATGATAACCCTGTTCAAGATGCATCTTTCGGTGCTTGCTTACTGGCTGTTGTTAAATCCATTAAAATACACGCTTTATCATCTTGGCAAAAAATGGGATTTTGTTACGTAACGATCACGGCTGCCCCCTCGGCCCTATGTCATATTGAGTAACGCAACCACGACCCTCTCCCACCCCTACTCGCGTTACGTAGTTTGTGCACGACGCCTTTTGAATGTGCAGACCATTTCAAGTCGGATATAAAGAAGGTATTCTTCAGCGGTGAGTGCTGTGTCCTTCGAAAGAAAACCGAAGGCGGAATGATTTACGCAGCACCATACAAAAGATTCAGTTCGAATTTTCTGTTGCTGTTCTGCGAAAGGTGCTGCATAAAATATTTGGGAATTATTTGTTGGGGAAATCATGGTTTTGGGAGTGTTGGAGATGTAATTTTACTGAGAGTCCCTGTAAAACTATCGCGATATTGAATAAGTTCAATGTTTCAGTGTCGTTCTAGACAGCGACCAATCAACAGGACATGTTTATGCTGAGAGTGAATTTGACAATTAGCTCAAATTGACTGTTTATTGCTTAGCAAATCATTCAAAACTACCAAATATGTGTACTAATGAGTTCATTCTTTCGTAGTTCTAAATTAATAATGCAGTTTTGTCTTGGACCATATCCTTCTTTTTTTTAATTCTTCGATTGACAACTGTTACTTGTTTTAATGTTAAACTGAAGAGTATTGTATTTCTTCATACTGAATAAATGAAATATTATTAGGTTACCAATAAAAGCTTTTAAAAATGTTATGAACTAGATTAGTTTTGGCGATGTTTTGACTCTGGTGCAGTCGTTTCGTGGACAGCTTTTGGTAACGCATTAAAAGTGATCCATTTCAATGGTAATCGCAATTCTCCACACGTCAGCGTTTGCGATTATGGTTCTGTTTGTCGGTCACAATCGCATGGAAAAGACACCACTCTAAGGTTCCGATCATCCAAAACCATTTTGTTTTAGATCCTACCCTACTGACGTAATTTGTCCACAATTAGCCAGCCAGTGCGGAAGCAGATATTATGAGTTAATTATGATGTAATTCAAGTATTATTACCGCATCGCTGTTCGGAAACAATGTGATAAAAATAGCGACGATCGCGTAAAATTTTCCCTTCACTCCAAACACAGTTGCTGTCATCGTCGGCATAAATTAACGATTTTCAAGAGCAAGAACAAACGCATTCCTGCGACAAGTTTCCTCTCGCCCCTTTCCCCGGCTGGAGGGAATAAAAAAGTGCTTCCGATTGCCGCGTATAAAATTTGATACTTTCTACGCAACGACGATCTCGGGGAAAAATCAGATCGTTTGTGGACGAAAAAAAAACTTGTTACATAACCAGAAGAGATACATTGCGCCATCCCATACTCGACGACTCCTCAGCGCGATTGCTGCTAATTATGATATGTTCATCGCGATATGACGACTACTCCCTTCTTGTGCTGAGTTGTGATGAGCGGCAAATAATAATTATGTAGCCGCAAAAAACACTTCACTCGAATAACCATCTGAGCGTGGAATATATGTCACATCACAAAACTGCTGTCAGACGACTATTTATAGTGTCTCCCTCTCTTTGTGATACCAGTGTAACCAGTCTCGAATTTTTTGGGCCGCCGTCGGCTCCCCTGGCTGGCTGGCTGACTCAATGACTGACTGGCTCTGGATCCTCAATCATAAGCGAGAAGATCAAAAGAATCAACGAGATGCGTGTCCCGTAATGACGATGGGAGCGATGAGAATCTATTTATGAGTGAGTCCGGGTCGTACTTAGAAGCAGCGAAACGTTGAATCCGGTTCCTAGTACCTACTGCACGGTCGTCGTTACGGAGAGCGGTCCAATTGCATGATGATAATATGTGCGCTCAGGTACAGACAGAGAGCAGGTGCGGATCGCTGCGATGGCTCCTATTTTCCCTTTGTCTATTTCGTGCTAGCACAATCCGAGGGCAATATGGCCGCTCTAGATGGCACAGAATAGATTCGCTGGCACCGAAATTAACGTGGTTCAATGCCAGCCTGGGGAACTGTTATGCTGAATAGAGGGGTAATTGGAGATTTTATTTATTCCGCAGTGCATTCTCTCATTGTTATCATTCGGTGGGATCGTCACATTGTGCAACCTAAGCATGGCGGTATTTACAGAGAACCATGACACGCCACTGGCATTGATGGTCTGTTTGCGTTCGACGCGAGAAGGGACGAGTTTCAATACTAGACTCAAGTTCCATGCATGAGATTGGACCAAAATTATCTTGAATATTCACAAAATACTAAACACGATGGTTTTGGCAGCAGATTGGACATTTGTTTTCACCAGTAGCCAAACGCGTTGAGCATTTACGGTAGCCGGTAAAGTAGAGATCTAAACAGCTAAAAATGTGTAAAATTGAACGGAAAAGGTCGTCTCGTTTCACCAAGCACATAAATCAGACAGGAAGATCGTTTCCACCGACACGTTAGTGTGCTTGTCGGACGAACTTCTCGCCTCTAACCCACCGATTACAATGCTAACCGACTATTAGTTTGCTGCGGCCACGGATCTCCCAAACGCTCGTCAAAACTTCCCGTGTTCAGAGAGCAAATTTATGGTCGATTTGAAAGAGTCGTTTCGGATTCTCTAGCTTGCTGAAAATTTGTCATCTCCTCGCGTCTGCGATGATTTTACACGCCAGTTGAGGATGTGGGTAATTTACGATCGTGCGTCTTTGGAACGACACTTTACAAACATGAATTCAATAGTGATCACGGCTCATCTTCCAGCAGAGTGAACGATGACAATTAATTTCCACCCACCCAACGGATGAGCGGAGGGGAGTCGGAAGGGGAGGAGGGGACCATTAACATACGGATCTTTTTTTCGCGCAGCTCCAAAACTTTCCTCCGCATACCTTCGCTCGGTCATTCTGGCTAACTTTGGTCCAACTAATTTATGGGCCCAAACAAGCCATCATTCAGTTCCTGTACTATTGGAATGGAAAGACACTTTTGTTCTCACCACTGGGTAGCCATACAAGGCCCTAGCTGAGTTCGCTCCCCCCGAGCAACACCACCAAAATCGTTCTATGAATAAAACATAACGCTATAACTCGAAACCCCCCTCGTGGGGACCACAGCGGGAAGAAATTAGGTGGATATGAAAAAATTAAACGAATAAATACCGGAGTAAAACAAACAAGACACAAGCGCTGCAAGCGGGCTGAGATGCGGGGATGATCCGAGCGAGGTGTGATGGGAAAATGGCTATCAGTATGCAGATGAGGCAGGGTGACGATTGAACAGCGTCTCTACCTTTTCTCTCTCGTCCAGCGGGACTCTGACGACGACGTTCAGTTTTGTCACCTTTATCAAATCAACAAATTTCAAATTACCCGGAATATTTAGATAAACGCCAATCTGGCCATTAGAGTGATAATCAATGCTAAACGGCAGCTGGTTAACGATACACCCGGGATGCCCGCGGTCAGCGATAGGATAAGATACGATCGAACCGGGTCTGGTCGGTAAGGAAGCTCGAGATTTTGACACGTTAGTCATCGCTTCGGTTCACGAGCATAACGATATGAGATATGATAATTTGTCCCAGCTATGATGGTTTATTGTTACGAGCAAGCATATTTTGAACGGTCGCTCGAATAATAATGGAACCATTTGTTTTTGGGGAATTTTATTCGGAAAACTATTAAATAAATTGCAATAAAACAGTATTCGATAAATCGAAGTCATAGTTTTCGTGGCCATTGTATCATTTTTATTCATGCGATTGAACGCATGGAGAAGCGAATTTCATGCAATTTGTATTCAAAATGGTTTCATTGCAAATGAGGCTCAATTTTCGAACTTGGCTCCAAAATATTTGTTCGGTTCAACAATTTTTTTAACCTTTGCCTACAAACAATGCGTTAGAAACACATGTAATTTTTTGAGAAAGGAGTTTTTCTGGTTTCGAGACCTCCATCCGAGCGTTGTTATTTTACAAAATCACTTTGTCGTGGCTCTGCTTGTATAACTGTAATTTTTTTCGGGTTGAAGGGATCTCTTCTCAGATTGAGCAACTCGAAGTGAACTACGCACAGCTGATCTAAACAAACAGAGCACATTTCTCTTTTTTGGAGCGATTCTTATAATCGCTGTTGAAGTTTTTCCTGTTTCGATATTTTTTCAAAATACATCCATTTTATAGCAGACTAGCTGACCCGGCAAACTTCGCCCCTCCCAAAATTTGTTTTTCGTCATCAATACCTTCAAACATCTACGTTTTCTTACTAAGCGCAAGTTTATGAGTCCACTGTTCATTGATTGATCTTCCAATCGACCCCGTTGAATTTATCTTTTACTAAAAAAATCCTAGTATTTCTATCAAAACTCATCATTATAATAACAAATTATTTTCAGACACAATTCTCGTTCAAGATTTTTCAACCACTTGCAAATAACATGTTTCTCCGTTACATGGAATAAATGTATGATACAGAACATATGATAGAATAAAGACAGACCCCTCCCCTCTTCTCACCTTAGTTTGGTTTCGTTTGCTTGATTAGTTCTCGAGTTATGCAGAAATTTGTGTTTCATTTGTATGGGAAAGGAGAGGGGGAGGAGTGCCGAACCACCTTAGAAATGTTTTTTCTCCATAAAACCTCTACATGCCAAATTTAGTTCCGTTTGCTTGATAAGTTTTGAATTATGCGAAAATGTATGCTTAATTTGTATGGCAGCCCCTCTCCACCCTCAGAGAGAACGGAGGAGTGTCTATTCGCCATAGAAACGTTTTGTGTCCCTTGAATCCTTGGCATGCCAAATTTGGTATTTTCTTGATTAGTTTTCGAGTCATGCAGAAATTTGTCTTTCATTTGTATGGCAGCCCCTCCTTAGAGAGGGGGGGTGGAATGTCTAACCACCATAGAAACATTTATTGCACCCTAAAACCTCCACATACCAAATTTGGTTTAATTTTCTTGATTAATTCTCGAGTAATGCAGAAATTTGTGTTTCATTTGTATGACAGCCCCCCTTAGAGAGGGGGGTGGAGTGTCTAACCATCATAGAAACATTAATTGCACCCTAAAACCTCCACATGCCAAATTTGGTTTCATTTTCTTGATTAATTCTCGAGTAATGCAAAAAATTGTATTTCGCTTGTATGGCAGCCCCCCATTAGAGAGGGGGGGTGGAATGTCTAACCACCATAGAAACATTTATTGCACCCTAAAACCTCCATATGCCTAATTTAGTTTCATTTGCTTGATTAATTCCCGAGTAATGCAGAAATTTGTGTTTCATTTGTATGGCGGCCACCCCTTAGAAAAGGGGGGAGGGGTGTCTAACCACCATAGAAACATTTATTGCACCCTGAAACCTCCACATGCCAAATTTGGTTTCATTTTCTTGATTAATTCTCGAGTAATGCAGAAATTTCTGTTTCATTTGTATGACAGCCCCCCCTTAGAGAGGGGGGTGGAGTGTCTAACCATCATAGAAACATTTAATGCGCCCTAAAACCTCCATGGTGGAATGTCTAACCACCATAGAAACATTTATTGCACCCTAAAACCTCCATATGCCTAATTTAGTTTCATTTGCTCGATTAATTCCCGAGTAATGCAGAAATTTGTGTTTCATTTGTATGGCGGCCACCCCTTCGAAAAGGGGGGAGGGGTGTCCAACCACCATAGAAACATTTATTGCACCCTGAAACCTCCACATGCCAAATTTGGTTTCATTTTCTTGATTAATTCTCGAGTAATGCAGAAATTTCTGTTTCATTTATATGAAAAAGAAAACATCAAATTCAAGTTTTTTTTTTTTATTATTAATTCGTTTATTTTTACAGGCTCAGTTACTTAAGTTTAAAGGAGCCGAATTCTTAAATATAATTTTAAAACTATATATATATATAAACAATTTTCTTACATCTATGGTTAGTAAGGTGGAAAACCGATTACTCGCGGTGTATAAGGAAATTGTAACAATGTTGATGAGCACTCAATTCTTAAATCTATTCGTATATCTATAGTTTATTTACATTTCAACTTATTCTACTATTTATAGCAAGGGGACGAATTACCCGCAATAGAAGGAAAGGAGGGTATAAGGATGTAGGGACAATCACACACGAAGATCTATAGCTTTAAGGAAAACATATATATGGGACATGTAATCAAGGTCTAACCGAGCCAACACATCTCTCACCGGCACATTGGGCTGTCTTCCTCGGGCCCGAAGGGAGTTTTCTAAATTCGATCTGGCGACCAGATACACCTCGCACGACCAAACAACGTGCTCGATGTCGTGATAACCTTGGCCACAAACGCAGAGATTGCTGCTGGCAAGATTGAAACGGAAGAGTAGTGCATCTAACGAACAGTGATTGGACATGAGTCGGGAGAAGGTGCGAATAAAGTCCCGACTCAAGTCCAGACTTTTGAACCACGGTTTGAGGCTAACCTTAGGGATAATCGAGTGAAACCACCGGCCCAATTCATCATCATTCCACTTGCGTTGCCTGTTTTGCGAACTAAAGAATAAAATTCATTGAAGGCGACTTGACGCTGATATATATCGCCTTCAATTGCACCTACCTTTGCCAATGAGTCAGCCCTCTCATTACCCGGAATTGAGCAATGTGAAGGGACCCAGACAAAGGTAATTACATAACAGCGTCTGGATAAAGCACTCAAAATTTCTCGTATTCTCTCAAGGAAGTACGGCGAGTGCTTTTCCGGCCTCACTGAACGGATAGCTTCGACAGAGCTAAGACTATCCGTTACAATGTAACAGTGTTCAACAGGTCGTAAGGCGACGCTGTCCAGCGCCCAGTATATCGCTGCCAATTCAGCAATATATACCGAGCAAGGATTCTGAAGACTGGTGCTAAAAAATACGTTGAACACTCCAAATCATGTGGACTCATTCATAGAGGACCCATCAGTAAAGTATATATTATCACAATTGATACGCCCATACTTTGCATTGAAGATTGTAGGAACGAACCCCAATCTAAGATAATCTGGATTTTCATGGATTTTCTCCTTCATGAACAGATCGAAATGTACAGAGGAATTGATGTAGTCAGGAAAACAAACACGGTTGGGAATATACGAAGAAGGAACAACCTGCATAGAGGTGAATTCATGATATGAACTCATGAATCCAGAATGAAAATTTAGCTCGATCAATTGCTCAAAATTTCCGATCATCAATGGATTCATAACCTTACACCGGATGAGGAACCGAAGAGATAATAAATTGAAGCGATCTTTTAGTGGGATTACGCCTGCCAAAACCTCGAGACTCATGGTATGCGTTGAGGGCATACATCCCAACGCAATACGGAGACAAAGATACTGAATTCGCTCGAGTTTAATGAGGTGTGTTTTGGCAGCTGATTGAAAACAGAAACTGCCATACTCCATCACTGAGAGAATAGTTGTTCGATACAACATTATAAGATCTTCGGAATGGGCTTCCCACCCGGTGCCGGTAATTGTACGGAGAAAGTTTATTCTTTGTTGACATTTTTTACTCAGATACCTAATATGGGCCCCCAAGTACATTTGGAGTCGAACCAGACCCCAAGATACTTGAATGACATAGCATGAGTGATCGGTTTACCCAAAAGTTGAAGCTTTGGTTTTGCTGGTCTATGCTTCCTATAAAAAACCACCATCTCTGTTTTCTCCGTGGAGAATTCGATCCCTAGCCCAATGGCCCAGGTTGAAAAATTGTTCAAAGTATCTTGTAAGGGTCCTTGCAGGTCGGATTCGTTTGGTCCTACGACAGACACCACTCCATCATCTGCAAGTTGTCTTAGGCTGCAATTTTGTGTAAGGCAATTGTCGATGTCGCTTACATAGAAGTTGTACAAAAGGGGGCTTAAACATGAGCCCTGGGGGAGGCCCATGTAAGAGACCCGACTTACTGCCGAAGCTCCGTTAGAAAAGTTCAAATGTTTCTCACAAAGCAAGTTATATAACATATTATTCAATAGAGGCGGCAGACCCCGAGAGTGTAATTTGTCTGACAAAACCTCTATTGAAACAGAATCAAAGGCCCCCTTTATGTCCAATAATACTGAAGCCATTTTTTTTTTCGGCGTAAGCCATTTGAATTTCTGAAGAAAGCAACGCGAGACAATCATTCGTCCCCTTTCCCCTGCGGAACCCATATTGTGTATCTGAGAGTAGGCCATTCGTTTCAACCCATCGATCAAGGCGAAACAAGATCATTTTCTCCAACAATTTCCGTATACAAGACAGCATTGCTATTGGGCGGTACGAATTGAAGTCGGACGCAGGTTTTCCGGGTTTTTGAATAGCTATAACTCGTACTTGTCTCCAATCATCTGGAACAATATTATGCTCCAGAAACCGATTGAATAAGTTCAGCAAGCGATGTTTCGCCACATCAGGGAGATTTTTCAGCAAGTTGAACTTAATTCTATCCGATCCCGGAGCAGAATTGTTACATGAAAGGAGAGCAAGAGAGAATTCTACCATCGAAAACTCGGAATCAAGATCGCACCTATCTTGTGGTATATCTCGAACAATTTTTTGCACAGGAGCGGAATCAGAACACACCTTCCGTGCAAAATTCAAAATCCATCGATGTGAATATTCTTCGCTTTCATTCGTTGAAGAGCGATTTCTCATGTTTCGAGCCACTTTTCATAATTGTTTCATTGACGTTTCTTGTGACAAACCTCCCACGAAATTTCGCCAATAAGCACGTTTTTTCCCTTTGATCAAGTTTTTAAATTGATTTTCAAGGTCCAAATACGTCTGAAAATTTTCAGGGGTTCCACGTTTCCGAAAAGCTTTAAATGCATTCGATTTTTCTACATAAAGCTTGGAACATATGCTATCCCACCATAGATTGGGAGGCCTTCGACGAATAGTGGAACCTGGGATGGGTTTCGTTTGAGCGCGAACCGCGCTGTCATAGATCAAACGAGAAAGGAAGTTATACTCCTCCAATGGAGGTACACCATCTCTGGAATTGATGGCTAGAGCAATCGCGTCCGTTTTTTTTTTTTCCAGTCAATGTGTCTTGTGAGGTCATATGCCATGTTTATAGATTCAGAAGAATTCGACCCAATGGTGATGGAAATTTTGATTGGCAAGTGATCACTACCGTTGGGGTCCTGGATTACATTCCACTTGCAATCTAACGATAGTGAATTCGAGCAAAGCGAGAGGTCAAGAGCACTTGGGTTAGCAGGAGGTTTAGGTACACGTGTTGTTTCCCCAGTGTTCAAAACGGTCATATTGAAGCTGTTACAAAGGTCATATATCAACAATGAACGATTGTCGTCGTACTGTTCCCCCCAGGTAGTTCCGTGAGAGTTGAAGTCTCCCAAGATCAATCGTGGCTCAGGAAGGAGTGAGCACATGTCATCAAGTTGTTTGCGGCTAACCGCAGCTCTCGGAGGCCAATACAAGCTGACAATACAGAGGTCTTTGCCTCTGATGTTTGCATGACAAGCAACAGCTTCGATCCCTCCAATTGGTGGAAGGTCAATTCGAAAAAATGAGTGGCACTTATTGATCCCCAATAGTACCCCTCCGTATCTGTCATCGCGGTCCAAGCGTATAATATTAAAATCGTGGAAAGAGGTATCATCTCGCGAAGAAAGCCAAGTTTCGGACAGAGCAAAAACATCACAATTGAAGTTATGAATTAAAAATTTGAATGTATCCAATTTAGGGATAAGACTACGACAATTCCACTGAAAAACAGTGATATCTCCGACCTCTCTATCTAAATTAGACATCAAGAGAGATAATCATTGCAAGGAGGGGCCATGTTTGCATCAATTGCTGTAAAATTGTCTTTAATACTGGAAGCATTGAGATGACAAGGGTTCTGATGGAGTCGGAAACATTAAAACACTTGAAGATTTGATCCAAAAGGTCAGACAACTTTATAAATCGTGGAGGCGATCTGGCGTAGTGGTAACATCCATACCTCTCACGCTAAAGGTCACGAGTTCAATTCTCACTCCCGACATTCTTCCAAAAAATGGAAGTAAAAGTGACGAACCAGCCAAATGAGTTGAAAGTCACTATAATACAGATAAAAAAAAAAAAAAAAAACTTTATAAATCCCGATTGGGAAGTTGAGCTGGACGGAAAAACAGGGACAGTTGGGGTTTTTGATGTCCCCTCGAGTGCTGGGTCGTTCGAAGGTGAACTATTCCCACGGAAGCCAGGAGGAACCTGATTTTGCTTGTCCGCTGCACTCGATTTTTTAGGCAAGCTAACTGGGGGTATCACCGGGGGGACTTGTTCTTGAACTTTGGGAGTGGTCACATTTTTGCGCCGGGGATTCCCTTTGAAAATGAACGGTGTGCCCCCGCTAGCTGTTTCCGCTTCCATTTCATCAACTGGCAACGTGGAAAAGGTATTGTGTGTTGAGATTGGTTGTTGTTGTTGTTGGGCCAGTGGAGAAGCGCCCTTTAAAATTTCTGCAAAAGTGCGCTTCGAGCGTTCCTTTAAAGAGCGCTTCTGTTTCTCCCAGCGAATCTTGTAATTTTCACAAGCTGAGAGCGCGTGTGGGGATCCTCCGCATTATGGACACCTTTGCTCAGTCGCACTGCATGTTGCTCTCCGCAAGTGGCACAGCGCTCCTTGTTGGCACAATAATCTGAAGTATGACCAACTGACTTGCATTTGTTGCAAGTCATGGGCTTTGGCACGAAGAGTCGCACAGGTAGTCTCAGTTTGTCCACCATATAACGTAGTCAGGGAGGGCGGCACCAGCAAAGGTGACTCGAAACGAGTCTGACGGCGTAAATTTAGTTTGGTCCCCATCATGGGAGAGTTTCCCGAGTTGGCGACAGTCCAAGATCTTTACTTCCATTGAGGGAAGCTTCTTGAACTTGCCTTTTCCTTCGCTGTGAATATTCTTCGCTTTCATTCGTTGAAGAGCGATTTCTCATGTTTCGAGCCACTTTTCATAATTGTTTCATTGACGTTTCTTGTGACAAACCTCCCACGAAATTTCGCCAATAAGCACGTTTTTTCCCTTTGATCAAGTTTTTAAATTGATTTTCAAGGTCCAAATACGTCTGAAAATTTTCAGGGGTTCCACGTTTCCGAAAAGCTTTAAATGCATTCGATTTTTCTACATAAAGCTTGGAACATATGCTATCCCACCATAGATTGGGAGGCCTTCGACGAATAGTGGAACCTGGGATGGGTTTCGTTTGAGCGCGAACCGCGCTGTCATAGATCAAACGAGAAAGGAAGTTATACTCCTCCAATGGAGGTACACCATCTCTGGAATTGATGGCTAGAGCAATCGCGTCCGTTTTTTTTTTTTCCAGTCAATGTGTCTTGTGAGGTCATATGCCATGTTTATAGATTCAGAAGAATTCGACCCAATGGTGATGGAAATTTTGATTGGCAAGTGATCACTACCGTTGGGGTCCTGGATTACATTCCACTTGCAATCTAACGATAGTGAATTCGAGCAAAGCGAGAGGTCAAGAGCACTTGGGTTAGCAGGAGGTTTAGGTACACGTGTTGTTTCCCCAGTGTTCAAAACGGTCATATTGAAGCTGTTACAAAGGTCATATATCAACAATGAACGATTGTCGTCGTACTGTTCCCCCCAGGTAGTTCCGTGAGAGTTGAAGTCTCCCAAGATCAATCGTGGCTCAGGAAGGAGTGAGCACATGTCATCAAGTTGTTTGCGGCTAACCGCAGCTCTCGGAGGCCAATACAAGCTGACAATACAGAGGTCTTTGCCTCTGATGTTTGCATGACAAGCAACAGCTTCGATCCCTCCAATTGGTGGAAGGTCAATTCGAAAAAATGAGTGGCACTTATTGATCCCCAATAGTACCCCTCCGTATCTGTCATCGCGGTCCAAGCGTATAATATTAAAATCGTGGAAAGAGGTATCATCTCGCGAAGAAAGCCAAGTTTCGGACAGAGCAAAAACATCACAATTGAAGTTATGAATTAAAAATTTGAATGTATCCAATTTAGGGATAAGACTACGACAATTCCACTGAAAAACAGTGATATCTCCGACCTCTCTATCTAAATTAGACATCAAGAGAGATAATCATTGCAAGGAGGGGCCATGTTTGCATCAATTGCTGTAAAATTGTCTTTAATACTGGAAGCATTGAGATGACAAGGGTTCTGATGGAGTCGGAAACATTAAAACACTTGAAGATTTGATCCAAAAGGTCAGACAACTTTATAAATCGTGGAGGCGATCTGGCGTAGTGGTAACATCCATACCTCTCACGCTAAAGGTCACGAGTTCAATTCTCACTCCCGACATTCTTCCAAAAAATGGAAGTAAAAGTGACGAACCAGCCAAATGAGTTGAAAGTCACTATAATACAGATAAAAAAAAAAAAAAAAAAACTTTATAAATCCCGATTGGGAAGTTGAGCTGGACGGAAAAACAGGGACAGTTGGGGTTTTTGATGTCCCCTCGAGTGCTGGGTCGTTCGAAGGTGAACTATTCCCACGGAAGCCAGGAGGAACCTGATTTTGCTTGTCCGCTGCACTCGATTTTTTAGGCAAGCTAACTGGGGGTATCACCGGGGGGACTTGTTCTTGAACTTTGGGAGTGGTCACATTTTTGCGCCGGGGATTCCCTTTGAAAATGAACGGTGTGCCCCCGCTAGCTGTTTCCGCTTCCATTTCATCAACTGGCAACGTGGAAAAGGTATTGTGTGTTGAGATTGGTTGTTGTTGTTGTTGGGCCAGTGGAGAAGCGCCCTTTAAAATTTCTGCAAAAGTGCGCTTCGAGCGTTCCTTTAAAGAGCGCTTCTGTTTCTCCCAGCGAATCTTGTAATTTTCACAAGCTGAGAGCGCGTGTGGGGATCCTCCGCATTATGGACACCTTTGCTCAGTCGCACTGCATGTTGCTCTCCGCAAGTGGCACAGCGCTCCTTGTTGGCACAATAATCTGAAGTATGACCAACTGACTTGCATTTGTTGCAAGTCATGGGCTTTGGCACGAAGAGTCGCACAGGTAGTCTCAGTTTGTCCACCATATAACGTAGTCAGGGAGGGCGGCACCAGCAAAGGTGACTCGAAACGAGTCTGACGGCGTAAATTTAGTTTGGTCCCCATCATGGGAGAGTTTCCCGAGTTGGCGACAGTCCAAGATCTTTACTTCCATTGAGGGAAGCTTCTTGAACTTGCCTTTTCCTTCTTTTTTATTTGTTCGCTCGTCAGACCCGTTTCAGTTAACACCCCCTCAATTTCTACGTTATGGGAAGGTATAAATGTTCTATATTCGAGAGTGAAGTGTTGGTCAGCAACAATCTCGTTTGCGTGTTTCCGTTCATCCACGACAACCCGCAATTTGTTCGGTCTAACCCTGCGAATTTCAGATACAGAAGAGTATTTGGCCAGATCTTTCATGATCTGAATCACGTTAAGGCTTTTTCCTTTTGGTTTTGGCCGGAGGAAAACAACACACGGGCCAGTTCCAGGTAAATCTTCTGGATAAACTCTGACACGTGGAGCGGAGACAACAGAGGGAGAAGACGAGGACGAGGACGAGTACGAGGATTGGGTTGGATCGGAAACATCAGAAGGGGGAAGCGAAATCGATGATGGGAGAGGGGGAGTGGAAGTAACAGTGGGTTCAGAAGGGAGGCTTGCTATTTTCTTAGAGGGGGGTTTGGAAGGATGAGCAGATTCGTCCCCAGAAGAATTATCTTCTTTTTGAGGGACTCGTTTATGTTTTTTTCCCAGATCTTGAATGGGATTCATTATCGGAGATCTCCATCTCTGGAGATCCTCCACTATTCTCCATTTTACAAAAATTTGTGTCTTATTTCTAATCTATTATTGATTTTAACAATAATCTCAAAAAAAAAATAACAAAACAAACAAACAAAAAATTATGATGATAATATTAAGCAATGAACATATGAGTAGAATAATAATATTAATATTAAATATGTGTACCTTAATATAAAAGTTGTTCCGATACTGCGCTCTACTGCCCTAACCAGGGAGAGACAGAGGCTACGCGCAATAGCGCAAGAATAGCTCACACGGTCACGTGATGATAATTCCCGTTAACGACAGCCACACGATGGCGATCCCGTTATGCCGATGTTCAACAGCCGCCAAGGGCTGCAAGCTGCAAGAGCGCTGCTTCCTTTGTTCCACTTCACAAAAGGTCAATTCGAAAGCGGACAGCAATGACCTTCACTCGTACACTATACCAATCGCACAATAGTAAAAGTGGCAACGCACAATAACGACACTGAACTTTACTCGTCAAGAGGTGGATAGCGAATGGCATCAAATTCAAGTTGACCAAATTTGAATCGTTCCACCATTTATACTAAAACGAGAGTATTCTCGTTTTAACCACATTTGCTGCTTCCAATGCTGTACTGGAGTTTTACATGTTCCAACTGAGTTGGTTACCAGTTGCGACCACAAGTAAGTGGGGAAAGAGTACACACTCAGTTATATACTTACCAAATCTTTCCAGTTTTCATATTGTTCATTGAGAAAAATATAAATTTTTCAATGACTACTGAAGTGAACTGTTACTATTATTATTTTAAATGACTGCTGAAGTGAACTATTACCCCAGAGTGGGCATAGAAAATCTCATTGTTTTACTTTCTATCTGGATGTTAGGAAGGTCTAGAATAAAAATCAACGGTTTTCATCCATAACAAAACCTTCATTTCATTCAAAAAATTGAAACAAAACATTCATTTTTACATTTTAAGGGTTAAAACCAAGTGAATCATTCGGATTACTCAAGAAATTCAAGAAAGTGAAAACAAAATAATTGTTTGTCGGAGGTCAACAATAATTTCATGAAAGCTTCTTCTTCTGTATCCTCTTTGTTACACTTGGAGCCGCAAAGACTTTTGAAGGCTTGTTCTTCGTGATTTCCTCAATTTCGTTTGGAGTCTCAGCCTTAATCGCAAGCTGGCGTTTGGCCGAAAGTTTTGTTTTCTTCTGCTGAAGATTGTTTTTCAATTTCATCCTAACGGATGTGGTCGTGATTATTTGTGACTCTTGACCTCTCTTCGGCCTATTTCGAGGGTTTTTGCTCTTGGGAAGTGCTCGAAGCTCTGCAGGAGTCACATTCGATCACTTTTAAAGATCCACTAATGTCCATTCTTCCTGATGTTAATGGCAGTAGATATGGAGCTACATAACGCTTCGGTTCATGATGTTGCTCAGACAAAACGCCCGCAGGAACAGAAAATTGTGCAATATTTGTCACTGCACTTGGTTCAGAGTTTAAATTTGAATTTGAATTCATGTTTTTTTTAAAGAAAATGCTTTATCCTCTAAATTTATAGTATTGTCTTCAAAATAGGCCCCTTCTGAAGCAATACACTTTCCCAGCGAACAACCATCGAAACATTTTTTATAGCTGTATTTAGGAATTGCCTTTAGTCCACGCAGCGATTTCGTTTTTATGTCTTCAATCCTGGGTCCTACGAAATGGTACTTTGATGTTCTAAATAGGAAAAAGTCATACGGGGCCATATCTGGAGAGTAATTATGTGTTGGATGAACGTGGGATCAAAATTTGATGATTCAAGTATGTCTTCAGCCACTTGATTGCGAATAAATTTTGAGTTCTTTTGGCACTAGTCGTGCTGCTACTTTTCTCATGCCCTAAACACCAACCATGATGAACGGTCTCGTGAGGGGAATCTTATATGATGATTCCCAAACATCATTCTTTTTATTTTGTCGATCTATTCATTAGTTGAAGTCGTTCCTGACGTGGCAAACCGTTTGTTTGCAACATATAATTTCAACAATATCTTTGACCAGTAGAATTATCCATTTCAAAAATCGCCGAGCAAAAAATGTTAACTTGTTCATGATTACGCTGTAATCTTACTTAATGACAGATCGCGCTCAAAATTGACTTTAATACCATTGACAGTAGTGCCAACATAAAAAAAAATTGACAAACGTTCAACATGATCCCGAAGGTTCAGGATTTAAAATTTCCGGTATATACAGGGTGGGCCATTTAAAGTGGAAGCATCTGGCAACCCCATAACTTTTGACAGAGATGTCAGATTAACAAATGTCATACCGCGTTGGAAGCGTCATTTCAGTACAATTTTAACCATGGAACAATACACACCTAAACAACGCGCTGAAATTGTTCAGCTGTATATTCAAAATAACTTCTCAATTGTGTTAACTAAACGTGCGTGGAAAAATAAAAATAAAGTTAAAACATCGCCTGGAGACAACACTATACGTCGATTATATTCCAAATTTATATCGTCTGGTAGTGTTGGTAATGCCAGTCATCTGTCCAGACAACGACCAAGACGTTTCGACGAGAATATTGATGCCGTTCGAGCCAGTGTTGCAGAGACTCCATCGACATCAGGTCGCCATCGTTCGCAAGAGTTAGGCATCGCTCGAACCACTCTCCGACGCATAATTCGTGTTGATTTGAAAATGTTTCCGTATAAAATTCAAATGGCTCAACAACTTAACCCATCTGACTTACCACGTCGACTTGATTTTGCGAAATGGACCATCGAAATGGCCAAAAATTAACGTGGCTTTTGGCAAAAAATCATAATGTCTGATGAGGCGCATTTCAACTTGAATGGAGGAGTGAATAAACAAAATTGTCGGTTTTATGCTACTGAAAACCCTCAATTCATCGAAACGCAACCTCTTTACGACCAAAAAGTTACTGTGTGGTGTGGCATTTATGCCGATAAAGTCATCGGCCCATACTTCTTTGAAAACGAAAATGGAGCAACGGTAACCGTGAATGGGGAGCGTTATCGGACAATGATAACCGATTTTTTATTGCCATTTGTTCGTGAAAATGAATTGGACAATTACTGGTTCCAACAGGACGGCGCTACATGCCATACAGCGGCTGCCACGACCAAATTATTGCGCGAAATGTTCCCCGGAAGATTAATATCGAAAAACGGCGATTATGACTGGCCACCGAGATCACCTGATTTGACGCCTCCTGACTTTTTTTTATGGGGATATTTCAAATCCAAGGTATACACTGGTAAACCAAGGACCCTGGCTGCGCTGAAAGACAATATCCGACGATAAATTGCTGCCATATCGGCCGAAACATTGGGCAAAGTGAAGGAAAATGCCGAAAAAGGGCACATTTTGCGATCAAGGCCAGAGGCGGTCATTTACGAGATATCATAATCAAAAAGTAGTTAGAACAAATCTCCTTGGACCAAAATAAATGAATTTCAAAAAAAAAATTTAAAATTCCACTTCTTTACTTTGCTATTGCAAAAACAAATACTTCCACTTTAAATGGCCCACCCTGTATTTGACAGAATGTATATTACCCTAGATTTGAGCACATCGTGTCCCCGTATAGCAAATTTTTGCTGTGATTTGTACACAAACCGAAAACGAAGAAGTTTTCCAATCTAGATTCAATCTAGCGATGCTTTGTTTAACTCAGAGTAACCAAGATAGCATATTTTTTTTTAGTAAGGGAGATAATTCTTCGTTAGTCACAATTTGTAACATCCTTACTTTTGTATAGTTTCTGCACGCAAAAGAGTGCGAGTATAAGATCAATAATTTTAACCGGTACTCCCTTGCGTCTCAAGGCCCCAGCGGTTGTTGTGGTTCAAGCGACAAAGTGTTCTCTACTCGACGATGAAGCGCTTTGTAGCAATATGAGCACTATGGGTTCTACAAGCTCCAAATCTTACCTGTTGTCGTCGGAGTAACGCATAAATCTTTTGACTTAGGACTATGTCTTTGATTTCTATATAGGGGGGTCACTCTACGAAAAATGTAACGATTTATTAAGAGTTTTCAAACGCATATTACTCAAAATGGTTATTGCGACATATGTTGTGTTATACATCATTCGACAGGAAATTTGTCTACAATTTTTTTTGCTTGAAACATGAACAGTGAAAGTTTGCAATTTGACGATTTAATTGGGTATGTCTTCTTTCGATTGCACTATCCACTCGCTTTCTCCCCGACGCAACGAGCAATCTTTTTGCCTAAATTCGGGCGTTAGCTCATAATGTGAGTTGATGCGTAAATTGAATTATTCTCCATTTACCGATAATAGGCATTAATTATATATTATACTAGCTGACCCACCGAACTTCGTCTCGCCCAAAACAGATTTTTTGATTTGAAAACTTTCAAACATCCACGTTTCCTTACTAAGTGAACGTTAGTGAGTCCAATCACTGAACTCTTCATTGATTGATTACCCTTTGACCCTTTACAATTTCATTTTACTATAAATTGTCTAGTACTTCTACAAAAATTCGTCCTTATAATAGAAAATTATTTTCAGACACAATTCTCGTTGAAGATTATTCAAGCATTTGTAAATAACATGTTTCTCCGTTGCATGGAATACATGTTTGATACAGAGAATATTACAAAATAAAGACAGCTCAAATCGGAACATTCCATCCTTGGGTTTAGGGTACACCAACATATTTGGCCATCCATTTTTTGTTTATATAGATAGAAGATATAGGAATGCGCTATTCCGTCTGAAAATCCTATTCCACTTTCGAACAAAAATCAATTTCGTTCACGCCAACATCAAATGGACTAACAACCCTTAGCTAATTGTAGAACATATGGTAATTCAATTTTCCGAATTTTCGAAAAGAGAAACCAACACATTTGGCCTTCCATTTTTATTTATAGATATAAGATATGGAAATGCCTTATTTCGCCTGAAAATCCATTTCCCCTTACGAACAAAGATCAATTTCGATAGCGCAAATATCAAAACTAACAACGCTTATTATGATGTAATTTTCGAACATGTGGGAATTCAATTTTCCGAAAGTTTTCCGATTTTTCTCTCCACTATATTAATCTACGGGAAGAGACGAATACAACAAAATACAGGAGGCTAAAATCGGACCATCCCTTCTTCGGGTTTTCCGCTTACCAACAGGTTTTGCCTGACATTTTTATTTATATAGATAGACAGATATAAGATATGGTATTGCGTTATTTCGCCTGAAAACCCATTTCCACTTACGAACAAAGATCAATTTCGATAGCGCAAACATCGAATGGATTAACAACGCTTATTATGATGTAATTTTCGAACATGTGGAATTCAATTTTCCGAATTTTCCGACCTTCCTTCAGAGTTTTCCGAAAATTTCCCGGTTTTTCTCTCCACTATATTGATCTACGGGAAAAGACGAATACAACAAATTAAAGAAGGCTAGAATCGGATAATTTGTGTAATTGTGGTTGAGGATGTCATAATATCGAGTATGTTGTTTGGTTATGTAAAAATGCAATAAATGAATTTAAATGACTGCTGATTTAGAAGATCGAAAGGGTATACCCACGTAAATCAGATTATTATAGCTTGAGTAGTCGCGATCTTACAGGGCTATAAAGTTATCACAAACAATGTTTCGGACAACGTGGTAACGAAGGAGATAATGCTATTTTTATCTATAATATATTTTTGTAGTCATAGATTGATTTGACTCAGTCTAATACTTATGTAGGTCTTAACTATTTATACTTGTGTTTAAAAATGATACATGATGACTCTTTGTCTTCTTCTGCATGATTGAATGGCTTTAATGGTATTGGTAAATGTACAATTTTTGAACAGAATGCGGTACCGAATTCTACCAAGTTATGTCATCTAACCCATTAAAAGGATACAAGCACATACAGGAAACGGGTTTTCCAGGGCATCCATTTGATGTATCAGACGAGAAAAATATACAGATTTTGAACAATGAAAAACTCAATTTAAATGCAATTACTACACACAATCACAGTCATATGTCAAGATCCCGTCCGTGCCCCTAGGCTCAGACCCATCAACTTTTTCATCCGGTTGAGGATTGCCTTGTACAGTATTTTTAGAACTATACATAACATCAGCTTCATAGGGATGCCCGAACAGTGCTGGATCGACTTTTACCAGCTCAGCTCTAATGCGATGCGATAATGCAGAATCATGTTGAATTACGTACTCTTCATGATAGTTTCTATCTCCTATCAAGGCACTTGAATTAGCTGCTCGAAGTGCTCGGAACAGCAACCAACCGTCCCTCCCTTCATAGGCATTTTCGTACCCATTCAAGTTCTACTCCGGTGTCGTGAGACATAGTAGATGAAGTGGACCAAGCCATCGGTTTCAGCGGCCTTCTCTCCTTCATCGGTAGCGAGTCCATCTTCGTGGATGCCGCTGGCATGTATGCGTTATGTCCATTTCGATTTTGATTTCGATTTCGAAACTATGATTGAAGAATTCTTGAGTTGTTTCTACTGCTACTGCTACTTAAAAACAATGGCAAACACTGTACATCTAAATACTGGGCACACTCTTCCAGTCTATGCTCCATTTATTTAAAAGACCGTAAATTTGATAACAATAACAGTAGACCCAAATCATAATTTCGTAGCCTCATCATAATGGTCTCAGTAATCATCCATTGCGTAAGACCGCCTGGAATGCCACGTCACATAATGTGCTCTTCAATTTTTGGAATGACGAGCAAGCAGACAATAACCGAAAAGGTCGAGTTTCATTCGCGGAGGAAAAATCCATCCAAACAATAACTGTCAGAACACGCTCACCAGAAGAAGCGACCACCGAAACCACCCGGTCCTGTCTAACTGTCTCGTTAGACAGCGGCGATTGGTTCATCATCCAGACGGAACATATGCGTGCGGCACTAGGGGTACTACGGGTACACGGCTCCCACCTACCGAATTCCCACCAATCATCGAACTCGTGGCGCATCTCAACGAGCGCGCACACGGACGTCTCTTTCGGAAATATATAAAAGCATCGGCAGCGGCCTCCAAAACAGCGGAGGGAGGGATGGGAAAATCTTCACGCGTGTCATATGCGCCAACCCTCCCGAAGTTCCAAATGGCTTCGACGAGAGAAAAAAATACAGAGCGAAAAGCGAGAAATGACAGGACTTTACATTGTTGTACGCACTCGGAGGCGCGACGTGGCGCGGGGGAATGGCCATTGGCAACGAGGCAGCAGCGATTGGATCAAATTTCTCAACCAAAAACCCAAATAGTCCGGGGAAGAGCAGTTTGTACGTGAAATTTTGGATAATAAATAAAATTGTTCCTCTGTGTGTCTTTGTTGGCCCGTTTGCTGCGTCTCCGTCTACATATCTATGTTTTAACTAGTGTTTAATCTGCGAGGAGGATAATTAAAATAATCTGTTTATAGGGGCATCCTTTCCAATTTGTGCCGTGCCCGAGCGGGGTCTGAAATCGGAGCAATAAATCAAAAGCAGCGACGATGACGACGACGACGACGACTTTGGTGGGCATCGTCTGGGAGCAGCAGCAGCGGCTCCCGACCCGTGATGGTCAACTGGATTAAAGCTCTGCTCGGGACGCGACGTTGGCAATAAAGTTTTAGGCATCCCAGACGCGTGCTATATAAATGATTGAGATAAGATTCAGCGTCAAACAGCAATTAAGTGAAATCGTGTTTTGCATGCCTGGCTGAAACATCGTATCATCGACGGCGGAGACCACACTGCTCGATGGGCAATTTGTAGTAGCAATGGTTTCGCACCTTCGGATTAGTGGATCATGTCCCGCTTGTTATTCTGGGTGACGTCGGAGTGCAATGCGAAATTGATTCATCGAACTTTGTCGGTCGCGAAATAATCCTAAGCTGAAAGCGAGAAAAGCCCACATCCATTACTCATCCGAAGCTGTGAACATCTAAATTAAGCATAATTTATATTGTCCTTTTCCACATCCTCTTCGATGCGTTCGATTCGTCGAATCGTCGGACGAAGTCCATACCACCATTGTTCGTCCATGAATCGACGACAATTTGTTAGCAACGAATATTGATGTCAGGCTGAATCAACGTGACAGAGATATGAAGTCGCGATACGGGCTCCGATTGGAATGGGACGGGAACGTTTCGATCGTGATGGAGATAAAGATTATGATTTAAGACATTCGATAGCGGGGGAAATATAATGGGGTGGATAACTGATGAGCAATCGCACCGAGTCGAGAATAATACAGACTGTGCAAATTAATGGCGGTGGGTGGTCCTGACAGCCTTCTGATTGGAATCGCATTGTCTTCGAACAAACTTTCGAGGAATTCATCTCCTCCATGTTTTGCACATGTTCCCCACTTGAGATCGAAGCTGAACAAATAAATGCGTACGGAAGAGCAAACCAAGAATGCGGAATTCACGCGAGCATGCGCAGCATGTCAAAGGGCCACTTGAAGTCTACCGAAGGAGTTCTTTCCGTCCTTTTCATTTCCCTCTTCGAGGAAAGAGGAAACCCTTCGTTCTCATTGACTTCTCCCGCAGTCAATTTGGGTCGGCTCCGATATTTTTGACCGATTCACTCTTGAATGAACCGATCAGTGTTTGTTTATCTTACGAGGGAATACCATAAACTTTATGAACCAACTGAGCAACTATTGATTTTTTTTCTTGTATTTTCGGCTCTCTACTGAAAAAAACAACAACCCGCTCGAACATTGTCCGATTCCTTCGCCAGCGCTAGTCTGGTAACGATGCCGTTTTCGCCAAGTGTCAACCTACATAATGATCAACATCTTTTGTCGGAGCGACAGGCGGCCAATTCTATCCCAAACCTATTTGGTTGAAGTTTTTTTGCTTGATCTTTTACGCCGGAGCCACTTGTTCCGAACTAGCGTGCCGAATGGCATTTGTTGAACACATGTGTGTAATTATGGACCCGAAAATAAGCGTCTAATATATATGTTTTGTTCGTACACTACGAAGAATAGAACCAGCAAACAAAAGTAAGCGATGGATGCATCTTGCGCACCACAGCATCCTAACTATGCGTCGAGCAGCACTCGGCGTAAAATCTGTTATCGAGGGCGACAAAATTTCAAGTGAAATGACCCATGCTTGCGTGCGATGAATTATGACCTGCTGGGAGATTTTCCGCTAAACTACAAGCTGTTTTTTACGGCTTTTGAGTGGATGAAATTAGTGAGGGAAACAAACTATTACCGGGATCTCGAGGAATCGCAAGATGTGTGTATGCACTTGTACGTTGGACAGGCAAATTTGTACATGTCATCACTCACTCTTCGGCTGCCGGCGATGCTGCGAATTAATAGAGTGGCGCTGATTAGTGAAATTTCATTCACACTGGTACCCGATATCTTTCATTGTAAATGTAATTCGGGAATGGTTTTGGTCTATTTATATTGTAATCATATTTACGGTCTTCAAAAAAAAAAGAAGGTAGACTGGAGGATTGTTTTCGTTAGTGAGACGTCCAGAGTAACTTATTTTCACCGGATTTTGAATTCCAATAAATTGAAAACAAACATCTATTCTGCCGAGTAAAATTGTAAAACAATGAAGTGCAGAACAAATATATTTTTGATACTGGTGTAGCGTTTTCTAGGATACCGTGTAACAAGAAACAATAGAAAAATAATTATGAAGTAGGATATGTGTCGTTGGACTAGCCCAGGAATGGAAAGCACATTAACTATTGGGATTGAAATATGCTTAAAACAGTTAAACGAAGTAGAAAATATTATTAACATTTTTTTTCGATTTTGAAGTCATTCACGAAATATCACAGAGTACTTTTATCATCAGATGTGTGAATATTACTCTTCCCTTTTGACGTAGGATTACATCTTCCGGGAACTCATTGAGTCATTGAGTCATTTTTAGCAAAATTTACGAGATTTTGGCTCCAATCGATTCGGACACTCTCTAGCAATCTATTATTTTGACGGCGTATTTTGTTCAAAGATATCAAATATCAACATGCAACAAATGTTGAAACGTAATCCTACGTCAACTATTAAGATAAGTCTCGGACACAACCATCTATATATATGTATAAATGGATTTCTGTCTGTCTGTCTGTCTGATGGATGAAACCAAATTTGGCGTGTGGAGGTTTTAGGGTGCAATAAATGTTTTTACGGTGGTTAGATACTCCTCCCCCCTCTCTTAGGTGGGGCTGCCATGAAACACAAATTTCTGCATAACTCGAGAATTAATCAAGCAAATGGGGGGGGGGGTGGTAATGTTTCTATGATGGTACGACACTCCTCCCTCCTCTGGAAGGGAGTAGGGTCCCATAAAAATATTACAAATATTTCAACCAAAAATATTCCAACCAAACATGACAATTGAAAATTTTCAAAAAACTCTGAAAGAAAAAGGAAAAATCGGAAAAATTAATTCCCATATGTTCTACAATTACATAGTGACAAGTGCTGTTAGTCCATTGATCTTCGCTCGAAAGTGGAAATGGATTGTAATGCGATAAAACGCACTCCTATATCATCTTCTATCTATTTAATAAAAACGGATCACATTTGGGTTGATAAGAGCAAAACTCGAGAAAGGAACTGTCCGATTTAAAGCTGTCTTTATTCTACCGTATTTTCTGTATAAAACATTTATTCCATGTAACAGAGAAACATGTTATTTGCAAGTGGTTGAAAAATCTTGAACAAGAATTGTTTCTGAAAATAATCTGATATTATAATGATGAGTTTTGGTAGAAATACTAGGAATTTTATAGTAAAAGGTAAATTCAACCGGGTCGATTAGAAGATCAATCAATGAACAGTTCTGCGATTGGACCCATGAACTTGCTCATAGTAAGAAAACGTGAATGTTTGAAGGTATTGATAACAAAAAACAAATTTTGGGCGGGACGAAGTTTGCCGGGTCAGCTAGTAATAAAATAAAAACTATATGGCTTTGTTTTCGGATGTTTCACAAAGTGGTAGTCACTTTCTAGTCGAATTCCTGACTATTTCCTTTTTCACAACAAATATCTTTGGGAGCTGGGATCGACACAAACATTGTGCGAGCGCTGTAGATTCGGCTTAATGCTGAATGGCAAGGGCAGTAAGAACGCGAAGTCTGCGCGTGAACCCCTCTTTATACTGGAATGCATCGCGCATCCCTGTAGTCCAAACAGATTGCGTTTCGGGTAGGATTACATACCAAAACAACTATGAGCTTCCCAAGCTTCAAGTTCGCAACGCTTGCAGCGGCCATCCCATACCGTACCCGTGGCCTCAGTCTAGCGTCCTGCTGGCCGAGTGGTCCCATATTTGCTTATGTGGTGACATTCCGAATCGCCCGCGTTTACGATGCAGAACGGCAGTGATTAAGTTACAATCGGTTGACCGCTGTCTCCTGGCTGGCCACGATTTGTGAAACTCACACGGTAGTCGTTTGGCTAGCCTATAAAAAAATAAATAAAGCTCTCTCAAATGTGTATGTTTAGATTACTCGAATGTAAACCAAACACCCGTAAGTCTAAACCGTTGGCGAGTTGCGCTTGCAGACGACATTCGTGCCCGTGCATGATCGATGTTTTGTCAGCATCTCTCTGGCAAATCACCCGGGCGGGGGATGGGACATCATCAACGCCATAAACCCTCATCAGCAGCACATTAAAACGACATTAATTATCGTACGGTGGCATCACGCTATTTTACAATTTTCGTGTGTGCGCGCGTCTGTTCTTGCTTACATCAGTAAGCGGTTGGATTGGTTTCGAGTGTCCAACATCGCCAAGTCAAAACAACACACAGGAAATGGCCATCGCGCGATGGCCGGAGTAGGTGACAGTTGTGTGGTATGACGATCCACTTATCGCATGTGTGTAATCACGCAATTAAAATAGTCCCCGAGAGCGATTGTTGCCGCCAGCGGTCACGTTGGTGCGCCTCGGTACTACGGACTACTATTTCGGTTTTCACCTCTAATAAAAAGTGCACTGAGTGGCATGCGACTCCGCTGTTTTGCTGAATGGCAAAAAAAGAGGCCGGCCAAGTTGAAAATTTTCTCACACTCGCCGAACTCGCCGAGCTAGTCAATATTTTGCACCAAAATATATATATGAATAAGGCGGACATTTGTTTTGGACACAAATTTGTAGGGTGCTGCAATTCGATGCAATAGAATGTGGAACAATTGTGTGGTTGTGGAACTACTTTTGGATTCAGTGAGAAAGTTATGGTATTCTTGTTTTCTGTAAAAATAGTACCATTTTGAATGCGAACATTGGAGTGAAGTTAGGTGAATTCATGCTCAACACGTTGAGCCCAACGTCGGTCCCTAGGGTCCCGAATCAAACCATTCTCATAACTTGAAACGTTCTGCAACAGTTGAGTTGATCAAAATCCACATCTTGAATTGCTACTGGTTCTGATTGTCCAGCCACGGTCATATTTTTTTTAAATTAAGCGTCTTTTTTTGGGTATTATTCTATACTTTTTGTCCTTAATGTGAAAAATATCATTTAGGAACCGCCAAAACCATTCTTTGTTGGTAGGATTTGATGAAGCATGCTCACTGGAATATCCACAAGCAAACGATAAGCTTTCGCTGCACTTTTTTTTGTCTTTGTCTTTTTTTTAATTTGTAATGCCGTTTTCAGCTGTCAAAGCGTCGTTTATGCCTCCATCGAATGTAACACACTGCGTTCGACGGCTGTCGTAGAATGGCATCGACAACAAGTTTTGACATTTTAATTGTCACCCGTTGTCTGTTTTAATGTGCGCTAATGTTTTCTCATGTTTTCTCTCTCGTAAAATGTAAAAATAAAAATTTCGATTTCTTCGTTTTTAAAGGTCGGGGTTCCCCCTAAATCGCAAATGTATCCCTTCTTCTTATCTTTCCTCCTTATTTATGCTTGATTAATAGGATTGATTGATTTTTTTATATAGGAGGGCTCAAACTACAAAGTTCATTCGTTTCTAGCCTTGAAAAAGACCAATCAATCTATGGAGAGTTCTGGACTCGAACCCACGATCGTTGACATTTTCTAATTTACGCAAACATGTGTGTACGATAAACGTAATATTACGTCAAAACCCTATGAATCCAATCAGAAAGTTGAAAAATTAATACTGTTCAGATATCAATACGTTCGCAATAGCTGAACAGCTGAAGCATCTCACCAATGTAGAGCAGAACAATCATTTCGATATTTCGTAATTTATGCGCATCCCGTGGTTCGTTCAAATTTGTCGGATAGAATAAAAATTGTGATTCACGAGAAAAAAACACATTGCGGACGATTACGAAATACATATTAACGAGCCTATTTGAATGGGCGTAGTCAAATTCACACATCCTGTGGTCAAATAATCTCAGTTTGACTCTTCAATAGGGAATGTTCTGCATAACATTTCTGTAAGACTCCATACATGTAGACGTATAATTTTGCCATTTTGGCCAGGTTGTTGATGTGGTTCATTTCCTTCTCAATTACGTCTACTCCGTCACCGTTATATCACTACTAGCTGACCCGGAAAACTACGTCCCGCCCAAAATTTGTTTTTTGTTATCAATACCTTCAAACATTCACGTTTTCTTACTAAGCGCAAGTTCATGAGTCCAATCGCAGAACTGTTCATTGATTGATGTTCTTGAATACTATTTTTACCGTTGAATTTACCTTTTACTAAACAAATCTTAGTACTTCAATCTTCTACCAAAACTCATCATTATAATATCAGATTAATTTCAGACACAATTCTCGTTCAAGATTTTTCAACAACTTGCAAATAACATATTTCTCCGTTACATGGAATAAATGTTTGATACAGAAAATATGAAAGAATAAAGACAGACCCTTCCCCTCTTCTCCCCTTAGAGAGGAGGAGGAGTGTATATTCGCCATAGAAACGTTTCGTGCCACCTAATATCTTCACATGCCAAATTTGGCTCCATTTGCTTGATTAGTTTTCGAGTTATGCAGAAACTTGTTTTTCATTTGTATGACAGCCTACCCTAAGAGAGGGGGGAGGAGTTTCGAAGCACCATAGAAACATTTATTGCATCCTAAAACCTCCACAACTAAATTTTGTTTCGTTTGCTTGATTAGTTCTCGAATTATGCAGAAATTTGTGTTTCATTTGTATGGCAAAAAAATTATATTTCTTGAGAACATCTCCGCGACACTTGGTTACATAATACTTCCATGTTAATCTGTACCAGAGGGGTTAAAAATCTTACTCATCTGTAATTTTTCTTCCAAAAATCTGTACCAAAGATCTGTACCATCGAAAATATTCGTTATAGAAAAAAATTCATTTTATAGCATAAAAAATACTCATTTATTTACTACAAATATCACATTTACATTTCATTCGTCATTCGTGCGTTTGGTTTGGTGGCTCATACATAGTTTTTCAGAATCTAGATTGCATACTACCATTTATTAAAAAATTAGAGCTGCCGCACCTCGCGATACTGCGGCGTAAAAGTAATCATGTACCTTAATGTAACTTTGTTCAAATGTAAAAAAATACACCCGCCGGAAAAATCTGTACCAATCTGTACTTTTTGACGAAAATTTGTACGTTTACAAGTAAAAATAACACGGGTAAAATGCGATAATACGAGAAAATAGAATGTGATTCATTGAACATCTGCGGTGCTTTTCCAACCTCGAATTCTCTGTAAAGCTATACAAGAAGGAAGGTGTTTGTGCCTTTGTACTTTGTTTTTTGACATAGGATTATGTCCTTGATTTCTATATAGGGGGGTAACTCTACGAAACATGTAACGATTCATTAAGAGTTTTCGAACACATATTACTCAACATTGTTATTGCGGGTTCCCGGAATAAATCGCCACAGAAAACGACTGCAACAGAAACCACCGCTTATAAAATGTGTAGTAGGCTATAAATATTGTGGCGCGGTATTGTATTTCAAAACAAGAATTAACCGGGCAAACGTATCGCCCCAGGCAAACGTAACGCCCCGGGCAGACGTATACCGTCCGACGCTCGCTAGAGCTCGGTCGGACATTGCTAAAGGATCGTATCCTATGTTTCAAACTAACCGGGCAATCAGTGGATCCCAGGTTTGCGTGCGAGACACCGCCGCTTCCGACGGCGGGTCGGCGGTGGACTCGGATTGCGTCATCTTGGCGGCATGGGCCGCCTCGATTCCTTATCCTCGCCAAATGGGGACTTCGTCCCCATTACATTGTCCTCAGAATAAATTTCGAAAAACGAGAACAAGAGAATAAATTTATAATAGAAATGTGAGGCACATGATGTTTTTCCCGCGCCAAATATTTCTAGCCTACTACACTTTTTCTAAGCGGTTGTTTCTGTTGCAGTTGTTTACTGTGGCGATTTATTCCGGTCACCGTTATTGCGACATATGTTGTGTTGTATACCATTAGACAGGAAATCCAGCTTTTTTTACTTGAACACTAATAGAAAACATATTTAAAAAAAACTAAACAATTTGACGATTAAAGTGGGTATGTTTTTTCGATTGCACTATCCACTCGCTTTCCTCCTTGACGCAACAAACAAACTTTTTGCCAACATTCGGGCGTTAGTTCACAATGTTAATCGATGCATATTATTAACTATTCTCCATTTGCCGATAATAGGTATTTGTCAGTTGTTGCATTGTATGTTGTCCAATCAATTCATGCTCAATTCACGTTATTATCGTGTAGGTCCTGCTACTAACAATTTATGCAATGTTGGTCTAGGATATCATGATATAGAGCATGTTGTTTGGTAATGTAAAAATGCAAATAAAGAATGTAACTGGCTGCTGATTGAGAGGTTCGAAAGGGTATACTCACGCATATAAGATTGATTGCTTGAGTAGTCGCGATCTTAAAATATGTAAATCTTCCTCAGAACTTTGTGTAAAAAAATGATAAATGATGACTCCTTGTCTTTTTCTGCATAATAGAATAAACAAAAAAGTGGTATTTTTGTGTACATTTTTGAACAGAATTTGGTTCCGAATTCTACCACGTTATCTCATCTAACCCGTTTAAAGGATACAAGTGCATACAGGAAACAGTTTTTAGGACTTTCATTTGATGTAATATGGGCTCATACCCATCAACTTTTTTTTGTAATAGTATTGATTTGTCCGGAGAAATCTATATATATAAATGGATTTCTGTCTGTCTGTCTGATCGACATGAAAATTTATATGTAGGGGTTTTAGGGGCTGGGGAAGGTTTTCATGATAGTTCTAGACCCCTCCCCCTCTCTAAGGAGGGGCTGCCATACAAATGAAACACAAATTTCTACATTACTCGAGAATTATTCAAGCAAACGCAACCAAATTTGGCATGTGGAGGTTTTAGGGTGCAATAAGTGTTTTTACGGTAGTTAGATACTCCTCCCCCTTTCTTCGGGTGTGGCTGCCATACGAATGAAATAGAAATTTCTGTATTACTCGAGAATTAATCAAGTAAATGAAACCAAATTAGGCATTAGAGGTTTTAGGGTTCAATAAATGTTTCTATGGTGGTTAGACACTCCACCCCACCTCTCTAAGGGGGGGCTGCCATACAAATGAAACACAAATTTCTGCATTACTCGAGAATTAATCAAACAAACAAAATTAATTTTGGCATGTGGAGGTTTCAGGATGCAATAAATGTTTCTAGGATTTCAGGATGCAATAAATGTTTCTATGGTGGTTTGACACTCCTCCCCCTCTCTTAGGGTGGGCTGTCATACAAATGAAAAACAAATTTCTGCATAACTCGAAAACTAATCAAGCAAATGGAGCCAAATTTGGCATGTGAAGATTTTAGGGGTCACGAAACGTTTCTATGGTGAATGGACATTTCTCCCCCTTTCTAAGAGGAGAAGAGGGGAGGGGTCTGTCTTTATTCTTTCATATTTTCTGTATCAAACAATTATTCCATGTAACGGAGAAATCTGTTATTTGCAAGTGGTTGAAAAATCTTGAACGAGAATTGTGTCTGAAAATAATCTTATATTAGAATGATGAGTTTTGGTAGAAGTAGTAGGATTTTTTTTAGTAAAAGGTGAATTCAACGGGGTCGATTAGAAGATCAATCAATGAACAGTTCTGCGATTGGACTCATGAACTTGCGCTTAGTAAGAAAACGTGAATGTTTGAAGATATTGATAACAAAAACAAATTTTGGGCGGGACGAAGTTTGCCGGGTCAGCTAGTTGTTACAATAAATTTTATTCAAAATAAAATTTATTCAAAATTATCTCCATGATAATTTATATCAATGGTAAGAGCGTGTTATTTCTCATTCAAGGATTATGTTACCTGAAGTTAAAGTCGAATCGTTACCTAGTTTCCACGGCCTTATGAAGGGTTAATATTCGGCTCAATTGTAGCAGTGGTTGTAGGTAAAGCTCTAGAGTGATTGACCCTTTGCGGTCGGAATTAATGTCCCTTGAAAGAGATTCTCTTAGCTGTCCACGTTATCTATTATTCCCAGTATACATTCGTGAGAAAGTTCATTGAAATTCGTTTAGAAGAAATGTAAACCATTGCATCGTTGAATAAAGTATATAGTATGATTCCTTGCTGTGGTGGCTGAGAGCAGACAAACGACCGCAAAGAGTTAAGTTAGACTGAAGTAACTCATAGTAAACTTTTCCGTACTGAAACCATCAGTTCAATAACATAACTTCTTGTCAAGAAGTTCGCCCATTACGATTCGTTGCCAGATAAACCCTTCCAATTTTGCCATTGGAACATGAACATAGTTACAAGATGGTCCAATGTGATATAACGGATCCCTCTAACCTTTTTTGCACTCAGAATATGTTATAAATTGTAACGAATATCGAGGGTCTTGATCTGTTATCTTATTTACTCTGAATACAATTAACGGAATTTTTCCCAAAATAATCACAGCATATTATTTTTTATAATACAGGGTCTTTCAGATTGAACACTCATGCAAAAAAAACGAATAGCTCCTTATAATTTTTTTTTCGCTTCGTCGATGATAACCCTGCATTCCTCACTTCGGGACGATAATTTTCAGCTCGGTCAGTCTGATCGGATGGTTTTCAGTGTCAAGATGAACATTTTACAAGAACGTGTATTTTTTGTGAAATCGTATTACTCGAGCAACCGAAGCCTTAATGAAACTTTGTCCTCTTATGGTAAGAATTTCAACATTTTTCGTCGTCGACTACTTCCTCTGGAGGTACGTGAAGGACCGTTGCTATGTTAAAAAGCCACAATTAGGAATAACTTAAAAAAGAAATAACTCTGATTTTCAACAGCATCGAAGTCGTAATGTTTGAGTTGTGCATGAAGAATTTTGTTCACCGTTTATAACGCGTTATAAAAAAATGGGTTGTTACATCGAAAATATCCTGAAATAAGTTTTATTTTCGTTTCATTACGATTACGAAATGTATGCTCTAATAATTAAAATTACGTAGTAAACTTAACGGCCGAGTATTAAAAGCACGCCCAGTATATGTTATTAGCTAGCAGCCTGAAAGCTGTTGGTCCTTGAACGTGGATGAATCAGCGAGAATGCTTTTAGTATACTTTTTAACAATGCGCAGTTATCAATAAAGTTTGACATATTTCAGCAAGTCATTACAATGCCATCAATGTCTACACAGTGAATAGTTCATCCTTTTTTCTCTAGCCGTATGTCCCAGTCCCTTCGAATCATGGCTGCCTCCAAATGTCCCCATTTACTTTTTGTCGTAGTTTGCATTTTGGATCGGCATGGGAAAGTATATTTTTTGTGCCAACAAAATAATTAAACGATGGCAAATTTGATGGCAACAAAAATATGCTGATTTGAAGCAGAACGCAAAAAGGGACAAACAGACTGGGAAAAAAATAATGTCCCGTTAGGGAAGTCACGTGGCAACTCCTTTCGACGAAATTCTCGAAAGGGATCAAGTTCAACGATTATCATGCTCCAGTTAATACATTCGGAGCAGTTGTGCAATTCGGATCATTTTCTTGGGTTATTTTTCCCTTCGCTTTTCAAAGGTGTCTAATTTAAATAAGTGATTGGTGAGGTGTACATAAAATTGTTGCCATTCTCAAGTTGATTCAGTATTTTGTTTCTCAATTCTAGGTTTGTACAGTGTCAAACGCTTATTTGGCCCACTTCTACTCTTTTCCCCCCTTCAAGTGTGACAAATATTGAGTTCTAAATGTCACGGTCGCTTGGATAAGATCTCCCGGTATCGACTGACCAAACGCGGGGTTCAATTTTCAATCAATTCACGAAACTTGCTTTGCACTTTGTTCTCCGCTGCCAGTCTGTCTGGTTTCGAATTGCCACCATCACGGGTTTATATTTTTCTGTCCCCGTTGAAAGGGAAAGTAAAACAAGCCATAAACGTAATTGGGCTACATTTTTCAAACCGTTCGAAGCCGAAAACATGACAAACGCTCGAGCGCCGACCTTCGAGTAATTAGGAAGAAAGTGTGAAATTTCAATAAAATTAATGGGGTTTGTTTTTTCGAGCGACCTTCAGCCCTGAGAGTACTCCGTTCACTTGTGGATGGCCACAAGTGGTACCGAGAACTTTTGGCTTTATCATATTTTCCCCGTTGGCTGGTAATAAATCATGCACCAGTTCTGACGCCACCGTGTGTCATTATTCATATACAATAATTTAGTTCAACCTTGGTTGTTCGTGAGCTGGTTTTGACTTATTCCTTATAAGAATGAGTAATGACGAAATTTGACTCCAGTATTGCGCACCGGTAACGAACAATATATATATATATATATATATATATATATTTCGATGAAATTTCCTCGCCATTTAATATGTGCTCTGTGTATTTCTTTTAACTAAAACCTTTGTCTTCTGTTCTACTCTTCCAGGAATTATAACTCCGCGTCAGTATCAAGCCTAAGCTCGGGAACATCGGCTGATAGCTGTCTGCCACCGAGTGGTTCAACGCTGCACTATCCCACGGCTTCGCATTCCGCAACTTCGTACCCACTTTTGAACAATAATTATCGTTCGTTCGGTGGTTCCACAGCCCATAACGGATTGAGTTTGCCATATCACGCAGGCTCGGGTCACAGTTCCTCCTCGGGAACTGGTGGAGCTTCACGGCTGAACGGAGGCGCTACTTCAACGATTACATCGGGCGGTAGCAGTAGTGCCGGTACCACAGGCAGTTCACTAGATGAAATTTGTTCGTCCAGTGCAATCAACAGCGGAGGTATCGGTCTGAGTGGTAGTAGTGGAGGCGCATTGACAGCTGGACTGGGTCCGTCAGAGCTTGGAATGTCTCACTGGCTGACCGACGGTACAGTCAAGTCGGAAATTCGCAGTCCCGGACTGGACGCAGCCATCTCCGCCGGTAATCTGCCGGTAGGTTCAACCCATCTCGATACCTCACTGTTTTGTGCCAATCCCAACAACCTGGATGCACTACAGAGCACTGCTAATTCGTACGAGAAGTCCGAATACTACCCTTACGCGTACAACATGCAACAGTACGCTCCCTTCACATACTCATCGTACGGCTCGCCGTATCAGACGAGAACTTCGTCGAAAATTCCGTCTCCAAATACATATCTTCCGTCCAGCTATGCGGCAGCGGCTGCCAACAACAACTCAGCACAAATCTACTCATCCTATGGCTACAACAACTTCGCACAGTTCGGCACCAGTCAGCAGGACTACTACAACTACAACGATCCAACATACTCTCCGTACTACCAAACCACAACCTACCCACCGTACGTCAGTTCGCCAGGATCGAGCGGGAGTCAGAGTTTCCACGTACCGGCTGGTCTGACGGCGGAAAGCCCTTCCGAGGCGCATTCTGCGGCAACGCCTACGATGCTAGCGCACTCCCACTCGCCCCAATCCCCGCTATCCATTTCACCCACAATTCAGGCAGGTTCCGCAGCTGCTGTGGCAGCGGCGGCAGCGGCAGCAGCCGCAGCAAAAACAACACCCACCGGGAAGCCAGGACGAGCACGAGGGCGTCGACACGCACATCCCAGTCCCACAAGGAGTTCAACATGCGAATCTGGTGTCACGGAGAAAGCTCCCGAACGGATTTTTGTGTGGGATCTAGACGAAACCATAATAATTTTCCACTCGCTACTGACGGGGACCTATGCCGCAAAATATAACAAGGTAAGCGACTCGCATCCCATCTTGCGTTCATCGACCTTGACCGAATTTGGCCATATTTCAGAGTCGAGACCACCACATGCAGCTAGGGTACCGGATGGAGGAGCTTATTTTCAACATGGCGGATTCGTACTTCTTTTTCAATGACCTGGAGGAGTGCGACCAAGTGCATATCGACGATGTGTCCTCGGACGACAACGGGCAGGATCTGAGTAATTACAATTTCCCTGCAGATGGCTTCCACACCGGAACTGGACAAGGTAAATATAAATACACGAGACCCTCTTTATTTTCCATTTTACCAACAAAAAAAAACTAGAGGCGGGTATATCTGTGATATAACTGCAAAGTTGACGTAGGGCTACCGTTGGTTTAGTAATCATTTGTTTTTTGAAGTTGCATCTGAATGAACTCTCAGTGAATGAGTATTTTGAAAGATTTCTGAAAAAGTCCACGTAAGTGCAACCAAGTAAAGAACTTCTTTCGTGCATACAGTGATGGAGGCAAGAAAATCCTTCCCCATTTGGAATCAAAGTGTTCCAATATAATTTTTTTACGTAGGACTACGTCTTATATTAAGGGTGCCACATCAGAAAACAGGTCACGTTTTTGGGAAATAAAGTTAACGTTAAAAACTATTTTTGCTGCGAACGGATTTTAGCGATTTGCATACCAATCAAATCCGAAATTTTCTAAGGTATGTTTGATATGCTTTACATTACAATCCCATAGTCTGGTTTAAAATTAATGAAAATTGGAAGCATTCCCATTTCCCCATACATTTGTTCTGTCCATTTGTGTGTTTTCCCGAACAAAGCTGTCTATAACGGGCAACTTATGCAGCCGCTAGAATAGAAATAGGACAGCGAAAAGAGAATATTTGCGAAGTAAACTCCACCCTTGCACAGTGAGTAAGCTGTCGCTAGCGTATAAGTATTGCATCTCCTCTGAGGAAAATTCTCATTATCTTGTCATCTTCTCATTATTTGCGAATACGTCGAAATTTCATAAATAATTCTTTAGTAAAAAGTTCCGGGGACTCTAAAAAGGTTTAATGGCTTGCGTGGTTTTGTAGAATCATTTAATACACAATACACTAATTGGTCATATGTCGTATGCACGCATTGCACTAAGTATTTAACGAGAGGCATCTTCCGTGCATTGCAATCCAACAAGCATCTAACATGCGTCTAACAGATGCACGCTTGGATGGTTGTGTTAATTGCAATGCCAGATGCACTTCAAGTGAAATATTCGCTAGCGTTCACAGCTCGAGGGGAAACATAAAACACAAAACGAGCTGACTAAGCGACCTTTGTTGTTTCGGGCATAGAAAGATTCTGAGAATCCTCCCCTTCGTTGTTGCTATTCTAGCGGCTGCATAAGTTGCCCGTTATTGACAGCTCTGTTCGTGAAAGCACACAAATGGACAGAACAAGTGTATGGGAAAATGGGAATGCCTCCAATTTTCATCAATTTAAACCATATACAGACTATATGATTGTAATGTATAGCATATGAAACAAATCTTAGAAAATTTCCGATTCGATCGGTATGCAAATCGTTTAAATCCGTTCGCAGTAAAAATAGTTAACGTTAACTTTATTTCATAACAACGTGACCTGTTTTCTGATTTGACACTCTTAATGTAAGATGTAATCCTACGTCAAAAAAAAGATTGCGTAGTCCTATGTCCTAAGCGGTCGTGTCTTGGATACAATCCGACGAATTTTTTAAACTTTTCGGTATTCCAGTTAATTCTACGTAAAAGTAGGTTGTTAGTAGACCATTTTGGCATTCCAGGATCGTTGATTTATTTTTCAGAAAACCAAAAATGTCTTTTGTTCCTAAATGGGTACTTTTATGGTATGATATTTAAAAAAATCTCATTAATGTTCTTTTTTGAATAATAAAACAATAAACTAATAGTCAATATGACCTCCTTTGGTCTCGATGACCAACTGACAACGCTTTGGCATACTCTCCACGGGGTTCCGGAGGTGTTGGGGGTCCAGGACCATCTCTTCCGTTTTATATGTACGAGCTTTAACTGCTCTTGAATTATATTACCGTGCCGTGCGAGATAACTGAAGCTCGATAATCCAAACAACCAAAGATCGAATCCCTTCGGAGCAGTTTTCTTCATTTCTTTATAGAATGAATTCTATTTCTAGAAACACAAATGTTCTCATATATACGAAAGGCGATTCGTGAAGTTGTAAAAATAATAATAATCTCACGAATATTTTCCGCCATTCGTCTTTTTTGAATTGTTTGTGATAACTTGTATATACGTATGATAATAGTCGTACTAGATACATTCATAAGTTGTATATTCATCCAAACTATTTTGTATAACAGCTCCACTTTTGTATGTATATGCCAGTTAGGTGCATCATATGCCACCCAAAATTGTGTATAAGCGAAATAATGCGGTCTCTTCGACGTGGTGAAACTTTTGACTCATCGCTTTTGGCACAATTCGCTCGTAAACTATCACGAATTCTTATCCAAACATCGTTTTTCACTAGAAGGTGCATTCAGATCGGAAGCGAAAGAGAAACGGGAATGGTCAGAGGGAGCGCAGCGAGAATATGCTCCATGCACATCGCAATCATAACTAAGTAGATTTCCGAGCTGCCTGCTGCTTAAATACAGATTTTTGTGGTTTGAATAGCATTTTATTTTTATTTATTTATTTATTTTTTATTTTGAGTTTCAAGAAAAAAAATTATCTCTTTGCAATTTTTTTTAAATGATCTTATGATTTGAACTTGGAGTCAAACTTGTTCGCGGCTAGTAAAAAATAAGGCTAGTGTCCAAGAAACTACCGCATTATTAATCGAGGAATTATAAACGGTGAAAAACAAACATTATAGTAATTGAAGAATGAAACTCTAACATTGTTCAAACATTTGGTAGCATTGACAAGAACCGATAAATAAATGCTTACTCTGTGAATGCATTTATTTATCGATTCTTGTCAGTGCGCGAGAGTTTCGCGAAGCAGTAAAAAATGGAGGCGATCTGGCGTAGTGTTAACATCCATACTTCTCACGCTAAAGATCACGAGTTCAATTCTCACTCCCGACATTCTTCTAAAATGGAAGGTAAAAGTGACGAACCAGACAAAAGTGTTGAAAGTCACTGTGATACTAATTTGAGTAGATTTTCAAATTAACACAGTGTGGGATAGCGGCATCGACGGCAACTGCTGCGGAACAAATTTTTACCTGCAGTTTTCCACAAAAAAACGCAGCTAACGCTGCTGAAAAATAGCTTCTTTACAAATCCGTCCTCAAAAGCGCTGCACTTTGATGCCACCTTCAACCCGGAAACAAACGAATTTACGAAAATTGACTGATCGATCGGAAAGTCGTCAATAATTCATTCACGATTAATCAGTCATCTTGCTAGCGGCCAGATGGCAGCTCCAGCGATGCATTCCAAATTGCCTTTGTCAAGGCCGAGTGTTTAGTTTAGTTTTCCGACTCGGCCAAATTGGCTTGAGGCGAATTAACAGAAGAAGTTTGAGAGTCTGAGAAATTTTCTATAATTCAGAACATCATCATCATTACACCAATGAATCCGAACTCGCTCCTAAATTTGAAGACGCTCTCTTCCAGCATAAAATCAACAATTCGTACGTGCGATTCAATCATATACAACCAATCTTGTCATAATGGTATGAAAACCCGTTCCGTGTTGGTTTTCATACTGTTTTGTGGATATTAGTCATATTTTTAATATTACACTTCTGCATTTCTTGTGCAAGCTCTGAACTATGCTTACTTCGGGCATATTCTGAGAATGTTTTTTGAGGCGAAAATTTTTGCACGTTCGTTCAACACGGTTTTAAAATAGAAACTTAGGTCGACGAAAATGAGCACAATATTTATACAGCTTTCACGGGCATCCAACGACATGCATAACCCGCTGACAGGGTTTTTTTTTGTGATATAAATAGTTTGCTTTCAAAGCAGTTTTTGAGCTATGGAAAAATCGGGTCAATAAGTAACAAACATCGCTCATACACCTTTTATCTTCCGAAAGTTATTGTCATACCACATCTTTTGGCTGACAAAGAGGTACCAATGCCCAAATCCTTGCACCGCAAATGTTACGCTCTCATCTTCGAAGTTTTAAACTTGCACTCCAGCACAGTTGCAAAAATAATGTGATGCAAAAATACAGAAACACTCTCCATCACACTGCATGAAGATCGACGTGGTATCTCCACCAAACATGCATCACTATGTGCGATACCTGTCTTCCATTCTTCCTCTCTATCCAGCAAAACAGCTGTGTCTGACATCAACGTTGAGAAAGACTGCTGTCTGGTAGCTGGAGTAAGTGTGATTTTGTTGAAAACCTTGGTAGGCTATGATTTCCACTTAGTTTCCTAGGTTTGTTTCATATAAGTTTCATAGCAACAACGGTTACTATGCATGATGTAAATAACAACTGCATAACAACCACTAGGGTATAAAAGAACCGTTGTCAATAGGTTAAGCATCAGTATTGTTAAATAAAGCCACCAGTGTATAACGCTGTTATCAACAGGTTATGGGCCCAGTCACACCATACCTGAAAGTAAAGTGAAAAGTGCAACAGTCGTTCCAGAATGCCCAGTGCGAGGAAAGCAGGAATCGTGCAGTTTGCCGGTGAAGGCTACGATATGTGGAAGTTCCGAGTGGAGACTCAACTTTCAGCGCACGATGTAAAAGAAGCCATCACGAATGATCCCCCTGAGGAGCAGGAAGCGGAAGTGGCATTTCTGGAGAAGGACGAAAAAGCAAAAGCACTTCTGGTAGCGTATATTGCGGACAGCCATTTGGAGTATATTCGCGACAAGAAGACAGCAAGAGAGATGTGGACGTCATTGGAAAATACTTTTGCGAAGAAAGGTTTTGCTGCCCAGACGTACATCCGGCGGTCGATGGTTTTGTTGCGAATGGAGGAGGGAACGTCTCTGGCTGATCATTTCCGACGATTCGACGAGCTGGGAAGACAGCTGAAAGACGCAGGCGCTACGGTAACGGAACTCGACATGGTGAGCCAGTTGTTTATTTCGTTACCACCTAGTTACGATGCGGTTACCACGGCGATGGAAAATTTGGACGATCAACAACTCAAGCTTGAGACCGTCAAAGCACGCCTTCTAGCGGAGGAACAAAAGCGTTCTGGAAGAGAATCTGGTTCGAGTGCTGCAAATGGCTCTGATGGAATAGTGTTGGCGGCCAAATCCCGAAACAAGCGTGGTGAAAAATCAGTGAAATTCCCCGGTAAATGCTACTTTTGTGGAGAGGTTGGGCATAAAAAGTTTGCCTGTCTCAAGATGAAAAATCGTTCCGATAAAGCTCAAGTAGCGAAGACTCCAGTTGACAAGGAAGTGGCTCTTGTTTCCGGTGCAAAGGTGTCAAATGACAAGCACGAAATCGAGTGGGTGCTGGATTCGGGTGCAAGCTGTCATATGGTCAGCAACGAAGAATATTTCCAAGATATTCACGAACTACACGTGCCGATTCACATCGACAGTGCGAAGGATGGTGAGGTGCTGGTAGCCAATAAGGAAGGCACTGTGAAGGGCAAGTTGAATGTCGGAGGAAATCGATATACTTTGTCCTTCGGAAACGTATTGTTCGTAAGGAATCTGAAGTACAATCTGCTATCGCTGGTGAGACTTATGAAAGCGGGAGTGCACGTCGAATTCAAGCCTGATCGTGCAATATTGACAAAAGATGACGAAACCATCGGTGTTGCGACGTTGAAGGATAATCTCTTTTACTTGCGGATGAATAGTTTACCCAATGGATCGGCTTTAGCGGCCGATAGCAACGCGGAGCTGCAGCTTTGGCATAAGCGTTATGGTCATCTTAGTTACAAGAATTTGCTCAAGCTGAAGAATTCCAAAATGGTGAATGGACTGGACGATGTCCAAGGCGATTCCGAATTTTGTAATGCATGCGTTGAAGCCAATATGGTAAGGCAACCGTTCAACGGCACGGGACCCCAGACACGAAGACCACTGGAGCGTGTACACACGGATGTGTGTGGGCAAATCACCCCACCAACAACGGATGGTTTACGTTCGTGGACGATTACACGCATTTCGGAGTTGTTTACCTGCTAAAGAGAAAGGATCAAGTTCACGATTATTTCAAGGTTTACGAAGCGATGGTGACGGCTAAATTCGGAACGAAAATAGCAAACCTGCGGTGTGATCTTGGACGCGAGTATTTCTCAAAGGAGCAGCTGGCCTACTACGAGAAGAAGGGAATTCAAGTAGAGTCAACGGTGGGATACTCACCTCAACAAAATGGTGTGGCGGAACGTTTCAACCGCACCATTGTCGAAAAGATGAGAGCAATGCTGTTGGAGTCGAATGCACCAAAATATCTCTTGGGAGAAGCGGTCCTGAATGCAGTGTATATTACCAATCGAAGCCCAACTGAAGCGATTAGAGGTAACCAAACGCCTGCGGAACGGTGGCATGGAGAGAAGCCAGATGTCACTAAGCAGAGAGTGTTCGGATGTCAAGCGTTTTCCTAGATACCCAAGCAGAAAAGAGGTAAACTGGATCCAACCGGACGAAAGTGCGTTATGGTAGGATACGCACCAACAGGATATCGTCTCTGGGATCAGTAATCGCGAAAAATGTTTGTGGCTCGCGATGTCCGATGCAACGAAGCAGCATTTCCATTCAAAGGCGATGGCGTCGATTCTGGATTGATTATTCCGGAGGAGGTATCACCAATTCCCGAACAAGAGAGAGAAATCGAAAGACAACAGAAAATTGTGAACACGACTGTGGACGCTCATGATGATGTTCGAGAAGGCGGCTCCAATGCTGAAAAGGAAGAAGTCGACAAGGAAGGCGCAACAGCACTCTCGCCACAATCAGGAAGGAACGAACCTAGTGCTGATGTTCCGAGGTCTAGTGGTCGAGAGTGCAAGAGACCAGGTTGGTTTTCCGATTATATTCCATTTAGAGCCCTTTCTGCTGGTGTAAATTCCCTACAGGTTCCGGAATGTTACTCTGATGTTGAAGATCATCCGAACGAGCGTGAATGGAGGCAAGCAATCCAAGACGAACTGATGGCGCTACGCAAAAACCAAACTTGGACCGTGGTTAAACGCCCTGCTGACGTTCAACCCGTACCGTGCAAATGGGTGTTCAACGTGAAGACGGATGCTGATGGTCGGCCTATACGCTACAAGGCTAGGTTGGTAGCGAAGGGGTACGCACAAAAGAGACACGTTGATTTCGAGGAAACATTTGCACCTGTGGCGCGGTTGACTACAATTCGGACTTTGCTGGCATTAGCAACGACGAACAAAATGATGATTCACCAGCTAGATGTCAAGACGGCTTTTCTGAATGGTATTCTCACAGAGAAGGTATACATGCGGTGTCCAGAGGGGGTAGAGCAGCGTTCTGATGAAGTTTGCTTGCTGCATCGATCGCTTTACGGTCTGAAGCAATCATCTAGGTGTTGGAACAGCCGTTTCAACGAGTTCCTGATCACCTTTGGATTCACGCGATCAAAGCACGATTATTGCTTGTATGTTCGAGCTCGTGGGGACAGTAAGATATACATCGTGGTATATGTAGACGACCTTCTGATTGCTGCTGGGAATGAAGACGATATAGAACGTGTGAAGAACAAGCTAATGCGAGAATTCGAGATGACAGATATGAAGCAGCTACACCACTTTCTTGGAATCAATATCAACAGGGATCTGGGTCGTGGAACGACGAGGCTGTCTCAGACAGGACAGATCGATAAAATACTTTCGCGTTTCGCCATGGAAAACTGCAATCCTGTTGATACGCCTGCCGAATCAAGACTGCAGTTGAAGCGGGAAGATACAAAATGTGCACACCCTTACCGTGAGCTCATCGGTAGCTTAATGTATATCATGATGGGTTCACGACCGGACATATGTTTCATCGTTGGATATTTGGCAAGGTTCCAGGACGCTGCTGGAGATGAGCATGGGAAACATGCAAAACGAGTCCTACGATATCTACAAGCAACGAAGCAATTGGGATTAGTTTACCGAAGGAAGCGACAGAATCTGCCTACGTTGATGCAGACTTTGCAAGTGATGAATCAGACCGCAAGTGAGTTTCCGGATTTTTGCTGAAGGTTCACGGGAACATTGTTGCCTGGTCATCAAAGAAACAGCCTACAGTAGCGATGTCTTCTACTGAAGCAGAGTACATTGCCATGAGTTCCTGCGTAAGTGAGACGATCTGGTTGACTGGTTTGATTTCCGACCTCCAACAAGATGGACTACTGTTTCCGGTACCGATTTATGAAGACAACCAAGGAGCGATTGCGATGGCTGAACGAGAAGAAACAAGGCGAGTCAAACACATTGACGTTAAATATCATTTTATCCGGAATACAGTTGCTGATAATAAGATTAAGATAATATACATCCCAACCCAGAAGCAACTAGCAGACATTCTCACGAAGTCGCTACCCAACCTAACTTTCAATGCTTTAAGAAGTAAGCTAGGCTTAGAAGGAAACAACTGAGAGGGGGTGTTGAAAACCTTGGTAGGCTATGATTTCCAGTTAGTTTCCTAGGTTTGGTTCATATAAGTTTTATAGCAACAACGGTTACTATGCATGATGTAAATAACAACTGCATAACAACCACTAGGGTATAAAAGAACCGTTGTCAATAGGTTAAGCATCAGTATTGTTAAATAAAGCCACCAGTGTATAACGCTGTTATCAACAGATTTGAATGATGATGATCATGGTTTGAACTATGAAGACTTTACAATTTCTCAGTTCACTCGCCTCTAGCCATGAAAAAAGCCAATTTGAAAAACTATTGCGAATAGCTTTTTAATACTCGATAAATTTAAATTGTATTCTTGTTCTATTTCTGTTTCATAAAAACGTGTCCTGTTTTCTGATTTGGCACAATTAGAATTAAAGTCCAATCCAAAGTCAGATTTAAAGTAGCATTAGTGAAACATTTCATGTTCAGATATGTTGAAAGATTTTGTTTGATGAGTGGACAAGAATTAAAGTTATTTTAATGAATGAGATAAATAAGAACGACTGAATATTAAAACCATGGAAGGCATGATAATTGTTCAAGAGAACTTTCATCTGGAATGTGTCAAATTGTATGATAAAATATCCAAAAATTTTAATCTTCATCTAAATATTTCTTCGTTGCGAAGAAAAAAGCCGGAACATCTAAGAATGTTTGATTGTTTGGTTTTATTTTTGGTTTTATTCACTCATTAACATCTTTAAAAAATATCCTATAATTTTTGTTGGCTTACGTGTATTCCGAATGAAGTGATTATTGTATCACTCTGTTCAGCCGTCCAAGAGGTATAAACGCTAAAAATCTTGTTATTGTTTCCATATCCGAAACTTTGAACTTACATTCCGGTAGAGAAATGAGAGACGTGTTCCTACGTCAATAAAGATAGCCGTCCAAAGCAAATATTTGCGGACTGTCTCTTCGTGGTAGAATTCCTTATTCATTTCTATTTTCTCTCAACTTTCACATTGCAGGAGCTCCACCTAATATTTGTCTTCCGAATGGTGTCCGCGGAGGCGTCGATTGGATGCGAAAGCTAGCTTTCCGCTATCGGAAAATCAAGGACACGTACAACACCTACCGAAATAAGTATGATTCATGGGTTGTTTGTGTTTTCATGTTACTAAATTTTCATTTTCTTAATTTTTTTCCAGCGTCGGAGGTCTTTTGGGGCCCCAAAAGCGTGAACACTGGCTGCAGGTTCGATCGGACATCGATTTCGAAACTGACAGCTGGCACAGTCTCACACTCAAATGTTTGAACATGATTGCGCAAAGGGAAAACTGTGTGAACGTGTTGGTGACAACGACCCAGCTAGTTCCGGCCCTAGCCAAAGTGCTGCTTTATGGGTTAGGACAAATATTTCCAATAGAAAACATCTACAGTGCAAACAAAATAGGTATGTACATAAGTTTTCATCCAAGAAGATAATTTCAAACATTAACCGTTTCATTCCCCGCTCGAAAAAAAAAACAGGCAAAGAATCATGCTTCGAACGAATTGTGACCCGATTCGGCCGCAAGAGCACGTACGTGGTTGTGGGCGATGGCCAGGACGAGGAAAGCGCTGCCAAAAATCTGAACTTCCCCTTCTGGCGGATATCGAGTCACAGCGACATCCGGTCGCTGCATACCGCCCTGGAGATGGGATTCTTATGAAGCTGCTCACCAAACCTCGTTAAGCTCGTCATCGTCGTTGTTGTTGTAGATGCAAACGAAACTCTAGTGAAATTAGGCAGCGTAAGCTCTATCTTTAAACACACCGTAAAAAAAGACAGTTTTTCTTTTAAGTGGTAGATTGTAAGTGAAATAGTGTGTAAAGCATATTTAAATTCAGTACAGTAAACGTGTAAAAATATTGCAAGTGAGACTCTTAAAGCCAAAATGATGAATCTTCCGTAAAGGTTTGCAACGCTCGCGTCTCGCAACAGGTCGATTTGCATAGCATTTAGTTATATTTTTATATTGAAATTCACTTTTGCGATCTGTGGGTATAAACGCTCAAAAAACGACAAACAACTAATGCTAGGACTAACTGAGTTTAGTTCGCATGTTAATCCCAGTGCAAATATCAATCTTTCTCGCGGATTCTCAACAAACTAGGCTAATTCCGACTTTAGCTGAATTGTAAATAACGAGTACTCGATCCTGTCGGGGTGTATTTTATGAACTAACTTCTTCACAATTCAAATATCAAATAGTCAATGATTGATTATCTTTGCATAAAACAGGTATTATCATTTGTATGAAAGTAATGTTTATTTTTATATTATTGTGTTATAGAACCGTAAGCCATCTGTATATAAAACCAATCGAATTAAATCAAAATATCATTATTATTACATCTACGGCAATGTTTACAATACTTAACCATGCAAAAGAATAAAACCAATTATTTATAAGCCTCAATGGTCAATGAAAAAGACATGTTGTGTCCCACTTAGATGACATTCCAACGAATTACATCCCTGAAAACATATATTTTCCAGAACTTAACATACTGTATTTCGAAATTATCGGTCAAATGTTTCACAAGTGATTTGCGATTTGATTTCCGCTTTTGAACGCAAGTCATTTCCGCTTATAGACGCGAGGCATACACAAAATAAATGGACTTTTCACTGCCCGTCATACTACCACTGGCAACTGTACGTATCACCCCACCATTTATTTTAAATTTCTCACTAACTAATGATTTTGTTAAAGTACATTTCTAACATTTCTTTGATGTTTAATTACATAGTGGAGTATAACCAATGTACACCGCTCTACTATTATTTACTTTACTTCGTCTTAGACAGATCTCACAGACTGACCAATCTTATAAACTACCTAATATTCTTAATTCTACGTTTGAAAACACATTTGGACATATTAAAATCGAAGTGACATCCAACTTCGTTGAATGCACGGAAGCAGCTGGTCAAGGGACAATTCTACCCGTACGAGGTTCTATGTTGCCGTATCGCCAATAGTTGTCTTCCGCGGAGCTGTCTGGTGGAAGCATAGAAACGTATCTCGTTTATTAACTGCGCACAGTCGATGTTTCCGGACAACAAATCGAAGACAAACAAACGATGAATTTTCGTCCTTCTTGCCGACAGAGTTTCCAAGTCGATGAGCATACAGCGAGTCTCGTAATCAGGAAGATGAGTGGGATCATTCCATGGCAGTTGCCTTAAGGCGTAGCGGATAAAACAGCGTTGCACTTTTTCAATCCTGACGATATGCATTGTATGGTAGGGAGCCCACACGCATGCTGCGTATTCAGAGACACTTCGTACCATTGAGCTGTACAAAGCCTTCAGCGTGTACGGGTCCCGGAAGGACTGCGAGTTCCGCCGGATAAACCCTAAGACAGCGTATCCTTTTCCGATGACGGTGTTGATGTGTTCAATAAACTTCAGTTTAGTGTCGAAAATAACGCCGAGATCTCTAATGACGAAGACAATGAAAATCAACGGCCCAAGAACGCTGCCTTGTGGGACGCCAGATGTAATACGGAATGTACGGGAACGAGCACTTCCAACTTTAACGAAAGCTTTTCTGTCGGTTAGGTACGATCTGAGCCACTCAGTTATCCATTCAGGAAGTCCAATGTGTTTGAGTTTCTCGATAGCCGGTTCGTGAGGAACTTTATCAAAAGCTTTAGAGAAATCAAAGTAAATAGCATATACCTGACTTGACTAGTGCGGCTTTCTACGGTTTCTGACAAAACGCTCATATAGTTCATCAGATTAGAAACGGTTGACCTTTTTTTTACGACACATTCTTTGTGTGGACACCGACTGGACAACATCGTTGCTGGACGGGCTGGACGGCGAGGGATCGAGTGCCTTTCTCAAGGCAAGAGGGCGGAGGTGGTAGCGCTGGAGTAAAGTAGAGTAGAGTTTTCAAAGGGCCTTTCTCAAGGCTAGAGACGAATGAACTGCAAAAGTTTAAAGTCTCTATAATACAATACCTTCCTACCTTTTTTACGAAACCGTGTTGAGCATCAGTTATGAGTGGACGAACAGCATTGAAGAGATTCCCGTGGACGAGTTCTTCAAAAACTTTGGCGATGCAGTATAGTATCCCTAGTATTCCTCGGTAGTTGCAAATGGCGTGAACACTACCAGATTTGTGGATTGGAGTGATCGATGCTTTCTTCCACACCTCTGGAAACCTTTGCCGCGCAGGGAGCGGTTGAAGATTAGGTTGATCGGAGTTTTTAACGTATCAGCACATTCCTTGAGAAATACTGGAGATAGACAATCTGTACCGGCACCTTTGGAAGCGTCAAGTTTTTTCAAAACGGCAGCTACGTCATTTGGAGTGAAAGTTAATTGCGGAAGGCTTATGTCAAACGATGGAATATTTCGACCAGCCGCTGAAAAACAGGGAGAGTCACTGTTGTGCACGCTGCTGAAAAAGTCCGCGAAATAGTCAGGGATTTTCTCTGGCGAGTCTGTATCCCAGATCCTGACTATCAACCGGTGCATACACTCTACAAGTTTACCGGACCTCCCTTGAAGAGTTCCGCTACGAGGCCATCTTTACCAGCTGCTTTGTGGTTCTTGAGCTGATTAATGGCCACCTTAACTTCACCCATCGTCGGGGGTGGTTCGTCTTCGTTGTTCACTGCACCGGTCCTCAACGCCGTCATGGTCTCCTGTCTGCACGCTGTTCAGGTGTTCATCGTAGTGCTGCCTCCACCTTTCGATCACCTCGCATTCGTTCCTCAAGATGCCTCCTTTCTTGTCCCTGCACATTTCGGCCTGCGGCACAAAGCCTTTGTGCGAGGCGTTTAGTTTCTTGAAGAACTTCCACGATTCTCGAGAACGATAAAGTAGCTCCATCAAGTCAAGTCGCTCGTTGCAGCATGGCTGCACGTGCTGAATTCTCGTACAGGAGCGCTCGGCACTCGTCGTCAAACCATTCGTTCTTGTTCTCGTTATTCATACTCGACGACGGTCTCTGCTGTGCTGCTAATTGCTGCTTTCAAGGTGTTTCAGCATTCATCGTCCATCATCCAGTTCGTCCACCCCCGGTAACGCAGCTTCAGGTATGTTGCAGCAACGTTCGGCTCCTGCAGTCGTCGTAGGTGGTACCGTGGTGAGCGCGGGTGTCTTATGTTATTGACGGGCAATCCACCCAATCTTCACTATGGTTACTCGAACCCTAACCGGCACCACGGGCAGATAAGGATAGGGGTTACTGGACCACGAATGGGATCTATGTCATGCCGGCAGGTACGCGAATTACCAATGGTACGCTTAGTCTTATCGTTTACCAACCTTCTTGGATGGCACTAACGTTCCCAGTGGATCTTTTACCTTCTCAACGTAGGTATTACTTGCGTCATTTTAATAATAGTACCTAATTCAGATTTCTATGCCGAATAACACACCTTGACCTTGTATCTTCACCTTGTATTCTGGAGTGGCAAGCTCTAGAATACGCGTGATCACATTGCAAATCGGCAGAAATTTGTATGATGAAAATCCCCCCGGTCATAGTGGGAACCAACCTTTACCAACCTAGAGTTATATCTGTGATATCAACGCAAGGTAGACGTAGGACTACCGTTGGCTTAGTAATCAGTTTGAAGTTGCATCTGAATCAATTCTTAATGAATGAATGAATGAATGGATATTTTGAAAGTTTGCTGAACGTTCTTTTAGTATGTGTGTGAGTGGCTGAGTGAATTATATTGAAGTATTGAATTATAATTGATACACTTTACTTTTCTTTTATAATTAAAAAGAAATATATCTCCATTTTAGAAAATCTGACACCGCACCATTACATGGTCGGGGTTCTGCCAAAACGAACCAATTCCCTTTTTTTTTCAAAATTCAGTTACTTACACCATTGGATGCAGAAAATTATAATCTATCGACTATAAACTGACTATAAATGTCATTCGGACAATTGACAACAGCTCCAAAAGGAAAATTATTTGTAGCAGACTGTAAAAAAAAGGAAATTACATTCAATCAAAGCGAACCATAAACCCACAATATAGCATCGAACGACAGTGATCGTTTTCTCCAAGAAGGCAGATCCGAATCTTTAACAGATTTTTCTGTTTCGGACAGCTCCTGGAATCAGATCTCGTCGAGATCTTGCGAACAAGACAGCCTAAGGGTTGCAATGAAGTGTGTGAGAGCTGATCTCATTTTTCAAAATTTCGTTCAACCACAGCGAAGAACCAAGTGTAATGTATTCTTAAATCAATTTATTATCATTTATCAATATATTATTTTGTCATAAACAACAAAAGTGGGTATATATATATATATATATATATATATATATATATATATATATATATATATATATATATATATATATATATATATATATATATATATATATATATATATATATATATATATATATATATATATACTAGCTAACCCGGCAAACTTCGTCCGGCCCCTTTACTTGATTAATTCTCGAGTAATGCAGAAATTTGTGTTTTATTTGTATGGCAGCCACCCCTAAGAGAGGGGGGAGGGGTATCTAACCACCATAGAAACATTCATTGCACCCTAAAGTTTCCATCTAAGTGGTGCGGACTCAATCCACTTCATTTTCAAACAAATTTATGGATTTTTTCAAGCGATTTCTTGCAATAAATTCTCAGACCACCAGAGATGCCAGATTAACGGATATGTTAGTAAATTTACAGACATATCTGTAAAATACTTTTTATTTTTGTTGCAGACTTTTTGGATACAACAATATTTCACAGGTTTTTGAAAAATGAGAGACTCTATTTATCACATCTAAGATATTTGACTCATCGTATTACATTTTTCCATAGTTTTAATACATAAAAAGTTTTTATATTTAGTTTATATGAATACACATGACGTTAGACCTCTATTGACCTCTATTGACCTTGAGTAATTCATAAACACTTTGTCGTCCGGCGTAACCAAAGTCGTTATGTGCGCAAACTAGAGCCTAACTGCCGGTGTCACCACAGTGATTACGTGCGCAAAATAGGTCGCATTGCAGTGATGTCGTGAGCATAGTATCGCTCAGTGGCGGATGACAGTACTTCAGTATCTTTTGCATTCTGTTGGTGTTTTGTTTGGTAACAATAAATTGTATACGTCAGTGTTTTTCATTGCATTGCAGGCGGAACAGACAATACGATTCTTCACGATGACTGAAAAATTGCATTAAATGTATCTATACTATACTTCAAAATTTCATGACAGTGAGGAAACAGAGTCGAGAACTTATGAGAACTATCGATGAGATTGGTAAAACTTAACAGATTGTAATTTACCGAGAATTTCAAGAACAGCCGACGACAAACCAAGTAAACCGATTTAGCGCTGCAGCCCTCAAGCGAATCATTTTTTAGCAAACGTACGGTGCAACATGTGCGTCGCTAATTTCCTTAAAAATGACTCTCCTAGAGGGGTATCCTTTTGAGCAAACGACAATGAGTTGATTCTCAAAGCCTTAACCCTTTCGTTACGAGCGTCGTCTATTGACGACATGAAATTCATACTGCTCTTCGATCACACCAGCGCGATGTGCATACTTTTCGGCGCAGTACTCCGTACAGGGGTAGCACTGCGGCGGAGCACACATCTTTGAGTAATATTAAGATTGACTACATATTGTTGCCCCTCTAACCTCGAGTAAACCGCGAGTAATCGGTCGAAACCTACTAAACATAGATTTAAGTTGAAATTATGTAAAAACAAATCATGAATTAGTGGCTCCGCAAAGCTCATGCGATTGAGCCTTACAAATAAATGAATTGGAAAAAAAAGATTGACTACATCCGAGCGAAAACGGAGACCGTTTTATCCCAGTCCTTGAGCATCTCTTCAACCTCGCACTGTTAGCCTATATATATCTATATAAATGAAAATGGGAGGCCAAATCTGTTCGTAAGCGAGCCTCGAAGAAGGGATGATCCGATTTTAGACCTCTTTATTTTGTTGTATTCGTCTCTCCCCGTTGATCAATATAGTGGAGAGCAAAATCGGAAAGTTTCCGGAAAACTCAGAAGGAATGTCGGAAAATTCGGAAAAATGAATTCCCATATGACCGAAAATTACCTAATGATAAGCGTGTTTAGTCCATTCAATATTTGCGCTAGCGAAGTTGATCTTTGTTCGAAAGTGGAACTGGATTTTCAGGCAATACAACGCATTCCTATATTTTGCTAAATGTGTTGCTTATCCGCAAATCCGATGAAGGAAAGGTCCCTTTTGAGCTGTCTTCATTTTATTGTATTTGTGGTATTCTGCCCACAGAAAAATGTTATGATGAGGAAAAGTTTCGAAATTCGTTCTATAGAATTCATATCAAAACAATAATGATATGACATATATTACATTTAGTAGCTGACCCGGGACGAAGTTCGCCGGGTGAGCTAGTATGTGTATATACAGTTATTCACATTTAATGCGACATGCTGAGGCACCACTCAGTGTCGCATTGGAGGCGATTTTGACTTGTAATTAGACATTGGCGATGAGGGTAATACAGTGTCGACGCCTAGTTGGGACTTTCAATTTGGGACCATAATTTAGGGCCCGAACTTGATGTTTGCAAAAACGTCCAATTAGTGGTAAAAATGTCCAATTAAACGTGTCGCATTACAGGTCTGTCAGCCATCTCATGCCAATAAAGTGGTTCTCAAGAGGAAAAATGATTTTTCGGTTAACTTTAAAAAATCATATCTCAATAACGAAAAAAGTAGCATCTCTGAAATCGAGATATGTTATGTATAACATCCGCAGCTTTCAAGAAAAGTATAAAAAATATATAGCGCCCTCTAGTTCAAAATTAAAAAAAATACAATCGATAATTACGAAAACAAAATCCTTTTCTTTCCTTACAATTTCAATATGTTACATTTTAATGAAAAGCTAGCTCATTGGCTTCAATTAGATATGTCGATAATCTAAATCGGTTCAGTGATCCAAAAGTTATGATTTTTTGAAAAAAGTCAGTTTTGGGAAAAACTGGGGAAAAATGATTTTTTGGACCACCCTAAAATGGAAATGGTCACCCTAACGAAAAAAAAAGGGTTTAATGTTTTGCGATAAAGAACAAAACTACCACTTTTCATTGAAATCTGAGAACCACTATATCGGTTTGGCATGGGGAATGGCTGTATATATAAAAGATGTACATATACAAAATATACAATAATATACAAAAGACAATCTCACGTGCATCGCGATGTACAAAGTATCAATGAATCTGGAAAAATTAACATTAAAAGAGATTTCTACAGATCCGCACACTTTTACAGACATTTCCACATTTTTAACAGAATTTCTCATATTTTTACAGCCTTTTTTTAAAAATCATCTGGCAACTCTTCGTTCCACTTTTCATCGAATGTTTTCAAATCGCAGGAGTAAACATTTACGTGACTGTCACTTCGTTTGTTTTTATTTCGTTCGGAGAAATATTATATCAGGGAAAGTGGACATTAAAAATGCGTTGCTCAGTGAAAGGCTGCCCGAATACGAGTGAAAATGTTCGCGTTAGCTCTTATAGCTTCGGAAACGTATTTACAGACGCACTGGGTCGATTTTTGCGGAGACGACAAACTAGTTCCGAATAAGGATTCGCGTATCAGTGGAGTAAGTACGATGTTTGAATTATTGGAAACCAAAAGTGTAGCAAACCTTTCATACACATTTTCAGGATTATTTTGATAACGTCTTAATGCAGTGGACTGTGAAAATTGCTACTTAATCCCGCTGCGAGATACCAAAGCAGCCTTTATGCGGATTGCCCTGCGTGAGAACCCAAAATCCCCCCGTGGGCACGATGCAGACTGCCTTCATTGCAGTGATGCAGCGGGGATTTTCCATTCGCATGGAAATTCACATCACTGTAGCAGATTGAGGGACTCGTTTCATCGGAGACAAAACACAACACACACTTAAACTACTATAACTATGTACATTGTATTTTACTTAATACTATAGAAATATACATGAAATTATACAAGCACTTAAATTTCTTCTTAAATTCTGCTTCAAATTTGCTGCTGTTGCGTACACTCTGTCTTTAATTGAACTGGTGTGCTGTCCTTGTACAGCAAAAACTATCATCCAATCCGTTGGCGGAGCATGTTGGAGTGAACTAAGCGTTATTTGTAGTTTGTTGATATTCGGTCAAGTTCTGATACCTTGCAATATGAGATTCTCTTTCAGAGATGCAATGGCCAATTAAACAATTGACGGAAAAATGAAGTTCGTTCATTTTATAAGTTTAATTATTTTTGCATTTGATAACAATACCTTTTTTATAGTGTTGATTATCATAAGAAAAATAACACTCCTGATCGTTGGATCTCTTTTGACATTTCAATTGGATCTTTTTTGACAGCCGTTTTGATTCAGTCCGCACTACCTAGGTTTCCATATGCCTAATTTGGTTTAATTTGCTTGATTAATTCTCGGGTAATGCAAAAATTTGTGTTTCATTTGTATGGAAGCCCCCCCTTTGAGTGGGGGAAGGACTGTCTAACCATCATAGAAACATTTATTGCACCCTAAAACTTTCGCATGCCAACTTTGGTTTCGTTTGATTGTTTAATTTCCGAGTAATGCAAAAAATTGTGTTTCATTTGTATGGCAGCCCCCACTAAGAGAGGGGGAAGGAGTATCTTATCACCATAGAAACATTTATTGCATCCTAAAACCTCCACATGCCAAATTTGGTTTCATTTGCTTGATTAATTCTCGAGTAATGCAGAAATTTGTGTTTCATTTGTATGGCAGCCCCCCCTTTGAGTGCGGGAAGGACTGTCTAACCATCATAGAAACATTTATTGCACCCTAAAACTTTCGCATGCCAACTTGGGTTTCGTTTGATTGTTTAATTTCCGAGTAATGCAAAAAATTGTGTTTCATTTGTATGGCAGCCCCCACTAAGAGAGGGGGAAGGAGTATCTTATCACCATAGAAACATTTATTGCATCCTAAAACCTCCACATGCCAACTTTGGTTTCGTTTGCTTGGTTAATTTCCGAGTAATTCAGAAATTTGTGTTTCATTTGTATGGCAGCCCCCCCTTAGAGAGGGGGGAGGGGTCTCAAAATATCACGAAAACCTTCCCCGGCCCCAAAAACCCCTACATACCAATTTTCATGTCGATCGGTTCAGTAGTTTCCGAGTCAGAATCAGACAGACAGACAGACATCACATATATATAAGGCTGTCAAAAAAGTCCTGCGGAATTTTTTTTAATTTTCATTTGTTCATAAAATTAGTTGCAATCATCTGTTTTAAGTCAAATTTGCGGCGTTTTGTTCGATGACTTGTTCCCAACGAGATGCCAACTTCATAATACCCCTGTTATAGAAGCTCGCTTCCTTATTGGCAAAAAAAAACTTGGATAGCCAATTTTCACAGGCCTCTTTTGTGGCTAACTTATGACTACCTTGTTCGTTCGCCATGGACAAAAACAGGTGGTAGTCACTTGGTGCAAGGTCCGGACTTTACGGCGGATGCAAAAGAACCTCCCATCCGAGCTCCCGGAGCTTCTGGCGCATCACCAAAGAAGTGTGTGGCCTGGCGTTGTCCTGATGGAAGACAATGCGGCCTCTGTTTATCAAAGATGGCCTCTTCTTCATGAGTGCTACCTTCAAGCGGTCCAGTTGTTGGCAGTACAGGTCCGAATTGAGCGTTTGGCCATAGGGAAGCAGCTCATAATAGATTATTCCTTGACAATCCCACCAAACACACAGCAGAACCTTCCTGGCCGCTAATGAGGGCTTGGCCACCATCTGAGCCGCTTCAGCGGGCGCTTCACGTTGTCGTAAGTGACCCACTTTTCATCGCCAGTCACCATCCGCTTCAGAAACGGGTCGATTTTGTTGCGATTCAGCAGCGATTCACATGCGTTGATACGGTCAAAGATGTTTTTTTGCGTCAACGTGTGTGGCACCCATACATCGAGCTTCTTTGTGAATCCAAGCTTTTTCAAATGGTTTATAACGGTTTGATGACTTATCCCCAGCTCTTGGCCGATACTACGGCTGCTACTATGCCGGTCTTTCTCGGCTAATTCAGCGATTTTGTCGCAATTTTCGACGACAGGCCTTCCGGAGCGTGGCGCATCTTCGACGACCTCTACACCAGAACGAAAACGTTGAAACCATCGTTGTGCGGTGGAAATGGAAACTGTATCGGGTCCATAAACTGCACAAATTTTATTGGCAGCTTGAGATGCATTTTTGCCTTTGTCATAGTAGTACTGTAAAATATGTCGGATTTTCTCTTTATTTTGCTCCATATTTGCGACACTATAACTCACGAACGACTTAACCAAACAAAACACTGTCAAGGACTATATTATAGCGCGCAAATACCTTTCCAACAAGCTATAGTATACACAATCAATACAATGAATACAACTAGATAGAACTACGCGCTTACAACGACACCTCGCGGAAATACCGTAGGACTTTTTTGACAGCCTAATATATATATATATATATATATATATATATATATATATATATATATATATATATATATATATATATATATATATATATATATATATATATATATATATATATATATATATATATATATATATATATATATATATATACACAATTTATGAAATTTAGTCAAGAGCCATTGCAAAATACTAATATGTTGTGTAATGATATTATGTTAATAGTGCTTGGCTCGCTCTGATTGCAAAAAGAACGAAGTTTTGCGTGTCAAGCAGAAACATAATTTTGTTTTTTTCATATTTCTAAAGGTTCTAAATCAAAAATTGACGACGGTGTGTGCTTACAGCATGAAAAGTACTATTATGTTTGACATCCTGTTTATCTTATTTGTAGCACGTGAGCAGTAAAATGATTGATTTGATCCGACACAGTCTTTCAGTAGGAGCCCAAACTTCAAATTGAATTATCTCCAAATAATGTTTTTGGCGCTCTGTTCGTTTTGGCAAAACCCCGTCCATATGTCGCTATATGTCAAAATAATTTTTAATAAATATATAATAAAAATGTCGAAGGGCAGGTCTTTTGAGGTACAAAGGTTTTTAACATTAAATCTTTTTTTTTGTAATATTTTTTTACAGTATAAGTATATATTATATTACAATAAGAATACGAATGCAACCCGATTACAAAAAAGATTGCGTCGGCACGAAATCCTGGAAGCAGGATCGTCGTTGAGCCGATATTCTGCTATATATTTTGACAGTTGTATTAACCATTTGCTCGCGTAGAATGTTCCGATAATTAGTACAGCTAAAAAAGACTAACAAATTGGTATTAATGACTAAAAAGTTTGTAATACATACCAATTACTTCTCTCAGTGTAGGTTTACGTTGCTAATCTAGCAAAGACACACTTTTCGAACCATTCGGTATTATCCATGCTGGGCCGCAGATGTCGCTCGCATGGTGATTTTTCTAACCACTGTCCTATGTGACAGCTGAAATCTTTTGCAGTTTTCTTCAGCTTGCTGCTCCGTAAAAGTGTTGGTTTTCATCCTGCATTTCAGAGTCGATCGTAAATTTTGTACAGGTAAGTCTATTTTACAGTATGCTTTATCATTATGACTAAAAGCCAAATCTCATTTTTTGCTTTTGAAATTCAGTTGAATTATCGTTTAAGTCTGTTTGGTTTTAGATTACGAATGTAATATTACACAGATAATGTAACCCAAACAAGGTGTTGCACTTAAATTTCATGGTTAGGAGTGCCTAAATTCTATATTTTTACTTTATATTATCGTCCTGAATTCCTGGAATTATAAATGAAAAATGTTTGGTTTCCAATGGTCGACATGAATGATTGGAAATATTACAAAGTGAATTTGTCTAGGGCAATAGTTTTCTTCTAGGGTTACATAACAATTTTCTACCCGAGCGCAGCAATCGCAGAACAATTTTACCTTGGCTTGTAACTTGTCATTTGAAGTATTTTCTTTGGTACGGTTTCATTGTATTGAACGATAATATTATTCCTCCACAGAACCTAAACAAATAGAGATGGCCAACGTCAATTTGGCTACCGTGGTGCTACGCAATGCTCTGCGCACCAAAATTGGTGTCCGCCATAACCACGAGATGATTCTCCAGAAGATTGGCAAGCGAGAGGTCGTTGGTCATGGCTGGAACGGAATGCCGGTGTATGCTGACCGTGTTGACTACCCGATGCCAGCAATCCGGTTCAAAGAAGCAACACCCGATGTTTTGGTGAGTGTGCTGGGTTTATGAGTCAACAAAAGGGGTTCTTCCCCTTTTAGTATCGATTGATATCGTAAACAGCGAATGCTCGATAATATTTTTTGTTTTCAAAACTGTTGATGTAGATGTTATCACGCTGCTACTCTCGGTTCAGTTTTCATTTTATAAACAAAAAATCTAACATTCATTTCATTCGCAGGCCCTTCGCGAGAAGGAGAAGGGTGATTGGAAGAAGCTGTCTATGCAGGAGAAGAAAGCCCTCTACCGGGCATCGTTCTGTCAAACTTTCTCCGAGATGAAGTATCCGACCGGAGAGTGGAAAATCTGTCTCGGGTTTGGACTGATTGCCATGTCCATGAGTCTTGGCTTGATGCTGATGATGAAGGCATTTGTGTACGATCCGTTGCCGGTTACTTTCGACGAAGAGCACCAAAAGGCTCAACTCAAGCGTATGTTGGACCTCGGCGTTAACCCCATCACCGGTCTTTCATCCAAATGGGACTACGAGAACAACAAGTGGAAGTAAACTATTTGTTGGCGACGGAATGTTAGTTGATAATTGTGTATTATAATTGTCCAAAACGGCTGGGAGGCTGTCTTACGAGACATGAAATCTATTCGAGGGAAGCTAAAGCATTAAACTTAATTCGGATAACTAGAGAGTTGGTTTGTTTTTCTCGTGTCACGATTGTTGAGAAAACCTTGGTTCAGGGAAATTTACATATTAGTATTGTTTTCTTTTCTGTGTAACGATTTACAACCCGTTCACATGAAGGTAGGTAAGTATTTATATTTTACTAGCTGACCCGGCAAACTTCGTCCCGCCCAAAAAATTATTTTTCGTTATCACATCCACATTTTCTTACTAAGTGCACGTTTATGGGTCCAATCGCAGAACAGTTATTGATCGATCTTCTAAAAATTTTTGAAATTACCTTTTACTATAAAATTTTTAGTACTATCACATTATTTTCAGACACAATTCTCGTGCAATATTTTTCAACCACTTGCAAATAACATGTTTCTCCGTTTCTCCGTTACATGGAATGAATGTTTGATACAGAAAATATGATAGAATAAAGACAGCCCTAAAACGGACAATTTCTTTCTCGAGTTTTGCTCTCATCAACACATTCGTTGATCCATTTTTATTTATATAGATAGAAGACGATATAGGAGTGCGTTTTCTCACAATAAAATCCATTTACGTTCGAAAATCAATTTCGTTAGCGCAAACATCAAATGAACTAACAACGCTTGTCAATATGAAATTGTAGAACATATGCGAATTGAATATTTCGAATTTTTCCATTTTCCTTCAGTTTTTCTAAAATTTTAAAATGAAATATGTGTATTATTTTTATGGGACCCCCTCTCCATTCCAGAGGAAGGACGTGCGTAATACCATCATAGAAACATTTCTCGTACCCAAAAACCCTCACATCCCAAATTTGGCTCCATTTGCTTGATTAGTTCTCGAGAAATGCAGAAATTTGTGTTCTATTTGTATGGCAGTTTACTTAAGTTTCAATGTTTCCGTCGCTCAAGAGAACCACTTACGCCATGTTTGAACACATGTCTTCACTTTGAACACATTTGATTTTATATTTGATGAAATATGTAAAGAAATTTCAGTATGATAGCGCACTTGGATTTTTTTTTAGGGATCTTAACTACATAAAATTCCGTAAAATTCGAAAATATCGTCATAAAAAGGAGGGCTTTCGTCTCAGTGTCATTCACTTGCTTTTCCTATCATTGTCCTTTGTTTACTTTTGTTCTAGGTAGAGGTGGGCAAAACCTATGATAAGATCAGACAATAGGGGGTCTATTACGGACCAAATTTCTGTCAGTCGTTCTGATTTGTGATTGGCTGATTTCGATAAATTTTGTAAACAAAGCCGATTTTTTCAGTGTTGCCAATAAAAATAAGTAGCGTTGGATTTGTATTCAATTTAGAAATAGTGAATTTAATGAATATTACGATATTTAGTTTAAACGAAATGTGAAGGAATTAAATGCAAGTTTATGTATGTGTTTTTTCACAATGGAGTAAAGTGAACGACAAAACACTCACTTGTCAATTTAGCTTCGTTAGGTCCCTAATGCGATTTCATATTTCGGAATATAATTTCCATTGCTAAGAAGAAATGGAAAGTCTCATCATTCACTATGCAGTTGGCAGAGTTGTTAGCTCTAGCTCGTAAATATGAAAAAAGAGATGGTTGATACCATCCAGGTTGTGTTTTGCTGACTACCAATTGTTAAACTGCTGTTCTTGTTCTTTCCCGCTGATTTATTTTGATGATGTAAAGAGCTACGACTTTTGTTCTGTACTGTCGAGGAATGTTTTCGCTTCATCGACGGTGTACTCATAGTCGAATTCATTATTCATGTCATCCACATTATCACTAAAATTAGATTAAACTGAAATTCGATATTATGTCGATGCCGCTTCACTGTCCATCAATTTCTGGGCTGAACATTCTGCTCGCCGCTTTGATAGCAAGTCCATCAATCCAACAAGATGATCTTGTGTGTCGGCTGTATGCGAAGCATTCGATACTACGGTCATGTATTGCGAAAGAGTCGTGATTTTAAAGTTGTTTCTGAATTACAATGGAGTTGAGCGCCGTTTTTTGCACGAATCAACGAGAAAAGATTCTCCAGACAATCTTGGACGAGTTGTTATGGATATCATTATTATACTATAGATATGGGTATTTAAAAGACTTATGTTATCCTTTATCCTTATTGAGATTGCCTTACTGAAAATATGCAAAATCATTAAATTCGCACTAACCAAATGTTACGATTCATAAAAACAGAAATTTAAAAAATCCGAAATTTTATAATATTTGGCAACTCTGGCATCTTTATGTCATGGCTTCGTTTTTGTACGACGAAGAAGAGTAAGAAGCCGGTTGTCTCATCCAAGGCGCCTAGAAGTATATACTAAGGTGGGCCAACTTGCTAAAACCACTCTTCAGCCATCTTGGAAGTCTACTGTGTTTTGTTTGTAAACAAAACACAATACGCTATTGCCGAAGCTCGCTCGTGATCAGTCTGTCTCTTTCACGCTACAAGCAAATAATTCCCCTTCTACTTTCTTCCGTGCTGTTTTCATATACCGCTCCCCTAACCAACTTAGTGACGAAACGGCCTCACCTAGTACCATAGACCCGTCTTGGTCTCGTCTTTTCTTAGGGCAAAACGGTTCAATTTAATGAACCGTTCAGTGACCAACCGTTTACTTAAGTGAACTAGCAGCTTTTGAGCAGTTCACTCACTCTTTTGTACAGTGGAGGGATATGTCAGAGCAAGTATAAAAAGTGTGGGATGTTATGTAGAACTGTTCATTCATAAAATGCCGTTTTAATCATTACTCGTCCGATATTTGTTAGAAATAACTCAGCACAATAGAAAATCAAACTTTGATTTTGTTTGAGTCGTTATTCATTATTTTCAGCACAAATAACATTGTGCTTTGCTTACGATGTATTGCAATAAATGCATCTCACAATTATCGAGCACAATATCATATAATATAAAACATATTGCATATTAGCGACGTGAATTTTCTGTTGCACAGATGCACAGTTTAGTCAGCGGTCAGTTCGTTCTGAACTGTATTATCATTTCATCGTTCACCGTACACAGTTCGTTCTGAACTGGGAATACGGTTCATATGAACTGTTGCCCATCAAAAAAGAACGACAGTTCGTTCACTCTTTTTGGTGAACTAGTTCTTTTGATCAGTTCATGAACGGTTTGCCCATCTCTAGTTCTTAGCAAGGCGCCTAGAACTATATCCTAAGGTGAGGCCGTTTCGTCACTAAGTTGGTTAGGGGAGCGGTATATGAAAACAGTACGGAGGAAAGCAGAAGGGGAATTATTTGCTTGAAATTTCATGGGTAAATACAAAAACAAATTAGGTTAGTTTTCACATTTTTTAGATTCGACTGCCTACTCACGTTTAGTGACGTCCTATAGGATCATAGTCCTTTCCTCGCACTACGCAACGATAATAAACTCTTTCTAATCAAGATTCCAATTCTAGTTTAAGCTAGATTTTGAATAAAGTAAGTATTTTTAACAAGTTAAATGAATTTAAGAGAAATTATTTTACCTGCACAAGCTAGCTGATTTTTTTTTTCTTTTCTGATTCAATTCGTTTTTTCTCAACATGACAGCTAATAAGGGTGTGGCTCACCAAATCGATTCAAGGTTGTTGGACTGAAGGTTCGTCACACGCAGAGGTGTGACATTGGATAAGGCCAACATTGCTCAACAAGACCAATAATGTCGTAAAATCATACACCCCAATAAGCAAGAAGCATTGACTTGTAGCGTGCATCAAATCGAATAGGTGGAATCCCGCCTTAATCAACGGAGACTTTTGCCCCGGGATCATTCACTTGCTTTTTTTTTTCGGTACGAGTTTTTCACGATTTACAAAATACGAGATTTTGATCGGTGTGATAGTGATAGTGATTGTATCGAATCCTCGATTCTATTTATATAAGAGGGCCCGTGGTGGTCCTAGCTGGGTGCGTAAATGATTCTGGTATAAACGTATCACCAGCTAAAAAACATGGTTTCGAGAAAAACGCGTTTCAAGATTCGTACAGCAATGCTACTTCCCTTGAGGTGATCCCGCAGTTTTCCTCTGTAACTTTTCAACGAGATTATATATCGAAAATTTCGGGACAACAGAGTAGGTTCCCCTACTTTTAGTTTCACTCGTATATTTATATTTTAAAATCAGTCATAAGCATAAAAGATGAGTAAAAGTAAAACACAGGCTTTCCAAATCCAGTCAGAGCCAACTTCTTAGCAATACAATTTTCAAACTACTCTTCTCCCCATACCCCACGAAAAATGAGTTATTTTTCATAGTCGTCCCTGCTGGCCAGCTCCTTTCCATAGTCACAATCGTACTCGTTTGTACGAGATGATCACTGAGCAACGTGATAACGTCGGCCACAGTTGGAGGAACGAGTGTCTTGATTCGAGGATACGAATTAACCCTCTTAAATTTCATTCATGCAGAGCTCACCCCAGGGACACCCAGTGGCCTGTGGTCACTTGGAGTTAAGTTTTATATAAATTTAATTACACATTTAAATGGTTTTGTCTGTTTCTTTCTCCCACCCGATTATGACTTTCTTTCCCAGACGTCGCTGGAGGTGGGGCGAATTTCTGAAACCTCCTGTCGCCGTGGCCTCGGAGAAGAATCCATTGTAGACGGCGGGCCAAAGTGAAGTTAAATTGAAATGAACTTTTCATTTTTCCCCCTTTCTCACCCTCCCAATCCAATGGGCTAGGTTTTGGGACGCTAGATTTTTGTGTTTTTTTGAGGGGGAATTTAATTAAAAAGTTTTCTTCCATTTAGGACGCTCATGAAATAAAAGCATCGTTTAGTGATTACACACAGATTAGATGTGTAAACGAGGAAGATTCAAACGGGATATTTTGGGAGTAATATCATACAGGATGGGATGGTTGTTTGAAATGGTTTGGGATTATAGCAATCAATAGACTTAATGGGACCTACTTAAGCAAGATTACTTGAAGGTTTGGGGGATGCCAAACACATATTTAATATGAATAAAAGTTCCTTAGAAATCCTTAGGTTGATCAAGTAAAATGTTGAGCTGGCGGAAAGAAATATATAAATGAATAAAACCTGAACACATAGCATTACGATTCATTCATCTCCGATTGCAAAGCCAATTTCCCCAGGCATTTTGGTTTTGGTTTTCATAACACGGACCACATTTCGGTTGAAACAAAAAATACATGTATTTGCAATGCCGATTTCCCCAGACTTCTAAGTTTTGAAGTCTGTGTTGTGGAAACCGTATTTCGCTCTTATTCCGGTTGCTCCTTTTAGGCAGCAACTTTTTTGCGATCTATTTCTCAATAGTTATAAGCTCGAGTCATAAGCACGAAAAAACAAAATCTTTCTTTTTTTCTTACGTGTTCTGGTATTCATTTTACTCTTATATATCCATGTTACACGTAGTCCCAGGTCAAAACAACAAGCACAGTTTGAATCCAATGAATAGTATGCCGCTTTCTATGTCAAATAACTACCTTTATCGATATGTTTGTTCAAACAATAAAAATTCCCAATAAAAAACGAACCCTTATTCTATCGAGAGTTCAGTTCAACAACAATTGATTACCTTGGCAAAACATTCTCTAGGGCATATCACTGCAAGTACCAGCAGTGCCCAAGGTAATCAACCTTTTTCGTGTTCATACCATCGCATACGTATCCATTTTTCCTATATCTGATTCTGAACAAAAATCAACAGTGGATGGGAAAAAAATCTACATCTTAGTGGATCAAATGCTTTCCGTTGATGGAAAACTTTATTTGCTTCTTCAGCAGACGGAAAAAAACCCGGTTTCCTTTCCGTGAACATTCCAAAAGGCCGCTGATTCTCACCTTGTTTCCTTTTTGCGAAAATACCGAAGAAAAGGCATGCAGCATACGAACGGTTGTTAAGGTGCCAATGGAAGGATTGAATATGCTGTCATCGAGCAAATCGGTGATGGAGAATGGGAAGGGCTAGGGTGAAGGAAGGGAGATTTTCCTCATGAGTTTTCCAGGTTACATCGTTTACAAATGTTCCAAAGGAGTAATTTCTCTTATTGTATTTTGCTTCAACAAATAATCTCTTCCGTCTCAGGAACAAACATCCTTTGAGCTAGACGATGCCATTCACTAATAGAAGGACAAACAAATTCTAATAGAAGAAATGGTACAGTTCGAATCAAGGACAATTGAACTTTGAATGGGTTTCCTTTTTTTCCCCATTATTTTACGAACGAACCATGCAAGGGTTGGTTTGAGGATGAGTTGTTGTCCTATTCCTGTGTACTCCGTTGAACACCATTTCTACACATTCCTGCAGCAAATCGGACAACGGTCGGAAAAACGGTGCTGAAAGCAGTTGGACTCCCAGGTGAGCTATTGTTTTAGAGCAATTTTTACCAGCTGGCGACCGACAGGATATCCGTCCACAGTACCGAGTCCCGTTCAATGAGGCAGAACCGATATACCCTGTGCCCTGTGCATCGATGGGTTGATAGCCGATGGGAATAGATTTGAACCTTCGACAGGACGGAAGGCTTTTATGAGATTCCTTCTGCGCAGCCAGCTCGAGATAAAGTGATAACAATTTATCTCCGGTTGGAGTCGATTTATGTGCTCGATATTTCATCCGGTTTTGCCCATCATTTCCAGTCGCAGGACCGAAACAGATGCGGCTGGTTGGGCCTTCGAGGAAGCATTAGAAAGTGATCAGAACCAGAAAGAAGATGAATTGTTTCACGACTGCTCTCCTGGTCCTGGTGCAGTGCAAATCGTTTTGCACATGGAGAGTGAAATATCACCTGGCAGCCGTCCTCCGGTGAACTCGTGCTTTCCAAGAAGACGAGAGAAAGCGTTTAATAATTTTCATGTCACAATGGACACAGCCCGTGTCAGCGACGATTTATTGCATTTCACAAACGCGATGCTGATTGAATTGAATTATAAATGGAGGACAAAATTAGCGGTATCACTTGTCGGGCCGTTAAAAGCACCATGAAATTTACCTAATTGAAATGGGTGTAAATTATCAAACATTTGATTCAATCGGAGTCATGTTGGATTGAGCGTGCATCTCATTCATCAAGATGACAATTTGCGTTTTATTGAAGGGTTAATTGCAAATAATACAACTGCTCACTTTTAGTCACTATACCCACTCAATTAATAAATCTCATATCTTCGTATAACAATATCATGTCTGAAAATGGGATAATTAAATTTATCGCATGACTATAATAAATTGTGGATCAACATTGGCTTGCTGAACAGTAACCATCAAACTACGATTTATTCTACACGAACCAATCATGATACAGGGGGTCTTCGTAGCCACATTGGTTGCGCGTTCGCTTAGTAAGCGATCGATCGTGAGTTCATAACTCAGGGCCCTCATTGAACATCTTTGTGTTGTTACAGAATAACTACGTTCATGCAACAATCATCAGCGATGGAGATCCATCCACGGTCGAAATAAGATCGATTCATCTATAGGGGAACCGCGGGTAAGACGGACAGTGGGGGTATAATGGACTGGTGGTTGATTTGTATAGTTGCATTATGAATTTTCAAATTTCTGTTGATGGGAACCCCTTTTACATGCTATTCTAGAATATTTAAACCATCCTATGACAATGAAAAGTGATAAAAATTGGATTATGGAAACAAAAACCGAAAACCAAACATGATTCCGCGTGTGGATGTAATTTTCCCGGCTTCGATATAAAGCATTATGAGTGGTTTCATTGAAAAATTAATTCGCTGATGGTTATATTTCGGTTTGTGAGTTGACAGAGAAGCGATATTAGGTATGTACGGAAAAGTAAATTCTTTCGTAAGTGGTAAATTTAAATTATTAAAATAATTGCACTGGTGGGGTTGAAATCGACAATCACATACAATGCATGATAGAAAGTGAAGGGAAGAATATTCAATTCTTTTTTATATTGCTTTCTCTTTTTATTCTATTTCAGTTACTGGAGACACAAACACTGAGAGAGAGCGAAATTATTCCTCTAGCGAGCGATAAATCATAAATCATAATTCTTGGCAAAATTTGAAAGTTTGTACTTCCTTACTTCCTCCGAAGCATCAAACTTTTGCTGGGCGGTTAAGAATAGTAGCCCCGGAAGCTGCCGGAAGTCCGCCTTGACGTAATGCTCATCATGATGAGACAATGAGGCTTCGTCAGTACCTGGGTGTACAGTTTCCGGTCCAGTGACTTTCCCACCGTATTTTGCCGTTCGTCATGATTTGGAGCCTTCTGCACTTTGTACGTATGCAGTCGCTCCCGATACTTGGCTCTCTGAACGAAATACTTATACAGATGCAGCTCTTTGGCCAAGTATTCTCTGGCCAGGATTCCGCTTAAACGCTTCCACGACACGCTTGTGATTCTGATCATTAACCCTTTCGTTATGAGCGTCGTCTATAGACGACATCCGCGCGACGAGCTGTGTGTACGAGCGTCGTCTTTAGACGACATGAAATTCATACTGCTCTTCGATCACACGAGCGCGATGTGCATACTTTTCGGCGCAGTGCTTCGTACAGGGGTAGCACTTTGGCGGAGCATACTGCCGTAATGAAAGGGTTAATAGAACATCCATTCTGACCGCATTTCTCCTTTCTCCGATGCTCAGAGTTTCGTGGCAACGTTTCATCACACAACTCACCGTCGACTGCACGATTCCGAGTTGTTTTCCTGTGTTCCGATGAGAGAGTTGAGGATTTTCGACGTTGCTTTTCGAGTGACGCAATTTTTTCCAATTTTCGAAAAACTGACAGCGATAAAAATACTGTGTAAACAATACACTCTAAACTACTTCTACCCAAATGTTCAAGAGAAAATACCCAATGAGTAATTTTCTACAGCGTTTTTTTGCGTTATGCAATTTGATGTGGGACTTTGGGACTGATATTGACTGGAACACCGAATAGCTTGAAAAGTTTTTTGTGCCGATCACTGTACATCTCCATCTGCATTGGATGATATTGAGTACAATCAGGACTAACTCAGGAAAGCTGATGACCCAAACATCCAATTCCAATCAATCTACACGTAAGTACTACAGTAAGGTTCTAATGACGCATCAGGACTTTTAGACAACGGAACGTTCATACGATGGATTTAGGGTAGCTGCCCTGTCAAAAGTTTTTATGTTGCCACTGCTCGAGGAGATTTCTGCAGCAAGTTGAAGTTGATGTTTCTTGTCAAATTAGTAAATCACTTTCTAGCTATTTCTAGCTTTCGGAGCTATGGACAAAAAATAAAAGATTGAAAACGGAAGAGTGCCTTAAATCCGGTGTACGGTACAAGGTACAAAAGCCCTCTTGTGAAGTTATTAGAGTTAACTGTCACTATAGTCGAGAGATATTTCGTTGTCTCTCTAAATTAAATATTCTATTGTCTGATAAATTCAAGTCTGTTGTCGCTCAAATTATCTTATACGTGTTGTGAATTTCGTTATTGGCAAATAACTCTTATCGAATTTGTAAATACGGGTTTCGGTGCTCAGTGGCACGGACGGAACTCTCTTAAAATGCCTCAGGGTCGGTATACGCTTTTTTATTTGCGTGGGGAAAAACCCCGCGGCTGACTACGTTGACTTACCACCCACTTCCTTAACCTTCACTCGCCTGGAAGCTGGGTTACGACGACTCGATGTTCCGGTTGTAGAAAAGACGGTTCTCCAAGCTTTATCCGTCGTCTTTCGGGAAATCGCGAGCTCCCGTACTTTTTTTATATAATTTACGCGAGCACTCGCGGATAGTCTACGATCGCACCTTTTATTTTTTTTATCCGATCGAATTCGATTCTGCCGCTTTTCAAAAGATATTTTATTCGCGCGAACAATCCGCTTTCACACGCGAAACTCCTTTTCCTCTCTCAACGTCGACCGTCCAGCTCAAAAGTTCCTTTTCAGGTCCTCTTTCTACTTTTCCAAGCTTGGTCGTCCGTCAACCTCTCGACCCGGTCATTACCCTCATGATCCCACACTTCAGGTCTGAATTCCCATTTTCGGATCATTCTTATTAATTTCCTGCCAACACCAGTGACATCTGGCGGCGGGCGTTGGCATCTCCGGTTGAGGGCCGTGTACCAAGCAGGGTTGCCATAATAAAATCTGTGTTTTTGGTCTCAAAAAATCTTTTTATCTGAGTTTTTTCTCAGAAAATCTGTATCGAAATCTGTATTAACCCTCTGCGGTCGTTAGTCTACTCTGAGTCACCACAGCAGAGAAGTATATTAAAATTATAATTTTCGCAACAATGTGTAGATGTAAAGAACGTTGTTTTGTATGTTCAAACAGAAAGATAAAAAAACGAAATATGCCAAACTTATTATTTTTTGTGATACATGCGAAAGATATCACACGAAGCAGAATTATAGCAAATATATTGATTTGTCCTGACATAAACGTAAAAACATTGTTTTGCAAATACTTATCAGAAGTTTACAAAAAACAAAGGAATCTTGTTTATCTTTCATACTCTCACAAAGTTATACATCACTGCTGTTTGGAGTTAAAAATAATTGCGACCAGTACGACACACATATAGAAATTCAATACGACCGCAAAGGGCTAAATTTATAAGTTCAATTTAGAAGCATAATCTTAGCGTTAGTATCATTGATTGGCATAGTTATTGATGAATTTCATGCTAACTCGTTCTAGGAGGTGGCTGCACCATCTCAGATAGTAGTGATACGTTGTGGGTGTAAACAATTGGGTCGTTTAAGCAGCTTTGCATACTTGAAATATTCGAAAAATAATTAGCTTTTTGAAAAAAGCCATTTTTTTTCTTAATTTTTTACAAAACTTATAACTTAAAAACTATGATACCTAAAAATTCATGTCGAAGCATGAAATGTAGGAAATTGTTTAAATTTTCACAAAAAAATACCAAAAAATTTCTGAAAAATTTCTCTGACAAAAAAGTTATTTTAAAAATTAAAATTTATTTTTTTCAAAAACGTATTTTTCTAAAATTCCCAAAAATATATATGCACTAGCTGACCCGGCAAACTTCGTCCCACCCAAAATTTGCGTTTTGTTATCAATACCTTCAAACATCCACGTTCTCTTACTATGAGCAAGTTCATGAGTCCAATCGCAGAACTGTTCATTGATTGATCTTCTAATTGACCCGTTGAATTTACCTTTTACTATAACATTCCTAGTATTTCTAACAAAACTGTTTCATTTCTATGGCACATCTCTCCCCTCCCCTCTCAGGAAAGGTAAGAGGAGTGTTGAACCACCTTAGAAATGTTTCTTGCTCCCTAAACCCTCCACATGCCATATGTGGTTCAGTTTGCTTGATTAGTTCTTGAATTATGCAGAAATATATGCTTCATTTGTATTGCATCCCCCTCTTAGAGAGGGGGGCGGAGAGTCTAACCACCATAGACATATTTATTGCACCCTCGTTTCATTTGCTTGAATAATTATCGAGTAATGCAGAAATTTGTGTTTCATTTGTATGGCAGTATTTTTGTATTTTTTTGTATTTTTTTTTCAAAAAGTTGTCTAATTATTTTTCGAATATTTCAATCGAAATCCTCGCTCGGATGCACGATAAATATTCAATCAATCAATCTAGTTTTCGATGAACCGTGTATTGTTGATGTTTTCGTCTCTTCGTTTTCACCGAAAATTCTTTTTCAGAGAGAAAGAGATGTGGAAAATCTCGTTCTCGGAAGTTCAACGAGAATGGTTTTTCGTCTCTCATTTGGTACTGAAAATATGGAGCGAAAAATCATAGCTAACTTTACCAACGTTAATCTGTTAGGACAGCGTCCAAACGATCGGCATTTGGACAGCGTCTGAATCGTACAAATATTAATCCACCTCATGTTTCATTCACGATGAAACCCAATATTGCCGCATATTTTCATGCAATGTTTTCAGCTGTACTGAAGAAGTGAAAAACCATTATCGGCAACAAGGAGTCACTGAAAACGAAACCATTTTTCGGCAATCATAACTCCCCGAAAATAAAAATCGGCTTTGCGTTTCTCGCGAGAATCGAAGTGAGCGTATAACATTCTCTCGCCTCCTATATTCTCAGCTATTTTTCCCTGTGGGCGAAAACGGATGTTTTTCGTCTCAAATCGGCGAGCATTTCGATCTCTGATTTCAAGTATGCCAAGATGCTTTTAAACCCACAACGTTTCACTGCTATCTCAGATGGTGCTGCCAACGGCCAGTCGAGTTGGCATAAAACTCGTCTATTGTGAATTTGATTATGTTGATGGTATCCACGTAGAAATTCGGATTCACTGTGCTTTAATAGGAAAAAGATAAACAGTGTTATTTCTCTAATGTAAAACTGAGGCAGACTTTTGTACCTTTTCACGTTTTCGCGTTCAGAATGCTTTATAAATAAATGCTTTATAAATAAAAAAGTTGAGTTGGGGAAACATATTATTGAGATCAAGCCATAACTAATATTAGATCGTTATTTTGAAAAAATCTGTAAATCTGTATGAAAATCAAAAAAATCTGTAATCTGTATTTGCAGATTCTTGGTTTCAAAAAGTCTGAAAAATCTGTATAAATACAGATTAATCTGTAGATATGGTAACCCTGGTACCAAGTCGTGGCGGTGCAAGTGAGGCGTGAAGCAGTGAAAATTCACGCGGCCTCGCGCTTAGTTTTATCCCGACGCTGTTTTTTTTAAATTCGCAAACTAAAACGCGCTAATTCCGTGTGTCTCACACGTTCACCTTCACGAACAGTCACAAATTTTCGAAGATATTCCCCAACAATGTATTCCAAGCGGGAACATTGGACCTATACTCGATTAATCATTATTGAATTTTTCGACTGCATTTTCATTCAATATCTAAAGTAAACTATTAATATGAAATCATCTCTTTATATTTCCGCATAGACTATATTTGACTCCACAATTGCAAGTCCGCAGGTTGAACGAAGCTGATCTCGAAACTACGAATATAACAACAAATACCGGAAAACATACTTTCGAGCGAAAATATTTACATTGTCGGATGATTCCCGGAATATTGGATGGTGTTCATTTTTAATGTTTTAATATTTTAACCGTGGCTTCGCTTCAATCATCCAGTTCGGATTGGCGTATAACAGTTTTAACACGTTTGAACAATTATATAAGATTATTTTGATGAATAAGAAGAAGTGAACATCGCTAGTAGAGTCATAGCTACTCGAAAGATCTTTATGTTTTATTTATTTTTGCCATCAACCTTACCCACGTCTATCGCCCCTTTGCTGACAACTTTCGCCCAGTGCAAGGAACTTCATGCGCGATGGCATCGTTTAACTTTTGCTCACTCCAACTGCTTTACAATAGGGCACACGCCGATCTTCACTCCTCTCGTGCCGGTTGAAGCTTATATCGAAAGTTAAACAATGCACAGTTCGTTTGGCTATTTTCCACGGGAAAATAACTACACATTAGAGTGGTTCGAACAGTGAATCATGATTTTGAAAGGTAACATTAGGAAAACGACCAGAGGATATTATCCTTCATTCATTAGCAGAGAAAATTTAATATAAATATCCGTTTAGAATCATCGGTCGAAGGAGAGGAAGGCTCTTACCTCCCCCCATAGTCTTTATTTGCTCATAGATTCTCCACGGTAGATTCCGATGTTTCATCGCGTTCGCCTTCGCACGTATAAAATAACTTTCGCATGGTCAAATGCCGAGAGACGAATGAACTCTCAGAGTTTAAAGTCTCTCTAATTCAATACCTTCCTTCCTTCCTTCAAATGCCGCTCAGTGGGCAAATACGCGTCCTTAGTGCTTCTTGTGTACCTTGCTGGGAAATTTACTCTCTTCTCTCAAGTGTAATAAATATTTATTAAGAATTAAAATCACAACCACTGGAGACAAAATTAGTCCTTCAGAAGTACAACAGTTATCTAAACATTGGAGCGCAAGTTTGTAAATCAGGGATGATTGCTTCGAGTGTGCCAAAGATGAATTATATAATTTCTGTACTCTGGTGCAGTAAATAGAGTAGTGATAATATACTCGAGGTTTTCCTGCATTTGGGTGCAGCTCCTCGAAGTGATTTTATGCATCCTTTGAGCGAATCAACTGAAACTTTCAGTAAGCCTTCTAGTGTCGGCGGTTAGCGCTATTTCTAGTACTGGTTGGAACAAATCATTAAATGGAAAGAGTTTCAGGCTGACAGATAATGGATACACGTCATTTGTTAAGCTTTTAAGAGATTGCTGTTTAAAATGATCATCAACCTGCGAGCGAGCTTTAGATCCTGAACAAACCGATGATTATTCCCTATTGGTATAGAACCATAATATATTCGAATGGAATGCAAATATCTATTGGTGGACATAATTTCACTGGCACGTTTTTACTGCATTGTCATTTCAACGTGAAGCATCTGATTTAGCCTGCTAATTCATTATTTCAAATTAATCAACGACAACAGTAGCAACACAAACGCTAAATACTCGCATAAACAGATAAACAACTGCGGGACATATCCTGGTTGATGCCTATGTATATTCAATGATGGTTACAATAGAATCTGTACAGGCTCGTTATCGCGCTAATCGGATGCACTATAATTTATTCCCAAAATGTCACAACACGCGCACCGGTACATTAAAGTCGAGTGGCAGTGGACAAACAGCTCAGCGATTTTGTATCGCCCATCAGCCACACGATGGGGAAAACCCAGACATCGGCAACCAAAAAAAAAAACAATCCACACAAAAGACCGGAACCAGATTTTTGATTTATGAACATAACCACAGCTTTTGCATATTCGCATTTTCGTATAATTTCCGCAGCTATTGCCAGCGCCGATGATTTAGTTCTACCGGAGATAAATTGTTATCACCACTTTCAGCCAGCAGTGGGGCAGGGCTTTACTCCTCCTTTTCCCGCTTGTGGTCCAGTAACATCATTCGGATTCGGATAGTGGGCTAAGGTGCTCAACGGTTTATTTCCAGAGAATGAAATATGCGACGTCTGCTCAGTGTGGATCTCGTTGATCGACGATTATGACCGGTTGACTCATGAACTTTCAGTTTCAATATTCAGTAATGGCAATTGTAATTGAAGTATGAACCAAGAACAAATTATTGCCCGCTAACCTATGCGTTAAAAAATGGATTTATTTTAGTGATTTATGGGGAAACCATTTATGTATCGTCAATCGTACCAACCCTGTTGTGTGAAGAAAAGAAATGTCAGTTGGTTTGCGGAAGCTATTGTGAAAACAGTCAAGTCACTACGCTCGATGTTTGTTCGCACTGCCAGCTTCGCCTCGGAGCGGAGAAGTTGGACATCGTGAGGCCCATCGTATTCATATTGGGCCTGATCACGAATGTCACTTCACGGTGAAAACGAAGTGATTTGTATTCAACCTTATTACGGAGTATGTTTAATTTCGTATTCATTTAGCTTTTTTGCTAACATTTTGGATCTTGTCTTGTCATGTTTAAGAAACAAAAGATAAACAAACAGCAATTTACCCGCCTGGTGACACTTTTAGAACGAAATTCTAACGTATCCAGAGGACGTAAATTTGTTTATTTGGATTCGGTAAATGCGCTATGGGGTGTAATTAAGGATTACAAATGTAGTTCCCTTAGGCCCATTGAAACAAGGCGGAGGTCTACTTCCGATTGTCTTGAATGAACAGGAATTTTTTGTTTTTATTTTTAGGATTAGACTAAGAGAGAGTTGCAACACTATAAAATGACAATGGAGGCCACTGGCCCAAATACGATCATGATTGATTATGTATAATGTTGATTTGTTGATATTTTGAATGTAAAATAATAACTGTAAAGTTTTTCCAACATTGCAGAGCTAGTTTTTTGTAATTCAAACATTCACAATTGGCGGCCCAGACCAGAATCAAGACGATAGTTAGACCTTTTTACGTTATAGATATTTTCAACGGTATTGTTTTGAAGACATACTTTGAATGAAAGATTATTAAAACAAGTGATAATAAGTTTCAAACAAGGAAAAAATGAGTCAAAGCATTCACAAGATACTGTTTTTAAATTCTTCTCTAGTTCTTTTTCCATAATTTTGATATCCGTCTAAAGAAAATCTGAATCACTTTCCGCTTTTTTCAAATTCCTTGAAACTCATCAGATGTTTTCTATAAGGATTATGCTTCTGACCGACGCTGCTGAACAGTTTCTGTTTAAATAATTAAATCAAACCTCATGTCCCGTATATCAAATTACACGAGAATGGGAAGGATAGGATGAATAAACTTCAGAATCCCATATGGAAGTAGCTCAGATTATACTGATCTTGAGTGGATAAATTCGGATTTGTTCTGAGATATAGAAGATATTATTATTCATCTACATTGAAGATACGGTTCATAAAAAATGATTCTAAATATTTCTCACTATTAAAACGAGTAAGACAGAGCTAAGCACAAGAGTATGCGAGATTTCGATTATTAAACATAATAGTTATCTCTAGCGTAGAAGTACATTTCCATATGTTCAACAACTACATTATTCCCGAGCAACCAAGTATTCCTCCTCATCTTTGAGCCAACATTTGATTCAGCAAACTAATCATCGTGGTATAATCGCAAACTCGTCATTCTAAAATATACGATGAATTAAATGGAATATTATCTCATACGCTTTATTAATTTTACCTGCATAACGTTTAAACGTCCGAAATTATGCAACCGACACAACGTTCAAATACCCGACATTTTGCAACCAACATGTCTCTTATAAACGGGAATGAACACTTTCACTTCACGGAGTTCATTTTCACACGCAACTGTCCGTGATAATGATGATAGACACAAACAGATTAAGTGAAGTGTAAGTGACGTGGAAGCGTACGTGACAGTGATGTTCGTGATTAGGTCCATTGTCGTTCCGTCATTTACAACATCCTTTCTCTTCTGGAGAATTTCGAGAGCGGCGAATCTCCAAGTCCAAGTCCACTTGCACGACGTGATCTACCGAAACATATTACGAATCTGAGCGGCATGGTTGTAAGGTCTCATATGAACTGTCTACAAAAAGGACCACCAACTTGATTGTAGCAATTAAAGATGCAATTATGACTATAGTATTCCGTGGAAGAGAATGATAACAAGGAGGTTGACCATCTTCAAGACTTTGCCGGTTTCATTAGAAAACTTCGTGACATACACTCTGTCCAACTTCTATAAGACTACCCTGATTCTATTTCGTTGCAACAAAAACAGCTAGAATTTCAACAAGATACATTCATACATTGTAGACTGCTTAGAATAAAGTATATTTAACGTCAATTCCGTTCAGAAGAGTCGTTTGTTTATTTATTGTGCTTAAATATGATAATTTCAGCTGTTCAGTTTCTATAAGACCAACATTCATAAGTATTATCAATGAAAAATTCAAAACGATAAGCTGATTTACATGTCAATAATTGGTAACCTAGCCATTTCGACTAATAACCTTCAAAATTCGTGTTGGAATACTATTTACCAAATTCTGCTGAACGGATTTCTTGATATTTTCCCATTTTTCCGAAATAGCGACCTTGAGTTCTTCAATCGTGGTGTACCGTTTTCCCTCAGTGTAGGTTCTGCGTAGAATCCTCCCTAAAATTTTCAACTGGATTCAAGTTTGAAGAGCGAGCCGGCTAGTCGAAAAAATAGGTTTTTGGTCCTTAATCCATTGCTTAGTTTACTTGCTGGTATGAATAGTGGCAGCAAAACAGGAAATGTGAATTTTTTGTGACGATATCCACGCAAAAACGGTAGGAGAGAGGAATTCAGAACATGTGTGTGAACCTTGAATGATGTGAAAGTTATCTTGTGCTTTCCGGTTGCTCAGAATCCCGCCAAAACCATGCACGAGCCTCCACCAAAAATACTGTTCCTTCTTCCGTAAATCACACCGGTACCCGTTGAAACAACCAGGACCATCCAAATTGAACTTGTTTTCGTCAGTGAAGATAACCTATACATTGAAGAACTCTTCGTTATGGTATATAGCAAAATGTGTTCTTTTGGAAACATTTTTTGTCACAACATACCATGTCCCACTGTCGGTTCATGTGAGCTTTATCAAAACTCAGACGTCTTCCGAGGTGAGATGGTGTAAGATGAGGAGTTTCAACCTTTTAAGCCCTCTTTATGTGAGGATTTTTTACCAAAATTTGCTGAATTGTCACCCGAGCAGTTAGGTAGTTGATATATTGCTTCATTAGCACATGCGATTTTGAGGTATTCGAAGCTGTTCGTTCTATTTCCCGCTTATCCCGGTCAGAGAGCTTCGATTCACGTTGCGCTCTCTTCGTCTTACCGTATCCTTGAGGATTCGCCAAATAATTGAGCACTATTTGGTTGGATCGTCCAATCCGACGAGAAATTTCTCTGATACCAACATTTTCTTGGTGAAATGCATCGATTTGTCTCTCTTCTCTCTCCGTGATGACTTTTCCCTTCGGCATTGATCAAAACAACTAAAACAACGGAAAAAGTAACTGGTCTTATAGAAACTTGACAGTTGAAAATACGAAAACATTCGTTTACGCTCAGCGCTTGCACACAAACATATGAAAATCATGCAGTGTATGATAGTCACCAATACCTGCACACTAGAATATAAATTGAAGCATTGTTTGTTCACAATGACACAAAGCAGCAAGATCATCACCTGGTCTTATAGAAGTTGGACAGAGTGTAGTTAAACCAACAAAAATGATATTCTATAGCGATACGTCAAAGCTGAGTTTGGAAGACAAATTCAGCTCATCTTGGAGTGTAAGGCGAGATGGAATCCACTTGTGATCATGCTGAAACGGTTCCATGAACTGAGTAAAACAGTATAAAAGACGCTCTTGGATACTTGTGATGAATTTGATTTGGATGTATCGGACATGCAGCAGATTCAATATGTCGTTGATGCATTGGAGCCTGTTGAAACAGCTGTTGAATATCTTTGCCGTAAGAATGTAAATCTATACGAAGCAAATATTGCCCTTCAATTTATGCTGGGTCATTTGGATAAACAGAACACATCGGTCTCACGTCTGCTTTTTGAAGCACTTGCTGAACGCATTTCGGAGAGACGATTTCAATTTGCTGATCTGTACGCTTATTTAACTGATAGGCGAGTTCGTACACCTTCCTTGGAGAATACCGAAACATTTGGTATATTTTATCAAACATCGAAGGTTGCGATGCAGAAACTTCAACGGATGATCGAGAAAGAAGAGCAGACTGCTTTAAACTGCGATAATGCAACCGAAAATCAGATCTTGGGTCAAATTGTTCGGATAAACTTTCAATCAAGGAACAGTTGGAAAAGCGACTAAAAGAAATCAGAGAGGCCCAATCTGCAACAAGTACTAAATCAAAGTTGACGAAGCTGATGCACTACAATAGATCAAACTAATGATCGCAGTGGTTCGAGGCTCCTACAAAAGAAGAATCAAGTCCATGAGAGGAGGAAGCTCCAGAGGCGAGAACCTTCGTCTCCCACAACAATACCAGCAAGAATATTCAAAAGCGCACTTTGCAAGAATTCGTGTTTGCTTCGGATTCCGCCATATCCTACGATTGATTCGATTGCTAAGACCGGTTGACCTCTACGGGCATGGAACGTTTTCAAACGAAATGTGCTACGGAAATTTTTTGGTGTCGTTCAGACATCGGACGACGTATGACGAGACGTTAGAAAAGTAAGTTATAACAGCTTCTCGGAAAATCATCCATCGTACACACAGCAAAAGTAGGAAGGTTTCGATGAGCAGGACATGTCATCAGGATGCCGGATGTCATCAAAATGATTGTTCTCTACATCCCAGATGGCACCCGACGGATAGGATCATTGTGCGTTAGTTAGCTTGAGTCGGATCCTACTCCGCCTATGCATTTGGCACGACCACGGCACGCTGAAAGTGAAATAAAGTAAGATCTCCCGGTGGAGCATTTACTGTAGCCAATTTTGCCACATTTTAATCTGTACCAGAGGGGTTAAAAATCTGTACCATCGAAAATATTCGTTGTAGAAATTTATCATGAAAAACTACTCATTTATTTACTACAAATACTACATTTCCATTTGTAAGTCCTTTGTGTGTTTTATAATGCTTATACATTGTTTTTTTTAATCTACACCCAAAGTTAATTTTTAGCACAAGCTATGGCATCTCGATTTATTACATTAAATGAGCTGGAAAATAACAGAAAATGTTCTACTCCCCAATACATGTATATCATTAGTATAATATATATGCTAGAGCCAATATGAGCGAGCGAAACAGGAGACACATTTATATGAAAGCATATGAAAGCTTTTCGTATAGTTTGCCAAATACACGGACCAGACAGAGAAAGGTATATTCTCGTTCATGTTCTTGTTTATCCTCTTATAAAACACCTTCCAACTTCATTTTATGATGAGGTGTAATATTATCACGCTTTCATATAGCAGCACTGGCAGCTATACGGATAGCTTGGTTGTGTGAAATATCTTTGAATTCCAGCCGGCCTTGGTTCGATTCCCGTTGACGTCGTATGGCCTTTTTTCTGGCACAATCCCAATAGAAAAAGAAAAGAAAACAGAAAGAGATGTCTGCTCGCATACATACAAACCATTTTGAAGCTTTTAAAACAGCTCATTATTTGCGCATTTGACTCTCCAGCACACGAAATGGCATCATTTCTGCCAAATATGAAATGTTTTCTGCCAACGCTAGTTTGACTGTAGATTGAGTACTATCATGAATTAAAATTTAAAAAATCGCTCCAAGCGATACTGCGGCGTAAAAGTCGTCATGTACCTTTATGTTGCTTTGTTCGAATGTAAGAAATTTCACACGCGGAAATAATCTGTACCAATTTGTTCTTTTTGAAGAAAATCTGTACTCTGTACCGTACAGAATCTGTACCATAAATAACGAAAAAATCTGTACCTTTCCAGAAAACTCTGTACATGTGGCAACACTGACTGTAGCTGCGGAATCCCAGAGACCCAGGTGAGGAAGTTGTCGACACTTTTAATAATAATAAGTTATCTTAACCATTCCCTTAAGAACCTTGCTTACGCAGCTCAGAAGCGTGTGAGCTGTCAGGAAAAAACGTTCTTTCCGGGTTTCGAGATGAGAGCCAGTAGTCCTTTTTTCCAGTCACTGGGGATTTCTCTCTGGTCCAATATTTTGTTGAAAACTATATAATTCCGGATACTTTAGTGTAAACGAATTTTGAAGTTGGTACTATCGGGCGATAGTCTATCTAAGTACCACTCACACCAAACCGTGATAATACGGTTCAATAATTATCTCATATTTTGTATAACAAAGGGCAGTAGTAGAAGAGCAAGCATCCGCGCAAGACCTCTTTTACCGCGTATCCGAAACTTGGACAAGGTGTCTATTCCGCTGGTTGGTAATCGGGAAGTGAGTCCGGAAAGTAGTGGGCCAATAGTGGAGATTGGCCAGAATCCGAAAACGGACTAAGTTTATATGCAGTAGACAGGATATACAGCCGCGCGAGTTAATAATCCGGAGTGAGATACTGCACAAAGAACTTCTGCTTGACAATTGAAGGAGTAACAAAAGGACCGCATGGGTGTGCACGCAGTTGCCGAAGGTTAAACTCTAAATTGTGTGTCCTGGTGATTAATGATCCAAGGAGATCAAGGTTCAGAGGAGTACGAAAGTGGTTCGAAAGTGGTTCAGATTCACCACGACCGGTAGATCAATTTGTGACGGTGCAAAAAACGGAAAAGATGGTGAAAACTTCAGATGAAGGGGAGGACGCTGCTCGACTACGAGAGGAATTGGCCACAAAAGAAGCTGAAATTACACAGTTGCAGCAACGCCTAGCACTGACTACCAGTAGCCATGTGAGGGCGGTAGACCGGCGGTCTGATTTTCGAGAGTTGCGCGAACTAGTGAGTAAATTCGATTCGAAACAAGCCACGTGTTTTTCTGCAGAAGAATGGATAGGGGAGATCGAGACTACCGCTGAACATCACAGATGGGATGGGCCGACTAAATTTCATTGTGCTCGTCTGAATTTGGAAGGGTCCGCTAATTTATGGTGGACTGGTGTGCAGAATGAAGTAGCTACATGGGCACTGTTTTCGGCGAAGTTGACGAGAGCTTATCCATTGGCTCGTGATCCAATCTACTATCACACGCAGATGAACAAGCGTGGGAAGCTGAGAGATGAGACAATCAAGAAGTATGTCTACTCTCAGGGGGCTTTGGGGAAAAGAGCTGGATTTGATGAAGGTGTAATAGTAAAATACGCGATCGCTGGATTGGGAGAGTTCGCATCCAAATCCCGAGTGCAATTGGGTGCTCGAATTGAGACTGTGGAAGAGTTAATAGCGCAGTTGAAATGGATGGAGAAAATGAACAGATCTTCGTCAGATCTGGGTGGAGTATGTGTACCTGAAAGAAATAAGGAGAAGGTGCTATAGGTGTAGGCAGACAGGGCATGAAGCAATATCTTGTCCGACGGTGCCTGAGAGTTGCTGCTACATTTGTGGTGTTAGTGGTCATATGGCGAAAAGTTGTCCGAATTCGAAGCCGCCGAAGGCCGGACTATCACGGATGCAAGTAGTGGATGAAGAAAACAACTTCGTGCGAGTCGTGGAATTGGGAGACATGAAATTGACTGCGCTCATCGATTCCGGGTGTAAAGTGTCCACGATTCAAAGTCGACTCGCGGAAGAAGCTGGCAATATTGAAACGACCAACACGACATTAGTTGCTTTGGGGGAAAGAAAAATGTGGATCAATTTGTAAAAACGGTGGTGAGACTCGATGAAATAGAAGTGCCAGTAAAGGTAAACGTAGTTCCAATTGGGCTAAAAGGCCGGATTTTTCCGAAGATTTGTTCCGCAGTTCAGTGTGGTTGCAGCTCTATTATTCTCGCTGTTGGCAAAAGATGCCAAGTTTGAGTGGAAAAGTTACCAGACAGACGTGTTCGAAAAACTGAAAAACGAACTCAGTGAGCGACCAGTATTAGTGTTGTTTGACCCGAATCGTGATTTGGAACTCCATACAGACGCATCTCAAGAGGGCCTGGCTGGTATTTTGTTAATGCGTATGGATGAAGGTTGGAAACCGATCAGCTACTATAGTAAGCGTACATCAGGGGCCGAACGAAAATACCACAGTTACGAATTGGAGGTGTTAGCAGTAGTGGCCAGTGTTGAACGATTTAGACATTATTTGATCGGGAAGTTTTTTGTGCTCCGTACTGACTGTAGTGCAGTGAGAGATACTTACGTGAAACGTGATATAAATGCCCGAATCCTGAGGTGAATTTGAAGTTGACGGAATACGATTCTTGCATGGAACATAGGCCAGGGAGCTTCATGAGGCACGTGGACGCTCTGAGTAGGAATCCTGTTGGAAATGGTGAAAGTATTGAACCCCTTTCTTGTGGCACTACAGAGACAAGATCCCCGACTTTGTGACACTATTGATATGTTAGGGAGAGCCCCGTTGACCGATGAAGAGAGACAAATTCAGCAGTTTTATCAGTTGGATCGGCATCGTCTGATAAAAGTGGTTGACGGAGAAAAATGTTTCGAGGTCCCAAACCGCGTTCGTTGGCGTCCAATGCATGCAGAGTATTGCAGAGTGAACACTATTGAACACATTGAAACAGCAATAGGATCGCCTAGATCGAATGGACAGGTTGAGAGAGCGAACAGAACAGTGCTCTACGTAATTCGTTGCATGGTGGGCGAAAGAGTACGCGTTGGGAAGCAGCTTCCGAAGATTCAGTGGTCGATAAATAACATGCCGAGTTCGACCACAAACCTTACTCCAAGTGCGTTGGTGTTGTCTTATCAGCCACGTGATTTACACCAAAACATCATCATACTGACTCTGCAGGACGAAGCAGATAACATGGTGGGGGATGATTCTGAACAATGTCAGCAAGCGACGAGAGCGATCGAAAGGAAACAGCAACTACAAAAGCGTTATTTTGACAAACGCAGCAAAGAGCCGGTGAGCTACGAAGTCGGCGATATAGTATTAGTAGAACGGTCTTATAGCGATGGGTCATAGTCGGAAATTAGAGTCAATGTTCAAAGGACCATATATAGTGAAGACGACACTGGGAAACGATCGGTATGAGTTGGAAGACATGCCGAATTTGCACGGATCGCGCCGAACGAGAACGGCGGTGTGTGCAGCAGATCGAATCAAGCGTTGGTGCCAACTTGAAGCTCGAAGAATACGAGGCGACGGTAGATGAGACGTCAGGCAGTGAAAGGCAGTGATTTAGCAGTTTTTGATTGTTTTTGAATTTTTCATTGCATTATAAATGAATTGTACCTAATTTGAAATCAGGTTGTTCAAGTCTATCACCACTCACACCAAACTGTGATAATACGGTTCAATAATAATCTCATATTTCGTATAATAAAGGGCAGTAGTTGAAGAGCAAGCATCCGCGCAAGGCCTCATTTATCGCGTATCCGAAACTTGGACAAGGTGTCTATTCCGCTGGTTGGTTATCGGGAAGTTAGTCCGGGAAGTAGTGGGCCAATAGTGGAGATTGGCCAGAATCCGAAAATTGGACTAAGTTTACATTAGGTTTTGCTGATTTGAGGAGTATATTTGAGAAGAAGATAACCGACATCACCAGGGTCGACGGAAAAACCATGCATATCGCGAGAAGCCCACTTTAGCTTCTTTTTTGAGTATCTCTTATTATACTCAGCGTCATGACCTGTATCAAAGGAAGAGGGAGACCTTCTGTGGCACCGCACCATTATTGCTACGCTCTCCATCCATCCCGCATTACAAGTTAGATAATAATGAGAAAAATTAAAGTTAAGTTATCCCACCCACATCCGAGTCTTGAATGTCAGCAATTGGCCTCATGTTCGAGCCTCCAATAAAGGAGGCTTTGAGACGTCAATCTCAAAGATTTCCGAGACTCAGACTAGGAACCAAGGTATTGCGGAAGGTTTGTCTGACTCCCGAGGAGTAGCAGGAAAAGTTAGAGAATTCCTTCAAAATCGTGAAAAATAAAATCGTTTTAACTTTGTTGTGAACATAGAAAAACATCCTGCATATGGGTGAAAAAATAATTTCAAATACGAATGATTACGTTTACCAGAAACTATTTTTGTGTTGTTTTTTTCGTCTCGATTCTTTCAATGAATGGAACATTCCATTCAAATACATTCAAAAACCAAGTATTGAACTGAACTGGGTATTCGTTTCATCCACACGAATCGCTGGGCTCCATTCATTCCCACCGTGGTAGCTGTCACCATCAATTGATCATGGGTGGATAGTAATCCGGTCCTCTTTCAAGTTCTGTGGACGAACAGCCTCGGCTAGGGCGGATGAAACACCCAAATCACCCTTTCATCCAGCGTACCGCTCCGGTTTCAGAGTTAAACGCTGAAACGCGAACCAAACGACCGAAAATGTTTTAATAACAAAAGCCAGGTTATAAATTTTGCGGTGTGACACATATAACATGTTAGCGATTCTGCATAGTTTTATGGCCGCGGATGTTTTATACAATTTTTTTCCAACTTCGGGGACACTGAAAATACATTGTTTTACTGCAGCTTGACTAGTTGATGTGCGGTGGATGTGAGCGGAAGAGTTCGTGTGGCTGCTGGTTAGAATAGAAAATGGGGATTAATTTCCCGCAAAAATGTTCGACTGAATCGTTTTGGTTTGCATGTGGAACGAAGTCATTCTTTTTTGTCGGCTGCGGAATTCCGTAGGGGCAAAAAATTGAGAATGAAATTGCTGACAATAACCATAAGAAATATGGCAGCTTGAATTGGTTTGTTTTGTTTCGTGGCCTGGATTTGCGATCTTTCAAGTCAGCACAATAGACGCAAGAGTTAATAGAATTAATTCAAATTAGCTATCCGCGAAATGAGGCTATGAGCAATTGTAAGCTTTAAAACTGCCAGGGTCAACCAACCAAGTGGGTGTATGTGGATGAGCATACGCATCCGAGACCGCTAATCAAATCGGCCATCTCGCGGTTCCTGTCTCAACAGAACACGATCAACCGTTATACTGAAGATACACGATTGCGTCACTACGAGCCAATTGCACTAGTAAGCAAAATCGTTCACAATAATAATTGAAGGAACATCCAAAGGGGCGAAATGTATTGCATTTAAGCACACGTAAATTAAGCTAAACAGTGGAGCAGTTTAGGACAATACCTCGGCACGATCCATTCATGACTGCGAACACAACACACTCATTGAGGAAAAATTCTGTGCAAACCGTGGAGCGATAGGGAGCCGTCGAGAATGCTGATATATGCTGCTCTAGCGGCTTGGGCCGCGGTGGAGATGATCTAAGCGAGCACTTTTCACGACCAAAACTATGTACAGAGAGCTCCGGTACCAATTTAAAGTTGTTTTCTAGAAATTGAATTCAATAATGATAAATTATTCAATGCGAAAGATGTACCAGAGTACACATCTGGGGGAGGATATGATAGTTACTGGAAGGAAAAGGTGAACGGCAGCCATATCGTAGATGAAGTGTTGAGAGGCTGGTATGAATTTTACAGCAGGGCTGGCAGTCAATATTGTATAGTTTGTGATGTGTGATAGTTTCCAAAAAAAGGTATAGTCAACGGAATTATGCTGTTCTTCGAGTGTTTACAATATACCATTTAATGTAAATCCATCGGAAGCAGTACATTTCCCCATTGTATCCAAAACCCACATTAATTTCGCGAAAAAGTACCATTTTGAGTACTGAGACACTGTTTTATGGCCAACAAAGCTTAAGTGTTCGGAATTTGAGACAAAACGGTAACTCAATCGTTTCCTTGACCAGTCATGCTCGGTGTGACGGGGCATTGTCTTCAAAAAAAATTCATTTTGTATTGTCTTTTCTGATACTCCAGTCATTTTCGAGCAAAGAAAAAGCTCAATTCGATTATTTTTTGACGTAGGATTACGTCTTTCGGGAACATATTGGGGTACAAATTGAAAATCGAAAATAGAGCACATCGTGAAAATTGTCCAATTTCAAACACTTATTGCTCAGTCATTTCATGATGGATTGTTGGGATTTTTGTGTCAATCTATTTCGGCACCCCATAACAATTTTGTACATTTAATAAAATTATATATATATCATGAAACTAACCATCGAAAAATTGGAATACTCAATCCCTATCCTAACGGAAATACCCACTTCTGATTGGTCGTAATTGACGACACATGCGGTGGCTTATGTACTTACAATTATTGGTCAGTTTTTTCTTGATGGGTTTACGAGACATGTGCATCAATTGATCTGAGTACTCCATAATAATTCATCACAATTGATTATATATTAATATCATATGAAACTAACTAGCAAACAATCAAAAAATCTCCAAACGGAAATACCTCTTTCTGATTGGTCTACATTGAAGATACGGAGAAATCGGCACATCAAAGTAGAGGGAACTTTTGTTCCCTCCGAAGTGTATTACCTAACAGAGACATCAAAACCAAGCTGCCTAGGGGAAATCGGTATTGCAATTACATGAAAGTAGGGGGAGCTTTTGTTTCCACCGACATGTATACCCTAACAGAGATTTCAAATCCAAGGTGTCTGGGGGAAATCAGCATGTAGATACCCTCGTGGTCGATAGTTGAACTAACGACGCGCATAAATGGATAGTGCTCATTGCAACTAGCATGGGCATTGCTGATTGCATACGTGCTGGCGAATATATAGGGAGCGATGAATGAGTGTTTTTTTAAATTTTCGTTCCAATAAGAATCTTTCGATGGATTAATTGAAGAATGATATTTCAATGAACTTAATAGAACTTATGTTTGATAGAAAATAAATAAAATTTAAATTTGGAACTTTTATGTTGGTTGCTTCGCGAAATTTTATATCAATGACCGATATCAATGTCCAATTGAAATTCGCATTGAAGCATGTGGCATCGTATTCCGTTGGGTTTAAAGCGAAAATTGAAATGCGTTGAGTAAACACTCTGAAAGTAAAAATTATAAATGAAATTACCTTTTCCACTTCAAACATATTTTCCCTATAAAAAAATAACACTTTTTTTCTGGTGAGAAAACTTGATAATTGTGTTCGATAATAAAATTATCTTATATTACATTGATGAGGTTTTTTTTTCTTTATTTCATCCATACATAACACAGAAGCCACTTCGTCCGTGCCACAAAGGGCGGCTTTCATCATCTCATTTCATTTAGGCATCTTTTATCGTAATACGCACCATCAAATTACTAATCACCATCTTTCTATCATTATCACTCGGTTATGAACATTGGTGGAGTGAACAAACAATACCTAGCAACTAGACAAAACGGCCTTTTTCAGGGCCACCAAATCACTATCGAAGAGCTTAACAATGTAATTTTTCAAACATATCCAAAACCAGCATGTAACAGATAGTCTAACGAAATCCTACGTCAACTATGCGGTCGTGTCTCGGACACAACTCTCCTGTGACTTTTTAGGTAACGTTCATTATTAACAGCTTGACTAGTTTTAGTCCCATAGAGCATGTCCACAGATCGTAGTTCGTAATATTAAACTATTATCATATTGAACACAAAATAAATTGTGGCTGCATGAAACTTTTAATAATTGGATATTGTTTTCACCCTATATTTATATAATTAAGCTCGAGTGAATAAAGAGCCATCACCTAGCAATATTATCCTTGTGTGGAGCAGTGTTGCCACACGTACATATTTATCTGGAATGGTACAGGTTTTTTCGTTATTTTTGGTACAGATTCTGAACGGTACAGAGTACAAATTTTCGTCAAAAAGTACATATTGGTACGGATGCTTTCATTTGTGATTTTGACGTAGGATTACGTCTTTCGGGAACATATTGGGGTACAAATTGAAAATCGAAAATCGAGCACATCGTGAAAATTGTCCAATTTCAAACGCTTATTGCTCAGTCATTTTATGATGGATTAATGAAATTTTTGCGTCAATCGATTTCGGTACTCCATAACAATTTTTTATATTGGAGAAAATAATATATGTCATGAAACTAACTATCGAACAATTGAAAAACCTCAACCCCTATCCTAACGGAAATACCCACTTCTGATTGGTCGAAATTGACGACACATGCGGCGGGTCCCTAACAGAGACATCAAAACCAAGCTGCCTGGGGGAAATCGGAATTGTAAATACATGAAAGTAGAGGGAACTTTTATTCCTACCGAAATGTATTCCCTAACAGAGGTAACAGAACCAAGGTGCCCGGGGGAAATCGGCATTGCAAATATATACAAGTCGGGGGCATTTTTATATTGCAAGTAAGGTGAGTTATACGATTAATTTTAGCAAATAAAATTTAAATTTGGAACTTTAATGTTGGTTGTTTCGTGAAATTTCATATCAATAACCGATCGTGGATTTTGATTAATTTACCACAATTGTAAGTGTAAAATTATATATGGTAGCACTTGTGTTAAAAATGACTTGATGTATGAAACGATTTATTCCAATTTTCAGAAATAAAAACCAAGGTGTGTTCCCGCTCGAGAACGAGTCGTTTGGTTTAAGCTTTCTGTTTTGTTGTGTTCATTTTCACCCAAGAAAAGTTTATAGGGCGAGAAAAATTGGAAAAGTGAAGAAATATTAGAAAAAGTGATTTCCCATATGCTCTACATATAGTATTAGTTGTTGTTAGTCCAATTAAAATCCGCATTGGATTGAATAAACACTCAGAAAGTGAAAACTATAAAAGAAAATTACCTTTTCCATTGCAAATATGTTGTCTCTGTATTGAAGTAACATGTTTTTACTGATGAGAAAAATAGATAATTGTGTTCGGTATTGGTAATTATCTTATATAACATTGGTGAGTTTTTTTTTACTTTGTTTCATTCATACATAACACAGGAGGCATCTCGTCTAGGATCACAGAGGGCGGTTTTCATCATATATCGTTCCATTTCGGTATATTTTATATGATTCGCACCATCCAACAACTGTTTACCGTCCTTCTGTCATCATCACTCGATAAACACTGGTGGAGTGAACAAACAATACCCAACAACCAAACAAAACGGCCCTGATTCATAGCCACCTAATCATTATCAAAGAGTTGAACGATGTAATTCTTCAAACATATGCAAAATCAACAGATCGCCTAACGGAATCCTACGTCGACTATGCGGTCGTGTCTCGGACACAACCCTCCTGTGACTTTTTTTTACATTTGAACGAAGCAACTTTGAGCTACATGACGACTTTTACGCCGCAGTATCGCTAGGTGCTGCTGATCATAAAAGCAGTTACAATGCAATTATTGATCAGTTTCATAAGTACCGTTTTGTCTCAAATTCCGAACACTTAAGCCTTGATGGCCATTAAACAGTATCTCATTATTCAAAATGGTACTTTTTCGCGAAATTAATTTGATTTTTAGATACAATAGAGCCTTCTTTTCCATTTGGCTACAAGGAAATTAATTTACAAATAAGATAGAAGTACCTATCATCGCAATAGTACCTATTATGGTAATACGATTGAGTTTTTTATTAGTTTAGAAAACATATCTTTTATAGGCTCAAATATGATTTTTAAACATCAGGAATCTCTTCTTTGTCGATTTTGGTACTTGATTTCATGTGAAATATTGTTCTTTTGTTGAAAAATTTAGTTTTTAGTATTTTGCTAAGGAATATGCGGTCAAAATAATTAGATTTTTATGCTGTGAAGTGGCTGTTTTGATGCAAATACAGTGTAGACGCATGCATTACAATCTTCTTGATGTTGTGATCCGACCAATTTATCGATTTTATCGAAATAAACATGTATATTTGTACTACCATAATTGGTACAATTTTACATCTGCGTGCCAATTATCGCAATATTGAAAGCTGCCTTGTTCCTATTATGGTTGTATGTTGTTATGTTATGGTTGTTATGCTTTTCAGGGCTCTGCATAGTCATAGTCAACTGAGGATAGTCAGCTGACTATCTGACTGGCTATCTCCCTCTACCGACTCGACTATATCATTTCATTCTTCCCAGTCAAATTGTCCTCATTGCATTTTAAAGCGGCTTTCCCCCAAAATGAATTCGTTCCTCTCTTTCTCTACTGTCTCTACTCTCTACTCCCATGTACGTGTGCATACCAGCCGGGTGCTATGATTGGTGCTAGGATCGTTAGCAAAATCTCAAGCAGAACTGTCAGTGGATAGGCAGATTTGTATTCATTCGTCGAGTCAGTTAAAATAACCACTGACTGGACTAGTTCATCCTCGCTAGTCAACGCTAGTCAATTCATTATCTAGTCATGTCACTTTTTGTTGTGGACGACTGCCGAAGCAGTTCTAGTCGAAGCGAAGCTACTGAGAGTAGAGTCGGTCTTCATTTTTCACCTTCAAAGATTTCGGGCCCTGATGCTATTATGGTTGTACCTCACGTTTTCACGCTGTGTAATTGCATATCATAGGGCACTTTTAAACTCTCAGTAGTGTTGTGGAATAGCACTATGCGTGTCCGATCGAAGCATAGGTTAAAATGAACGGTTAAAATGAACACCCTAAAGAAGGTGCCCGTTTACTGCATCCACATACCGCTACAATTTCCTTTCGATGAATATCTTCATATTCCTCGTGAACGGGCACTTGTATCTTGGCAGTCAAGTTGGAATAGTAGTGATAAAGGCCGATGGCTATATTCTATCATTCCTAGGGTTTCTCTCAAACCATGGTTTAAAGGATATAATTTTTCTCGTGATTTTATACGGGTAGTGTGCAGACTCATGTCTAACCATTATTCTTCGAATGTACATCTTTTTCGTATCAACATCAGTGATAGTAGCCTATGTGTGTGTGGTATAGGATATCACGATATTGATCATACTGTGTGGTTTTGTTCTGAGTTTCAAAATGACAGGTTATCTTTAATAGAAAATTTTCGCAATAAGGGAATGCCACCTAATTTTCCGATTCGCGACGTTCTGGCTACTCGTAATATCGATGCTATTTCTTTAATTTATGATTTTCTCATGCATACACATTCAAATATGAATATATATGTTTATTTTTCCTTTATTGTTTTGATTTTTATTATTAACGTTTCCATTTCTCTGTTTCAACTTTTTCCTCAGAATTCGAAAAGTGAGCAGATTTTCATTCCTTCCCAAGTCCCAAGGATATAACTAGTTCCAAGGAGTTGGTCATCTCTGCAACAAGAAGTCTATAATATTATCTTATTGTGAATTTTGTCATTATCTACATTGTAACTTTTTTTCGAAAAGATAATAGGGTTTTTATGCCTTTTTGAGAAAGAACATTGGAATTGTTCTACTCACAGAGGCTTTTCCCTATTCATAAACACGGATCATTGTTACTTTATGTTGCTGAGCCATTTGAAAATAAATTTAGAACAAAAAAAGACGGGTGGGTAATGTCGAGGACATAACCGGAGTGACGTAGGACTATACAAAGGGGACAGCTTTTGTTAAATATATATTTTAAATATATTGTTTTATTTTCTTCTCCTACGTGAATGCCTACCTATCTACCTGAAAAATGGATTTGTTTACTGTTTACTCTTTATGAATATGTTGATGGTTCTGAAAAGAACCTTTGGTGTTGTGTTTTTGTTATCACTCAATATTTCCATCTTGTTCGGTTAAACCTTCCTGTTTAGCTATTGCGTTTGCCACTCGCCACAGCTTTCACAGTTGGAAAATTCCCATCCAGCTTGTGACATGTTGTTCAGTAAATTACATTTAATGCGACGTGCCGGAGAAACACTTTGCCACTCACTGAAACTAATTGTTGCCTTGATGAGCGCCGAACCGAAGCTGGTCTGTTCTTGATGCGGGTTTTCTGATTGTCGTGAGCAGCTTTGCAAGCCAACTCGAGCACTCCGACGGCCGAAACTCTATAATCGCTGTTAGGTATACTGGTGCTCCGGTACCAATCCGTTCGGCCTAGTTACCCTTGCGGAGCAATCAGTGAATGCGACCAACAGGGAACTGGAGACCTGCACGGCTCGAGTGAGACTTTGCCTTTCCGTTAACTTGTCCTCCTTTGTTACGTCCACGATGCCGATGCCGTACAACCACACGGGTTTACGGTTTGAAAGAAAATAAGATATTTTTTTGGGGTCCGCATGTTTTATACTCTAGCGGTACACACTCACAGGATAGAGACAAATCGGCAGACTCAGCCAGAAGGACGAGTCCAACGAGACGAACGAATGAGCCTTAAAAGGGAGCGATGGCAAAAAAATATATTCATTACGATTTGTTCGCTCGTTGGATTCACATGCAGGCAAAAAGGGTCCTTTTCAGGATCACAAAATTATCTTCAATCTAAAGAGTTTATTGTTTTGTTATCACTCGATATCCCCATCTTGTTCGGCTAAACCTTCCTGTTTAGCGATTTTTTGCCACTCGCCACAGCTTTCACAGTTGGAAAATTTCTTCCCATCCAGCTTTGTGACATGTTGTACAGTAAATTACATTCAATGCGACGTGCCGAAGCGCCACTCAGTGTCGCATTGGAGGCGATTTTAACCTGTAATTGAACATTTGCGATGACAGTGGTACAGTGTCGACTTTCAATGTGGGGTCATAATTTGGATCTCTATGTTTACAAAAATGTCCAACTAAATATGTCGCATTACATGTCCGTCCAATTAGCTAAATGTCGAACTAATTGTAAATTACTGTACTTTCAATCTGGAAACAATTTAAGGAAAGTCCCTAACTATCAATAGGCTCAGAACAACTGCCAAATTCACATACTCATCAGATTCTGGCAAACAAATTATGAAAAAATCAATTTGTGTTTTATTATTATTTTGGATATTGTTTTAGAAAGCATTGAACTGTATTTCCTAAACTCTTTTTTGGAAGGTTTAATGGCCCTGAAAAGCGCCTTGTTTTATGGAATGGTTCCAATTTAGAAAACTTAGTACTCGTGGTTTTGAAAAAAACCATTTCGAACGCCCTCGATGCCGCCTTGTTCTGGATTTGCCACCAAAGCAGTTTGTATAAAGAACAAACTTTTTTCTTCTGCTACCTGATGCCGTTTTGCGATTGCGTTTGCCACTCTCTACAACTGCCTGTTGTTGTCTTGATGTATTCTGTTCTGAATGCGGGTTTTCTTATCGTCGCGAGCAGCTTTACCAGCCAACTCGATCACTTCGGCGGCCGAAACTATATAACGCCGGCTAGGTGGACTGGTGCACTGGTACTAACGCGCTCGGCCTAGCTACCCTTGCGGGGAACTCCAGATCAGCACGGTTCGAGCGGGGTTTTGCCTTTCCCTTCACTTTTCCTCCTTTACCATGTCCAGACATTGCTTGGGTTGGTTTGTTGATGTGTTGTGATGCGAACCGATGTGGTGTACGGTTTGAATGAGAATGATCGTTACGGATGGAAGGAAGGTATTGTATTATAGAGACTTTAAACTTTTGCAGTTCATTCGTCTCTAGCCTTGAGAAAGGCCCTTTGAAAACTCTACTCTACTTTACTCCAGCGCTACCACCTCCGCCCTCTTGCCTTGAGAAAGGCACTCGATCTCTCGCCGTCCAGCCCGTCCAGCAACGATGTTGTCCAGTCGGTGTCCACACAAAGAATGATCGTTACGGCAGCGGAGCGGGGATTTTTAAGCTGACTGGCTGGCTCGAGAATTATGCATGTGTGAGACTGCGACCAATGTTTCGTTCATTTTTTTCTTTTTCCTTTCCAACCGTGCTTCATTCTATTTCGCTGCTGCTCTGGTTGCCCGTTTTGAGGAGCATAAAATGGACCAATCAAAAATGGGCACATAGTGCATTTTGACAATGCTTGATATTTCACAATTATTCAATTATTTATCTCAAGAAAAGTGAAATGTTATTCGTTATGATAGATGCGTAGATATATTTCCTATCAATTGATGCAAAAACCTTTGCGATCTATTGAGAAATGCTCGAGTTATAAGCGTTCCAAATCTTGCATTTTTTCCTACTTGTTCAGTGCCTAGATTTCCATTTCACCCCCTATATCTTCCGGTTAGACGTAGTCCTACGTCAAAAAAATATACCGCTACAATCTCCGTTCTTCGAAGAATATTATAGCTTAACTAATTGTTGTTCTAGACACCAAACGGATTTTATTATACAAAATAAAAATAGTACATATTTCATTAGAAGAGAAAAAGTAGTAAAATCGAACATTTTTTAGCGTGCGGTTCAAATGATCACCTGGTGGTGGTAAAATGAACCACTGTACATATTATGCTAATTGTGTCGATTTTGCAGTCAAATTAATAAAGATAGAAGTTGGGTGTCAAAGAACAAATTGTAGAGCGGCTAGAGAGCTTCAATTTAATTGATAGAAACAATCTAGTTTAATATAAATTTTTAGGATGAAATTAATAATAACATATCAAATTATCAACTTTTAAGTTTTTCACTTCCAAAATGTTATTAAAATCCACTAATTTAGATGTTCCACTACTATATCCTGTTCTAAATTTTCTCATCTTTCCAATGAAAGCAACAAATCGACTTCCGTAGCGTACTTTGTAATGTAGATACAGTTTGAGGCAACAGAGTCCGAAAACAAAAAAAAAAGTTCAAAACTCTGTCATTGTTGAAATTTGAACATATGCGTAGAAGGTTTTTTTTCATCAAATATGATCGCCTATCATCTCCTGAGAGAATCTGGATAAATTTATTTTTTTCATATGAGAAAGGTGTTTTCTGACTTGAAGGGGATGGATATTTTTTGACTCGATTATATACAGGATTCGATTATATACAGTGAAAAGAAAACAGTAATCGAGTCCGCGCTGTAGTAATAGTCTAATCTAGAGATGAAACAGATATTCGGTATCCTGCCTATCCGGTCAATATTTGGTATCCGGCCGGATACCGGTTATTAGAAGAAAAAAAAACAATATTTTCTCATTAACAGAAGATAAATCATAACCGGAACTTGTGATGCTTGTTAATTCTTTTTTGATTTGTAGTTTATTAAGCGTACTCTCTCAGATAATCATCCCGGAAGTTCTTATTTTTTTAAATTTTGAATACAAATCATTGGTTGTATTCCATTGTATTCCATATGCAAAGATGCATATGGAAATTATGCGGCACAAAGTCTGTCTGGAAGACCATGGTTATCGTAAGAGCCAGAGTTATCGAAAGAGAATCGATCAAACCAAAATTATTAGAAAATAAGAAAAAAGGAAATTTTTCATTCTATCAAAACTTTTTCCTGTAGTAAAATGATCTACAAAAGCGTTCTTGGAATCAAATGAATGCTGATTGATAAGGTTAATTGGATTTACCATTGACATGGTTAATAAAGCACTGTGTTAATCTACAAAATCTTGAAAAAAATTGAAATAATCGATTTTTCTTTCCAGTATTGTTATCCACTAAACCTACACACAAAAAGATAGAAGCAGTCAAGTACCATATCTCGAAACTTGAAGGTTTAAATGAAGTTTTAAAATGACGTCCCATCTTGGTGCGTTGGTTTTTCACAATGTTACAGCGTTTCTGAAATCAGTTAAAAATTTCGACTTCGCGCTCCGTTCCCATAATTTTTGCCGAGTGTGGAATCAACGACATAGTATTGCATACTAGGAATAAGATTCAGAGACATAGTTTTATTTAAAAATAATTATTGAGGTATTATTTTAATCATATTAACACTTCTTCCATGTGACACCAACTATTACCATAATAGGTACACTTATTACGAAACTCCAGAAACACTATTACCATAATGGGTACATGGAAGTGGCATTTTCAAACATGGTTTTTATACAATTTAGTCAATTAATCATCAGAATATCAGTGAGAATCTTCAAGAACAGAGTTCGAACTGCTAAAAAAAGTATACTTTTGTATACTTTTGAACTAAAATATAGTATTTATTCGCCAATTTCTGCAAGTTGGTGACATATGTCCTCCTTATTCATGGTGAAAAACTAAAAATATGTTTAATCACATTTGTCTCATATTCCGAACGGCATTTTTGTCACTGACTCATATTCCGAACACTTTTGTCTCAAATTCCGAACAGCGAAAATGCAATTTAAAAAAAAATTAAAAATTTTGAACTACTGAATCGATTTATATGATCGATATATCAAATTGAAGCCAATTAGCTGGTCTTTTTTGAAAAAATGTTATACTCGCGAGAAAAAAATGGATTTTGTTTTCGTAATTATTGATTGTATTTGTTTTTTATAGTTCAAATGGCTTAGAGACCAAGGGCGCTGTATTTTTTATATTTTTTCTTGAAACCATAACATAACTCATCCTAAAATCAGAGATGGTTTTCTGGTTTTTGAGTTATGATTTTTCAAAGTTAAGATGTAGCTTATTGGACAGAAGATAGGAACATGGGAAATCTAAGTTTCTTGCAAGTCTAATATTTTTTTTTTCAAAAAATTAGCCGACTAATTAGCTTCAATTTCATATGTGGCTGAATCGGTCCAGTAGTTCAAAGGATATGAATTTTAAGAAAGTTCATTTTTGGAAAAAATATTTTTCGGATAAAAATCATAATTCAAAAACGATAAAAATCACATCTCTGATTTTTGGATATCTGATCTGAAAAAACCTCAGCTTACAAGAAAACCATGGACCGTTTTGCCACAAATTCAGAACACCCAAGCTTTGTTGGTCATTAACACTTTCGTCGCCCCGGCGCCCAGATATGAGTGACACTTTCTTCGTTCAAATTGAGTAGGATTTTTAAAAGGAATTTGATAGAATAGGCAGCCAAGCGTAACTATAGGATATGCAGGAAAAATAATAAAATTATAACCATATCATTATAATGTTTATACTATACTTTTCATTAATTTATAGTGCGGATGGTTTGCATTGCAAATTTTTGCGAAACTCATATAATATGAATTTGGCATGTATTATTGTTGTCAATTCATCTTCAAATTGAATAAAATATTGCTATATCATGTAAAAGTTGTCTACAAACTAAATTTGATCTTCATTTAATAATTTGTCCGCAAGTTGGGCTCCGCAAGAAACTCATGAAAGTCGTTTTGGGCGACGAACGTGTTAAACAGTATCTCGTTACACAAAATTGTACTCTTTCGCGAAATTAATTTCATTTTTGAATACATATATATATATCCACCCAACTCCACCCAACAACTAGACCCAAGCGCCCTTTATTAGGTGACTTCCAGGTCCGAAGTCTTTGGGAATCGAACCGCTGACGATTTCATACGTCATTCCACACAAAACCTGACCAAGAAAATCAATTTTACTCTCGTTGATTAACATCTTCTGTTCGGAGTTTGAATCATGCGTTAAAACTTGCTTCAAATTCCGAACACTACTTGAATGCTTATTTTAAGTAATTTTCTGCATAAAAGAATTTTTTTTCATCCATTTATAGTAGATTCTTACCTTTTCTAGCGCTTAACATGAAAACAGCAAACAAAATAAAAAAACCTACAAAAACTGAAAATTTTTGACATGCTTGTTTTTTATGTAAACTTTTTATCACTGATTGACAGTCACATTTTCTGCAAATGCTTGGTATTATAATTTATAGGCTGTATCGATACCTGTAAATGATGCTAAAATGAAGCCTATAAGCCAAAGAATGTCAGGGTTTTGATTATTAAATTATTTATAACATTAAAGTTCATTAAATTTTCTTTAAAAAATGAAGTGTTCGGAATTTGAGTCATGCGTGGGAATTAGATTCATATTCCGAACACTCCTTTAATACTAGTTTTAATGAAGATTCCTGCATAAAATATATTTTTTTCATCCATTGACCGTAGATCCTTACCTTTTTTGGCACTTAACATGAAAACAGCAAACAAAATAGTTGAAACAACTGCAAAAACTGAAAAAATGACCGATGCTCGTTTTTTAAGGAATTTGCTTACACAAACATTTTATCATTGGTTTTGACTGTCCCTTTTTTGCAAGTGCTTATTATCATAAATTATAGGCTGTTGTCGATGCCTTTGAATAATGTTAAAATGAAGCCTCTACCCCAAAGAATGTCTGGGTTTTGATTATTCAATTATTTATAACATAAAAGTTCAGTAAATTTACATTTGAAAATGAAGTGTTCGGAATTTGAGACAAAACGGTACGAAATTCCTTACAAGGATCGTCTGAAAAGATTCATGCGGACGGTGCAACGTATGTTTTGCCTCAGATCAACAGATTGAATCGTTTGTTCTAGGCTGGAAAACCTGAATTCAGGCTACAAGAAGAGCTGAAAGATTTTCATTTGATCATTCTCACTAATATCTGCAAGGAATCTCACGTTGTTTCAATGTCCAATGCTATTAAATATGAAGATCATTTGAAAAGCGACAGAAATATTTAAATATTTGGTTGGGCAAATGAGAAAAGGATTCGATTTTGATGATTCGACGCTCAAGAGAATTAATTCCGTACTATTAGGTGTACCGGTAAGTTTCTTCGGTTTTACAACAGATGGCGTAACTTAAATATTATTCCAGAGAATCAAATTTCTAGAAATTCGTTGGAGAGCTACTGTCGTTGCGCGTCTTTTTCAGTGTATGCCAAAAAGTTGAAGCGTAAACAACATAGTTTTTTGCCATTTCGAATATGTCGAGTTTCGTACCAATGAGAGTGTTTTGCGGGGATTGTTACTCCATTACTTCAATATGAAGAAAAAAGCTGCGGAAAGTCATCGCATTTTGGTGGAAGTTTATGGTGACCATGCTCCAATTGAGCGAACATGTCAGACGTGGTAGTGGTAATTTTGACTTGGAAGACGAAGAACGTTCCGGACCACCAAAAAAGTTTGGAGATGAAGAATTGGAGGCTTTACTCAATTAAGATCCGTCACAAACGCAACAAGAACTTGCACATACACTTGGAGTAGCTCAGCAAACTATATCCGAACGTTCAAAAGCAATAGGAATTATCCGAAAGACATTGAGTGCCGTATGAAAAACGAAGAGCGTTCCGGACCACCAAAAAAGTTTGGAGATGAAGAATTGGAGGCTTTACTCGATTAAGATCCATCACAAACGCAACAAGAACTTGCACATACACTTAGAGTAGCTCAGTGAACCAAATCCGATTGTTTGAAAGTAATGGGAATGATCCTAAAGATAGGACATTGGGTGCCGTATGAATTGAAGCCACGAGACGTCGAACGCCATTTTTTCAAGTGCGAACAACTGCTCCAACGGTTTTTTGCATCGAATCGTTACTAGTGATGGAAAGTGGGTCCATTACGACAATCCTAAACGTCGGGCAACGTATGAATACCCCGGCCATGCATCAACATCGACGGCCGCGCTAAATATTGACGGGCAGATGGTTATGCTGTCTATTTGGTGAGACCAGCTGGGAGTGGTGTACTATCAGCTGCTAAAACTGAATGAAACCATTACGGGGAAAACGAGGATGGTGGACAAAAATTCGATGATGATGTCTTGTTTGTAACGTTCTTACTATGCCTCACTCCTCGGCAACAGTCGAGCGATTTTTTTCTGAATATAATCAGAACAGCTTCAAAATCGGCTCAGCAACGCCACGATGAACGCTATTTGAGATCGAAGAATTTGATCAAACATCGTAGCAGCAGCTCGAAAATTTTGATAAATGATAGTATGGAATCTAGATTCAGAATAAAAATATGTACAGGGAAACTTCGATATAACGTACCCTCGTTATAACGTACCCTCAATATAACGTCACTCGATATAACGTACATTTTACCTCGATATAACGTACATATTTCCAAAGTGTAAAGGATTTTTTTTTCTGATAGAACAATGAATTATCTGTATTGTGATGCTAAAACAAGTTTTGTACTTTCAATCAATCTCGAAATACAGCTGGTTTTTTGATTCCGGATTCTAAATGAATCAAGCTTTAATCACCAGTACGAAGGGAAACATCATGAGAAAGGCTGGCTTCGTCTTCTGATTGAAGTTATTCATTAACTTTTACTAAAACAGCAACACAATAATGTCTTATAGACTACGTTTGTGAGTACTTTATTATGCTTCGATATAACGTACAATTCGATACAACGTTCAATTTCGAAAGTGAAATGTACGTTATATCGAAGTTTACCTGCATAAGCATCATCAAACATACGAATGACTTGCAAATGTAAATGTAGTATTCGTAATAAATGAATGAGTATTTTTTCATGCTAATAAATTAGTTTTTTCTCTTTAATGAATATTTTCGATGGTACCGATTTTTGGTATAGATTTTTGGAAAAAAAGTACAGATGAGGAAGATTTTTAACCCCTCTGATATAGAAAACAGACATGTTAAGAAGAACTTCAATTATATCTTTGGAAACTCATGTTTCCCAAAACTTCGATGCAGTATCTTGCAATTCAATATACTGTTCTTCTACCTAATTGGCCAAATATTTTACAAAAAGTTGTTTTTCAATGTTTTTTACTGAAAATAAAACAGACCGAAAAGTACAACATTCTTTTTCGATGCGGATAATATGGACATATAGTGGGGGTAATATGGACTGATTCGTAATATATAAAGCGTAGAGGTTTATCGATCGCGAGAGGAATGATTTTATTCAACCAAGGTCTGAACTCATCACGAATGTCCGTTAAATGATGAAAAAATCGAATTAATCCACCTAACAGTGATATCGTGCTTTTCAGCCTCAACTATTCTACTTTTGGTTCCAGTCAGCTTCTAAACAGTCTACATTTGGTGATTTAATCTCCGTTTATAGATGCAGGGTATTCCTTAGGAATAGATTAAACAGACTTTTCACAGTCTATCTCACTCCCACTGGCAACTGTTCATTTTACCCACCAGTACAATTATTTCAATAACTTTAATTTTCCATCCAAAAATGAATTAACTTTTCCGTACATACCTTATATCGCTTCTCTGTTAACTAACAAACCGAAATATAACCATCAGCGAATTGAATTTTCATATTAAACCGCTCAAAATGTTTAATATCGAAGCAGCTAAAATTGCATCCTCACGCGAAATCATGTATGATTTTCGGTGTTTGTTTCCCTTTTCCGCTTTCGATCTGTATTCCTTGCCATAGGGTGGCTCAAATATTATAGAATAACATGTAGAAGGTGTTCTCATTAACAGAAATCTGAAATTCAAAATTAAACTATACAAATCAACCACCTGTCCATATTACCCACATTGTCCCACATTGGATGACCCGCGGTTCCCCAACATCTAAGAATGTTTGATCGATTGGTTTTCTTCTCGGATTTATTCACTCAACAAAATTTTCCAAATAAAAAACTATAACCGTTATCCTCCGTTTCTTTTTTTCGTTTTACTTGTCCCGTTTTTATCTCTGAACTATTTGGTCAGCCTAATTTGATATTATAGTAAAAAATCAATGATATCCGCAGAATGTAATTCGTAGGCTCAAAACCCATTTAACCCCTTCGCGTACAACATCGAGTCTCACTCGTGGTGTACTTGCATAACAAAGGGCGCTAGAACGCTCAGCAAAGTAGTGAAATTACTTGATGTGTGACGTATTAAATAATACGCTAAGGGGTTAAACATAAAACAAAATGACTGCATGCTCCATATGCATGCATTTAGTATTGTATCATTGATCAATACAACAAGTTTCGTAAAAGATGCGAAACAGCATGAGTACACCTAAAAGATCTGGCACTCCGGCCGCACCGATTACAGCTTCTGGGCGTCGCATGATATGCAAAACTTTCTGCACGAAGCTTATTTACATGCAAATTATTGATTGTTGAAATGCAAACGATCGTCTGGGATGATTTTTCTGACAAACAGGCTGCGATCCGATACGTGGTGTAGAGGCCGTCGTGGCAGAGGCAATTACATATCATCTATTAGTCTCACTCGTGGCGGGCAGCCGGCCGGCCACCAACTGCATAGGAACTGAATTAGACAAATGAAGCCGGAAATTATAAAACCAAACCGATTTGCATCACATGTGAACACACGTGTCACCCGTCAACTACCGTCACACGCATATCGTGTCCTGCTGAAATATATGTGAAACCACTGCCGCCATATGGCGTAAGTTTGGCGAATGTTTGCCTGACATTCGGAGAGAACTCTGGAACGAATGCTGTGTATGATTTATGGGAACAATATTGGGCAGAGTTGTCTCTGTTATGCTGTCATCCCTCGAGACACAACGAGCAACGAACATAAAAATGGAAATAACATCATCAAAATTTCTACACCTACTATGGATTCAACATACATCCAACTGCTGTCTGTCTGCTAATAACTGCGTACGCAAATGAGCCGTGATGTCGTCGAGCTGTTATCTTAATAGAATAATTTAAGTAATGGTGGTCCACCGATGAAAACAGTTCTCGTCGCCGTCGTCGTTACCGTCATCGTTGTTGAAGTTCGGAACGAAAATGATTCGCTTTACCAACCGACCGAAGCTGGATAGACAAAGCCCTTGCTGTCTCCTGCCAATTGGGTTCAGTCAGAAGAGTCTGAGAGTTAAACTTATTGACCGAAATTTAGGCTAATTGACAACATAATTACATACGTTAATTGGTTCAACACTGAATTTTGGGTGGGTTAACGGATGTCCACCCGTCCACAGTATCGATATCCAAAACTCAATGATGGAGAGTGATGATCTCTACAGTTGAACAGTCGGAGGAAACCTAATACTTTAAAAAATCGACAGTATATGTTGTAAGGGCAATGCGGAATATGATTGAACTAAATATCTACACTACGTATCATAACGTTATGGCGGGTTTACATTAGGGAGATCTATAGCTATAGATGGATTTATTCACGTGAAAATAGGTGTAAACGGGTGAGAATAAATATGATACACTTATTCGAGGTATATATAACTTGAATAAATTCAGCATATGTATACGCTTGTGAATTTCTCACTGGTGAGAAATCACTAAAGTTGGGTGCAGTTCTACTTCAGGTGAATAAATTCACCGAAGATATGAATATATTCATTATAGAAGTTCACGCTAGTGTAAACGGTTGATGCTCATCATATTTCTTCACATGAATATATCACTAGTCTAAACCCACCCTTAGAACCATACGATTTTTTTGAGTTCCATGGAGGTGTAAGGGATCGGTTTAAATGATGTATATAGTGTATGGTATAACTACTATTTTCATTTTAAAGACTGGTCATTTGAGCTTTATTGTTTTGTTCAGACAAGAAACTTTCAAAAGAAGAAAATTCCAGTGTTTCATAATCATAATTTTTTTTCAATTCGTAGGTCATCCTTAGTTCTCAATCAAAATCAGTCCCCAAGAAAAGTCACAAAAACCCGGAAACAGCTCCTCTAAGCGAATTGGCTCCGCTATAAGCGTCTTTACCCAGTCCTGGTGGTACTCGGGACGTAAAGCCGCAGTATCACGATGGTCCTCCTGCGAGATAGTGAGGTTAGTCGCAGGCCTTGCAAGCCGCACCACTGAAACACTAAGCAACGAACGATACACAAGAAGCTTGTGAATCAGGCCATGTTGTATGGACGTTAAGTCAAAATAAATAAATAGAAAGTTCTCGACTGGATTTTGAAGTGGCAAATTAACAGCGTAATCCGGAATCTGAAGCCACATTTCAATAAATATGTGATGTATCATGTATGTGTCAGATGTACTTCCTTGAACTCCTGACTGTTCATTTGTGTTGGTGGCAAAGTCATCTGAGCCAATCCTCTCTGAGAAAGTTCTCCATTAACAATCGTAAAAAATTGTCAACTGGATGACTGTCGAATCGTTATTGCTGCAGAAAAATTGAAATCACAGAGGGGAGAATTTCTACCATTCGCTCGGTGCAGTTTGTCAAATCATATAAGAGAAATAGCAAACATATTGTAAGTACAATCCATTATTCTATTCAACAAGCGTATTTTAAACTGCAACGGAATGCTTCCATTGCACGGCGCGAGCAATCCGCACTACAGTAATATTTTTCAAATTCATTCTCAGCTAGGTGTTCGATGATCGCTGTCTTGAGTGAAACTAAATTTCGAAACTACTACTACTTTTTGTTTTCAAGAGCTTGAGGTTGAGCTTGGGTAGACTGTACAATTCGTAGGTGCTCTCCGTGATGGACCTAAACCAACCAAATTGCGCAAAGAACACACAGAATGACGCTTGGGACTAGCAAATCATTCTCGTTGTGCAATTTTCGGTGATTCGAGCTTTAAATGGTCAATAACGACGCCGGCCACGTCCTTACAGTCACCAGGGTAAGGGAAGGAATGTTAGTATGATATTTGCTGCCCGAAGGCCAGAAGGGTCGCCTCTATAGCGTGGTTCCCTAGCGTTTATCATGGAAGAGATAGTTGTTAGTGGGAATGGTTAAGAAAAATCAGGATTCACTGCGGTAGGTGATGTGACTCTAAAAACGCGAACTCTCAACTATTCGGCGAAATGAGTTTTGAAGAAATACTACTACTTTTTGTTTTCAAGAGGCTTCAAACTTTGTAGTTCATTCGCTTCGAATTTCGAAACCCTCAGAGCGGACAATTTATACCGCTCTCTCTCTCTCTCTCTCTCTCTCTCTCTCTCTCTCTCCATAATTAACTACCAGCCCCCCCTTTTAGAGGGGACCCCTGTCTGGAAGGACAAAAATAATGAACTTTCGTGATTTTTTTTTCGGATGTTAGGAATAAAGTGAAGTGTACGGATATTTTGGTTATTGTTTGAAGATGATTTGAAGATGTATTTTTCATTTTTTGAATGCACGAATTTATAATTTATTTTAACATGCTGATAAAAATTTTCAGCCGCATCGGTCGAGTATATCCTGAGATATCGATACCACCAGGTGAAAAAATATGGTTTCGAGAAAAACGCGTTTAATAATTCGAACAGCAATACTACGAGGGTCGTTCAAAAAATAAGTTTCAGTGCCTCAGAAATCGCGGAAAAATAAAGTTAGAACAAAAAAACAAGGTGATTTTCGTAATCTACGTTTGATTTCCTATTTTTCTACATACACGCCGTAAAGTTCGAGGTATTTTTCATAGCGTGGCACGAGTTTTTTATTCCGAGCGTGAAGTGCGTAGTTTACGTAAATTACCTTGTTTTTTTGTCTTAACTTTATTTTTCCGCGATTTCTGAGGCACTGAAACTTATTTTTTGAACGACCCTCGATATCCCTAGAGGTGACCTTATACTTTTGGCTGTAACTTATCAACAAAATCAAATATCGTAAAATACTTTTAGGACAACATTTCGGAGGGCATAAGCTTTCCAAAAATCCAAAAAACAAAAATACGATTTTTTTCGAATTTCTAGACCTAGTTATTCGTTATTCCTAGTATATAGTTATTCTAGTGTAGAGTTATGATTTTACGACGTTTTTTCGAGAAGAGAAGTTTTTTTCAGAATAAATAAAACATAAAACATTTTTCACATCCATTATTAATTTTTTTTGTTTCTTAATTTTTCAAGAATGCAAAAATAATTAAATGAAAAAACAATCAAAATTAAGAAAAATCACAAGCGTGTGAAGTGTGGGGCAAAGGTGCGCACGGGGCAAAAGTGCGCATTGCCCATTTTGAAGCAAATGAGCATAAAATTTCGACAACAGTGTTTTCGTTTGATACATTATTACACCAGCAGCTCACACATACATACATAAACAAAATACATTTCATGAAAGTGGCAAAAAGTTATAAGGTGAAAAGAGTTTTGCGATGTTTTGATCTATTTTTTTCAGTTTTGGAGATGACGATTAACTTGCCTCAAAAAACTGGAAAATTCGAAACCACACTGTCAAGGAAACCTTTATTCTATAGTAGATGATAGTGCGTATTGGTTTTTGTGGAAAAGTTCAAGAGCGATTTGTTAAAAAATTGCATGTGGGGTAAAGGTGCGCAGTGGCTGTGGGGCCAAAGCTCACATCAGGGTTTTGCTCTGAAAAAAAATATTATAAAATGTTTTCAACAAAATTTTCAACGGGACCCACAAGAAGAAAACTGATTTGAAGAAATGCACTCCAGAAATGATCAAATGGAAAAAAAAATAGAGCTCTATGAAAAAGAAATAAAGTCCTTGTGGAAAAATCATTCGGATTAATGAGAAGAACACTTAAAAAAATTCGAATTGTTTTTATTTTTTTTTATTTTAATCTTACAAACCACGAATAAAATAAAATAATCGATTTCAAGAAAATAAAACTAATATTGCAGACGATGAAGAAAATTATTTTTGTGTCTCGCAATGCTCTTAAAAGTTCAGGAAAAATTACGCCACATGTAGAAAAAAGAGACATACGAACGCATTTAAACAAAAATTAGAGCAGAAGTGTTATATTTTTTTTTAAATTTCGAAATGCCAGAAAACATATTAAATTATTTTGTACTGCGTATTTAATTTTACTTTATTATTAGAATTTTTGATGAAAGCATAGTTTGAAGATATTTATCGATACACCTTAGTAAGATGAACTTTCAGTATTTTTCATATTTTTGTCTCAAAGCTATTGAGAATGGCGTGAACAAAAAACGAAAAGGTGCATTTTTCACCATTGATCCTATGGTGTACCATATACGGATTCAAATATATGGTACTACTGTCAAAATGTTTTATTTAGTACCCTATATAATATTTTATATACAGCTGGTGATTTGGTTTGGGGGACTTTTTACTCCCTTACCCAGCCAGACCCTCTGGAAATATAAAAAAAGTGTTTTTTTTGTACCGCGCAACACTGAAAAAAATCACACATATCTGGAAAAGCCGTAGGAACACATTTAAATATGAATTAGAGTAGTACTGAATCTCTAAATCCCAAAAAAATTGTTTCCTAAATTCCAATATTTTTTTTAGTACTAAAATTTTTGATCAATTTTTTTTTATAATTTTCCTTGATGCACCGTAGTAAGATGCACATTCAGTATTTTTTTCAAATTTTTATCTCGAAGCTTTTGAGGATGGCGTGAAATAAACGAAAAAGTACGTTTTTAATTAAAGAGCCCATGTTAAACCACATAGGGGTTCAATAAACCGTCAAAATTTCTTATTTAATATCCTATACAATATTTGCCATACATCTGGTGATTTGGTTTGGGGGCACTCTTCACTCCCTTACCCGGCCAGACCCTTTGAGGTTTTTTTTTCTGAGTGTGCATTAAAAAAACCTGAACATCTTTCATTTTGTAGATGAGTGTTTCTGCTCGGGTAACGCGAAAATTCAAGCTTCTCGCACCCGGAATTGGCAAATGCGAATTGGAATTCGATTGGTGAACTCCGTTTGCTGGATGAGCATCAGCGATGGATCGGATGTATTTTTCAAGACATGAGTGAAGAGGAGTAGCTGGACAGGAAGAGTTTTTGCCCAGGGCCTTCTTCAAGGGTAGAGACGTTTAAAGTCTATATAATGCAACAACCCACTAACCATATATTTTGCTATGTAGATTTCCCCAGGCTTATTAGTTTTGAAAGCTGTGTTAGAGAAACACAAAGATTCCAGCGATTGTACAGCAACCGCTACACAATCATAACTGAGTGGATTTCCGAGTGGGCATTTGTTTATAGGAGGATTTGTGTGATTTTCATAGCCTGTTTTCAAAACAATTTTCAAGCTTTTGAAACAAGTTTTCGGGTCAATAGTTAACAATCATATAACTCTTGGACATTTTGTCTTTCGAATGAAGTGATTATCATACCACTCAGTTCAGTCGACAAATAGGTATTCAGCCATTTCATGCCAAACCGATATAGTGGTTCTCAGATTTTTGTCAAAAGTGGTAACTTTGTTTTTATTGCAAAACATTAGACCCGTATGATTTCACTGAAATAATCCCGATTTATCCTGGTTTTTGACGATTTTTTACTTTTTACATCATCGGAAAAAAGAATATCCGTTATTAATATACTGCCAATGTTTTCCTGGTTGGAAATAAGGTTTGTCATAAGAGCCTACATAAAAATTCTCTCCGATCCGCAATTGTAGAATGCTTATGACCCATTCCATGAGGTTATGCACCAGAACCAAATTTCAAATTTTGTTTTAGGAGAAAATTGAAAACTTTATTTGAATAAGCACTAGTTATATCATTAATTCTTTGAAATGAATTTGATTTTTATGCAGCGAGTTTAAAAAACTATATAATTATATTTGAAATATTTTAGGTTTCAACTATTTTTATATTTCTTGAGATATCTCTGCACTTGCTTAACAAAACTTCAATGTCTATATATAGTTGGATGTATAATTAAATACTTGTTTGAAGAACCGGTGGTAGACCTAGGTTTCATTTTGTAATTTGTGAGAAACAAGGATTTGAAAAACAGGTCTTTTGAAGCGTTGTCACGTCACAAAAATAGAACATTTTTTTAGTTTATCAGATGAAGCTAAGTTCAAACATTTTTATACTTGGGTTTCTCTGAGCAAACAATGAGGGTCAACAACCCACAAATTTGGTTAAGATCGGTCCACAAATAAAGGAGAAACAAGTGTCTCCAGAAGTTGTTGTCACGTCACGCAAAGTATACAATCCATTGCAGCGTGATGTGACAACATTTTGACTCACTACAAACATTTTTTTACGTTTTCATGTATAAATCACATAAAATTTAACAATGTTATAGTAAAATTGAGGAACTTTCCTACAATAATCAAGGAGACAAAAGGAGAATATTCTATAGTTAGATTGTTGTCATTCAATTACTTTTGTGATGTCGCAACACCCGACTTTTGAACATTATTGTTGTATTATCAGTTCCGTTTCAAAACATACAATTAGACTTTCTTCTATGTTTTGTCATGAAAATATGAACGTAGATTCAAGAATATAGAATATAATGTTGTTTTGACTTCCAGTTTACTGATAATAGTATCGAATGACAAAAAAATATATGGAAAACCCATACGATTTGGGTATTAGTTGCAAGTCGAATATCGTATTCCGATGTCATTTCAAAATCGAGGATGGTTACTTCCGGTTCGTTAAAAGTGGATCTAAAAGACCGGAAATGGCATGAAATCCCCCAATACGAATGGGGAATGGTAGCGTTGGTATATATCAATGGGTACGCGAAGAAGAATAAAAAAGGGAATAAAGTTTGATAGTGAGCAGATAGGATTTAAACGAGAGGGAGATAATATTTGAGTGGTAAGAACTTAGAGAGATGCGTGTGGAGTTAGACAAAGAAATTTGTATTTGCACACGCAAACGTCAACGGTCAAAGATCAAAGTCAATGTCAAAGCCAAAGTCATCTCCAACACTCAAACATAAACGCCCTTGCGCACATGCACACGGATGCATACGAAGAGTTTATTAGAATTATCTGATAGCAAAATCAGATGCGCTCCCCCGGGGGTGAGCGCCACTCGATGAACCAGGCGTGTGCAAGCTATTGATGGCAAGCGCCAGAGAGAACGTGTGAACAATCACGGTGTAAAAACTGGGGGTCGATTTAGGTCCACCCCGACTTTTCTCAAATAACGGCATGCCGTGTACTACAGATAACAGGTAGATTCAATTTATATAGCTTATTTCGATAAACATACCATCAGCAATTAAAATTGCTTTATTTTGTAATGTTTCGCAATCTAAAAGAACGTTTGAATCATTTTCTATACGGATCAAACATATTTCTTCTCTGTTTTTGAAGCAATGAAAACGTAAAATGGCGCTAAAATGCTAGAGTGAAGAAGCCAGAAAAAGTCACCATATTATCAAATGGTGACACCTTTCATTTGACACTACTGAAATTCGGTAGGAAGCATCGTTCCTGAGATACAAATGGGGTAGATTCAGGACCACCAGTCGCGTTTGGACCACCTTCCTCTATAGAATGGACTTTTGGAAAAGGAAGGGGAGATCTCAGAGCAAAGTGAGAAGTATTCAGAGTAATAAAAAACATGAAAAGTAGTATATAGTTTGCTACAATACGGTGGAATTCTTATTTAATCCAACTTATTGATTGTGTGATGTGACAACGCTTCGTGGAGACTGTTTATTCGCACAGAGCGCGTTGTCACGTCACAAAATGCATGCCGATTTTTGCAAAGTTCTTGTGAGTTTTTTGAAAAACTGAGTACACATGAATCTACGTTCATTTTTCGTTTACAAATCATAGAACAAAGTTTTTTTGTATGTTTTGAAACGGAACTGAAAATACAACATTAATGTTCAAAAGTCGGAAACCGCAAAAAGACAGGTGTTGTCTCGTCCCGAAAGTATTGGGCTGGGAACGAGCGTATTCAACTGTAAAATATGCACCAACTGAAGATTCTTGTAGGAAATTTTCTCTATTTTACTTTGATATCGTTGGCTATTTGGAAATCGTGTAATTTATACATCGTTTGTTATCTATGAATTCCGCAGCGATTCCCTTTATCATAAGAACGTTGTCGACATATATTAAAGCATGATGTAGGCATGGAAGAAAGAAAGATACTCTATCAGAATAGCATGTCCGAAGTGAAATTTCATTCATAATTTTCATTTTATAAGTGCGTTTAATCCACTTAAAACATCGCTTCACAATGACAGAACACGAACCTCAATGCTGTCAATACGATTTGAATGAATGAACATTATGCGTAGCGCTGCGAGATCTTTTTTCATCTCACTCCAGAATCTTTTAACAAGGATAACAGCTTCACAGATATTTGGTAGATTTTATATGTATGATGTATGTATTCAAAAACTATATGAGAATATGTAATACGTGTTCCATCAGGGCATTGCCAAACTACAAGTATCTTCGACAACACAACACATTATTTTGGGGCCTAGCTGGAAGGTGCTATCGCACCAGCTAAACTAACTGGATATTTCACCTTCAGATTATCACAGGTTCAGGTTACTGTAAAAAATACCTTGAACAGTATCCGACGTGAAAGCAAACATGTACTGGGAGGATATGATCTTCAATTGTGCATATAAAATTCAACAAATGCATGTCTATCTATTTCTATGGCTATTTAAATGATGCTTTTTTTCCAAAAATTGGCGCAAACCTTCCGGACAACCCAATTTGTATTATCCTGATTTGTACTATCCTAATTTTCTTCCTGATTTTTGAAAATTAAAGCCCTTCACATAGGTCTAGTCTAGTCACATAGGAATATTGTTTGAAGACTTAAACCATGTTATATTGGCAAAATCAATCTTCTACTGGTGGGGAAGAATACTCTTCAGAAGCTTTACTGTGAATTGAACTTGATTGAAAAATTACAGAACGAAATGCATTTGATCGCAGTATTAAATGAATAGAAAACATTAAAATAAACTCTTTTGCTTGAATGTAATTTACAATTCCAATTCCAATGACATCTTCCGAATTCTTTTCGATGCTGGATAACCACCAAACGAAAAAAGTTGCGCGGGTGTATGTGTGTGTGGCGGCTGCTCCGATGCATCAAACGGAACCTATTTTACGATGTTGGTACTTTCTTGGTCGCCTTTTCAGTGGCATTACCTCCTCCTAATGGATTCCCTTCTGGTCTAAGGTGCACAAACATACTCTTGGTGGAACCGTTCATCAGCGCTTTCATTAAGAACGAAGTTAGCTTCCCCACAACAGCGACAACATGCTCCAATCGCTGTTCAATTAAAACTGAGTTGATTTCCGAGCAGTGCTCGCTTATATATAGATTGGTGATTTCAATAGGATGTTTTGAAAGCAATTTTAAGGCTATTGAAACAAGTTTTTGGATCAAAAAGTAACTAGTAGATAACGCGTAGACATTTTATCTTTTGAATGAAGTGTTTATCATACCATTTCATTCAGTTGTTTAGGAGCTATCAAATCTCGGTCTCCGGCGTAACGCTTTCGTTTTCGAAACTTTGATTTTACACCCCGGTATAGAAATGAAAGACGTAGTCCTACGTCAAAATATAAAAAAATCTTCAACCGAGAAAACTATGAAAAACATACTCAATCAATAATCACAAAAGTTATAATCCAAAATATAATTTTTCGCAAAAATAATACTTTTTCAAAGAAAACTAACTCATAAGCTTCAATTTAATATGTCGATCATCTGAATCGGTTCAGTAGTTCAAAAGTTATGATTTTTGTAGTGGAAAAAGGGTCTCAGCTTTCTCAGCTTTCAAGAAAAAATATATAAAATTTTGGGGAAAAGTGATGCTCCATCTCCATCTATGTCCCATCTTCATGCGTTGATTTTTCAGAATGTAACAGAATTTCAAAAATCACCCAAAAACTTCGACTTCGCACTCTTTTCCATTTTTTTTTTCGAGTGTATGTTAGATAACGTCTTGAAGTGTACGGAAAAATGCTGAATTTTCCATAATCTTATATTGTTGTTTCAAAGAAAAAAAAGACTCTCTATATCAAAAGCGAAGGTTATATTGATTTTTATAAGTTTTATATCTTTAGTAATAATGCTCAGATGTCAATTATGAGGTATGGCAAAGATATAGATGGAATATTTTTTGTTATGCACATGACTGAGAAAGTATATTCGAATGAAAACAGTTTTGTTTCGAGCCAATATAAAACAATTATTTCTACGTCTACATGCATCTCTCTATGTCTTTTAAACTCAGAAAAATTCAAAATCACCTCAACACACATCTGGATCGGATCGAGCATATACTGTCATATTAAGTGATATTATAGTAATACCAAGTGCGCAGACAACAGTGACTCGCCTCAGTTGGTATTGGTAGCAGTATCAACAAAAGCCGTCGCCACCGCGCCGCATCTGAGTCAGATCGCGATCAGTAGTAGCAGATCATTCGCGACGAGAACTACACAAAAAGTTCTCCCGAGGAGTGTTACGCGTCGTTTTCTCTTTCGGATGCTTCAAATTAGCGGTTCAGCTGTAACCAAGATTCTCGATTAGCCGACACATGTTTGCTGGATTACACACTTCCGCCAATCTGTGGCTGGAGTGAAAGTTTTGCGGATTTCAAATTACACTTTGTTATCTTTACTGCGTAGTGCTCTAGAACGGACCTATCGATGAATCTCTCGATCGGAAATAGTACGTGAGATGCAGAGGATCTGTATCCATCTGCATCCAGCTGCAGTGATTAAACATAATGTGGTTTAAATTAATGCAACATAATGTGAGAAAAGGGAATTAACAGTAGTAACAATAAAACTAGAGTCGAGTAAATCTGAACGAATACAAGTGATGATTCAATCTGTTCGGTGAATTATTTTACGACGCACGAACGAATCGCATGTCACGTTCTTGCTTTAATACTAACAGTGTTCAAGGAATCTGATAGCCCAGATTTAAACTGCTGATGTGAAAATTACCACTAGACTAAATTGTGTTCAAAAAATACATAAAACAAATAAATTTCGAAAAAGGATAATAGTGATCGAGAGAAGACTTACATATCGACAGAATGGCTCTCAAGAATAACCGAAATCCACACCTGGTGGAGATTTTCCTGCCAGTAACGTTACTTCTCGCCGTATTCGGCATTCCATTAGCCTTTGGATACCTCGAGGATCGCCCACCCGTCTACCTGGAGGCCAAAGTTGGTTCCTACGTAATTCTCAACTGCCCGGTTGACTTCCCGAAAAACGACCCAATTCCGTACGTGCTGCACTGGAACAAGGACGTAAGTTCAAAACACTTTCCGCTTGACTGCTAACCCCACAGAGTCCTCCACCGCGCGCGTTGCATGACTCTGGCGCTGGGCACCGCTTGCGGTGTCAATCGTTGTAAACATAAACATATCGGATGTCGTAAACTGATGGATTGGTACCAGCTTACGGCGAAACCGATTAGATATACATAGTTGCCTCGCAAATGCAGTTAGTGCATTGGATCGGGTTGCATAAGCCCGAACACGGTTAGATGTGTTACGTAGCGGTGTCGTGTCACTCTAATAACACGGCAGGCAGAGTTTAAGGTCAAATCTATTATGGGATTTACGTGCGACTGTTTTATCCGCGATGTCCCATGCGCTTACAGACGTATGGAGTGTGGGCATAGCGCGAGGCGTATCTTGATGGAGGATGGGCCGGTGTAATTGGGTTTATCGTTTGGTTATCAGTCGGAACGGTATTGGAATTGTCGAGAAACGCATGAACCTACTCCTATTGAAACCTATTATTGTTTTATATTTTGGTCAAAATATTGCATTGCCGTTTGGCTAAACTCGAATAAAAACAAATATTAATCATATCCCAGCATGGTTTATCGATCAAGATAAAGGGTAACATTTGATTTATCTCTTAACACTGATTCTAACCTATTTGAATATCAGTGATTTAATTTCCTACAATTTTTTCCACAAGTGTCAATTGATAATCATTAAATTTTATTTGAACGTTGTGAACAACATCGAACGAAATTATTCAGCCTTTGTTAAATAAGTGTTTGTCGTTTTTGATAAATGTTGACCTTTGCCATCTTTGTCCGTTTAATTGAAATGGCTATTAAAATAATATTGTTATTTTCAGTAATAATTAGATAATATAGAAAGAGTGTAGTGAACGATTGATAAACGAAACTTACCTGATGAAATAGGAGATTTTATGGTATTTCTTCATTCTATTCATTCCCAATATTATACTGAAACACAAATCAGGTTCAGAGAAGTTTCATAATCGTGGACTTTCACCAATTCTTAACAATTTCCTGTACAATTTACTGTCAGAAAGGCACATGATTTTCTCTCATGGCAGCTCGAAATCTTCTCGTTACAGTTTTATGAGCCTACCATAAGGCTCCTGCCTAAGCCCCCTTTTGTACAGTTTTTACGTCAATGATATGGATGATTGTCTCACTAGAGACTGCACGCTGAGACAACTTGCAGACGATGGAGTTATTTCCATCACGGGTACTAATCCCGTCGTTCTGCAAAAGTCGTTGCAAGATACCCTGAACAATCTGTTCACGTGGGCCCTCAAGCTGGGTATCGAATTCTCTACGGAGAAAACTGAAATGGTCGTTTTGTCTAGGAAGCACGAACCCGCCCAATTCCAGCTTCACCTATCCGGCAAAACGATCCAACACTCTATGTTTTTCAAATACCTGGGTGTATATTTTGATTCTAAGTGTACCTGGGGGAGACACATTGCGTATTTGAAACAGAAATGCCAGCAAAGAATCAATTTTCTCCAAACAATTACCGGAACATGGTGGGGTGCCCATCCAGGAGACCTCATTCAGTTGTACAAAACAACGATATTATCAGTGTTAGAATATGGCAGTTTTTGCTTCCTATCAGCTGCCAGGATTCATATTCTCAAGCTGGAGAGAATACAATATCGTTGCCTGCGTATAGCCATGGGGTGTTTGCATTCGACACATACGATGAGTCTCGAAGTTTTGGCAGGAGTACCCCCGCTTACTCTTCGGTTCACAGAATTATCCTACACATTTCTCATCCGTTGCAAGATCATGAATCCATTGGTAATTGATAACTTCGAAAATCTACTCCAGCTGACTCCTCAGTCAAGTTTTATGTCTTTATACCATGAGTACCTTACCCACGACGTGCACCCTTCACCAGGCATCTCCAACCAAGTTTGCTTCCCATACTTCTGCAATTCCTCTGTCATTTTTGATCTGTCCATGCGACAAAAAATCCATGGAATCCCAGATCACCTACGCTCCGATTCTATTCCGCCGATATTTTCGGCAGAATATGGGAAAGTTAGATCTGATAAAATGTTCTTTACTGACGGTTCATTCATAAACGGGTCCACTGGCTTCGGCATCTTCAATGAAAATTCCAGTGCCTCTTTCAAACTCAAATATCCTCGTTCCGTGTATGTCGCTGAAATGGGTGCGATATATTACGCATTAGGGATCATTGAAACATTGCCCATCTACCACTATTTTATTTTTTCAGACAGTCTCAGCTCAATAGAGGCAATCCGCTCAATGAAAGTTGATAAACGCTCATCTTATTTCCTAACAAGAATAAGACAACTATTGAGTGTTTTGGTCGAAAAATTATTCAAGATTACCTTAGCATGGGTTCCCTCTCATTGCTCGATTCCGGGAATGAGAAAGCGGACTCGCTAGCTAAGGTGGGCGCTTTAGAAGGCACACTTTTTGAAGGGCAAATTGCTTATAATGAATTTTTCCACATTCCTCGTCAGTATACGCTCGTAAGTTGGCAGCGCATGTGGAGTGGTGATGCGTTCGGTCGTTGGTTACACACGATTATCCCTAAGGTCTCGACGAGTGCATGGTTCAAGGGATTGAATGTAGGTCGTGATTTCATTCGCGTGATATCTCGGTTTATGTCCAATCACTACAACCTAAACGCGCATCTCTATCGCATTGGGCTCGCAGCAAACAATCTTTGTGATTGTGGCGATGGCTACCACGACATCGAGCATGTTGTCTGGTCGTGTATCCGGTTCCATGCTGCTCGCTCTCAGCTCTCTAGAGCACTGAGAGCACAAGGCAGACAATCGGATATCCCCGTCCGGGATATCTTAGGTAGCCGGGATCCTGATCTTCTGCTTCATCTATACCTGTTCCTCAGAAACGCCGATGTCAACGTTTAATGATGTTTTCTTCGTTGTGTCCCCGTTTCATATCCCTCCTATCCGATCGATAAATTTTTACTTAGTCGCGGCAATACATACACACACTCTTTACAGATGCACGGGCCGAAGGTTGTGCAGTCCACTGATCATTCAACAAGAGCCAAAGGTTGTACCGCTCATGACAACTCTACACGAGCTGATGATTGCGCCGGCTAGTGACCATTCTATCCTGGATTCCTCGAGTCGAGAAAGACGCACCACGCTAGATATGGGGTACAGACTAGGGGGGCGTTGCTGATTAATGGTCAGCTGCATCCCAATAGGAAGTATCCCGTGTCGGGCACACGTACAGAGCATCGAAGACTGCGACATACCAATTATGAGAACACTTGTAATACTAACCTCCCGGCCCCGTTAGGCTGACGCCATATGAGCCTTAATAAAATATATATTTTGGATAAAAAAAAAACAAATCAGGTGATTTTGTTCAGTTCCCAATTATAATTATAAAGTTAATTTTGCCAAGACACTGTAACGTTTTTCCGCTGTCAATATTTAAAAAAAAAGAATCATTGCCGAATATTAAAAAAAAAACCACAACAACGACATCTATTAGGGGTCCAGTTTTCCTCAGGTATCCATTATCGATAATGAATATCGATAATGGAACGTCGTACAGTTTCACGGCGAAATCGTTTGCAAGAAACTTTCGGGCGGAAATAAGTCGCCATTTGGCATACTACGGCTACGGCTTTCTATCTTCAGAAACTCTCATCCATTTCGTTTGTGGAGCGGTCAGAGAGTGGAACATATTTTTTAATAGTGCGCGATAGTACAAAAAGGTACTAGGTGAAATGTACTCTCAGTAGATAGTAGAAGTGACAGAAGTAATAAAGAAAAGAGTTATTAATTCAGTTAACTTTCAGTTTGAAAAAAAAATCCAGTTATTAGAACAAATAAATATTTATTGCTCCGCTAAATTTAAGTTATCGAAAATAACAGGTAACTACGCTCCTCTCATTCCTAATCAAAATTGTAACACATTATTACCGTTGAACAGAAAGCCTGTTCAACAGGCGGCGTATGTGGGATAAACGATTTCCCAGGCTTGAATTTGTGGGATGCTAGATTCCCCAACATTTTACGTCGAAGCTCGACAGGGATTGTGAACCGCAACGAAACGGACTGAATTGACCCCAAGATCCCGTGCGGTAGCCACTCGAAGATACGGTGGTTAACCGACACCAAACCGAGCATCAACTGTATTCAGTCGGCGCACACAGCATTTTACGCAACCAATCATTATCAGTCCGGTAAAACCCTGCGCGCAGGTAGGTGACCGTTATTCGCATGGCCATGACGTAACCCGTTATCACGTTACACTATTGTTCGTTATATTTATGAAGTGGGGAAACAGAAGAGAGAAGGATAATGTGGATTGTTATAATAGGGGAAGAGAGGAGAACGGAATAGAGGAAGAGAAGAGGGGAATAAATGTAGGAAATAAAATTATAAATAGGGCTCTAAATACATTTTGCTTCTTTCATTGAGACAACATTTCAAATTTGTTTTTATTTCTTTTGAGATTTAGATATCTTCGCTCTCCTAAAGTGCTCATTCGACTTGATGAGGTTTTTGAAAATAATTCTTTGCGCGTTCGCGAAATCCGTGCATTAGCCAGATAAGGTTTCTCGCAAGAGAGTTCACCTGTAATTGTGTGACCTCTTTCTGAGATCGTGCGTGATCGTTCGAGGATAACTTGACCCTGAGCTGTTCTTGTAGTTAGTCGGGCATTAACTCAACACGACAGGTGGTCTCCCTATTGGGAGTGGCGCTAAAGCTACCGTGTTTTACTACACTCGCGAGTCGGGACTTTGAACGGTTACAACACAAGGTTCTCAGTGGTGCCTCTTAATTTCCTCTTCTTCTCATTCTTGTCAAGTTCTGATCAACATGGGTGAACTATATCACTTGTTGGTCAACTATTTTCCTCGTTTCCTCCGTATTTTATGGAAATACTATTTTTACGGAAGCAATGTAGAAGTATCTCTATTTGGCAGCCTTCAGGATGCTCGTAGTTTATATTGCATTCTCTTATAATGAGTGTATTTTAAACAGCAATTCCTCAGAAAAAAAAATTAGACGATTCTTCAGAGTAATATTAATATTATAATATTAATACTGTAATATTATAATATTTGATAGGAAATGATTAGACCCGTATTTTTTATTTCGTCATTAAACCACTCCTTTCCAAGTTAGACTGGCCCAAAGATCGCGATTTTTCAAAATTGTTCAAAATTGTCAAACAATCAGAATTTCCGATATTTGGATGCTTCAATTGCCAAATCGGCTAACTCCATAAAACAAGAAGTCTAGAAAAAAGATAAAATATTATATGTTTTTTTAAAAATTCTTTTCGAATTACAAATTCGAAAATACGTTGTAGACTGTATTATTGCAAATGTATATTTAATCTGACGACATATATAAAGTATAAGATGGAATAAACTTGGGGTATTTGTTATTGTTACTACAATTTTTTCGTGATTAGGGGAGTTAATCGATTTGGCAGGTGAAAGCCAATTATTAATTCAAATTCAGTCTTTGGATATTTTTTGGACGTTTAATATCTGAAAAAACATTTTCAAATTCGTAATAATTTGAAAATGTGTTTTCAGATATTAAACGTCTACTTCTATTTCTGTATCTTAACATCACTCATCATGTTATGCTTTTGGACATTTCGGTCCCATTTATCAAGATTACGGTCCGAATGTTTTGCTGCGATTCCTCTCGTTGCTGTGATCAGATGACGAATCCGAATGAATACAAAACCGTTTCCGGTTTTGCCGAGCTTTCTGCCAGTAATTTTTATTGAAGAACCATCCGATTCATTATTTTCCCTACTCAAATCAAGCATTATTCATTTTAATGTTATAACGGTTTAATTTTTTTTTAACAATTCACGCTAAATTTAAAATTTATAAGTAACTGCATTTGTAGCAGCTCGAATACAACTATTTTACTCTTCTTTAATTTTCATCGAACTTCGTTCGTGTAAGCGATTCGTGATGACAGCGGTACGGTGTCGACAACTGGATACGACATTAGTTTGTATGAGGCAAATTATTCTCTATCAGATAAGTCGGCCCGAAAGCAGTTTTAAATTGCTAAAATTCGAATGAATTTTTTTTTTACGTTATTTAATTACATGAAGTACGTTGTCCTGACCTTAATTCAAATTATTTTCTATAAATTTTCAGATATTCTCACCAAAACCTAACGTTATAATAGAAAAATTATCTTTAGACACAATTTTGGTACGACATTTTTTCGCCACTTGCAGGCAAGAAAGATTTTTTACATAGAGAAAAAATAATTTTCTTTCATAATTTTTATTTTAAGAGTGGGTTCATTTCTTCTGCAAATCCATATTATCATGCACACTCCCACAATTCGAAATACAAAGCTCAATGCCGCCAACGCGAATAATGAAATTAAACGAACAACTTACAGATGACTCCGTAGGAGAGGAAAAATAGTGCAGCGGGTTAACAAGATTTTTATTATAGCATGGAGTTAATCAGATTGGCTTCTGACATAAATTATTTATTATTCAATGGCTAAACAGATTTTTTCATTTAGTGGCGTTAATAATTATTGTTAGAGAAATTTGTTTTGAATATGTACAGTTAGGAGTTAATCAAGTGCTTCGATATCAAAATTTAATAAAATTCAAAAAAATGGAGCTAATCGATTTGGCAAGTGAAGCATCCATTTGTCATTCAACTCACACCTTTTAAACTAGTTTTTGAAAAAAATACAAAAGCTTTTGAAAATATCTCATTTTGCATGGAAAAAATTAGTAAACAAGTTTGTCTAGTTTTCATTGCAATGGTCTGCAACATGTACTTGTTTCAATATTTAAAAATGAAGTGTATGTGATGTGATGTTGTATATATTACGGTTCAATGACATTATATTTTTGAGACAACTGCGTTCTCCGAAACGGCTATGAGTACATCGCTAATTTTTTAATGTGTTATGTAAAATTGAATTATCTTCTCATTCTATTCAATATAACTTTAAATTCTTCAATCTTCAACCTGTGCAGATGTTTACATGAACCGCGGTTCAGTCGAAAAAGTCACAGGAGGGTTGTGTCCGAGACACGACCGCATAGTTGACGTAGGATTCCGTTAGGCTATCTGTTGATTTTGGATATCTGTGAAGAATTACATCGTTAAACTCTTTGATAATGATTTGGTGACCCTGAAAAGGGCCGTTATGTTTAGTTGTTGGGTATTGTTTGTTCACTCCACCAGTGTTTACCGAGTGGTGATGACAGGAAGATGGTAAACAGACGTTGGATGGTGCGAATCCGATAAAAGTGGAACCGAAGTGGAACGATTTTGAGAAAACTGCCCTCTGTGATCCTAGACAGGATGCCTCCTGTGTTATGTATGGATGACATCAAGAAAAAAACTCACCAATGTAAATAATAAATAATTACCAATACCGAACACAATTATCAATTTTTCTCATCAGTATAAACATGTTACTTTAACCCTCTACAGCCCAAGCCCGCCTTTAGACGGGCTTCGCGGATTCTCTTGTCAAATTATTCTGACATTATTTTCAATGTTCACCCCCACTAGAACGTCTTTAGAATATTTTCATCTATCACACATACACATTGCTCATATGCTGGCAGCTTTCTGCTAGAAGTATTTTATGTTGAAAGTCGGAAATTGGAATAAAAGTGGAGTAGGTTTTCTTTAGATAAATAAAAAACTTGGGCGGTAGAGGGTTAATATAGAGAAAACATATTTGAAATGGAAAAGGTAATTTTCTTTTATTATTTATACTTTCTTAGTGTTTATTTAACCCAATGCGAGTTTTAATTGGACTAACAACACCTAATTATATACGTAGAGCAGGAAATAAAATTTCTAATATTTCTTCATTTTCGTATTTCGTATATTTTTCTTGCCGTATAAACTTTTCTTGGGTGAAAATAAACACAACAAAACAGACAGTTTAAACCAAACGACCCGTTCTCAAGCGGGAACACACCCTGGTTTTTATTTATGAAAATTTAAATAAATCGTTTCATATATCAAGTCATTTTTAACACAACTGCTACCATATACAATTTTGCATTTACGCTTGTGCTAAATTTTTCACAATGCAATGCGGTCATTGATATGACATTTCACGAAGCAACCAACATTAAAGTTTCAATTTTAAGTTCTATTTGCTAGAATTAATCGTATCACTCAACTTACTTGCAATATAAAAATGCCCTCGACTTGCATGTATTTGCAATGCCGATTTCCCCCAGGCAGCTTGGTTTTGATGCCTCTGTTAGGGACCCGCCGCATGTGTCGTCAATTTCGACCAATCAGAAGTGGGTATTTCTGTTAGGATAGGGGTTAAAATTTTTCAATTGTTCGATAGTTAGTTTCATGACATGTATTTTTTTCTTCAATATACAAAATTGTTATGGAGTGCCGAAATCGATTGACGCAAAAATTTCATCAATCCATCGTGAAATGACTGAGCAATAGGCGATTGAAATTGGACAATTTTCACTATGTGCTCGATTGGCGATTTTCAATTTGTACCCCAATATGTTCCCGAAAGACGTAATCCTACGTCAAAACTCATTGCAAATTACACAAGAAAATGTTTGTTAGAAGCTCATTTTTGATTGGATGAATACATTTTTGAGAAAATCCGACACATTTGGAGTGAAGAGAATTGGACAGAGCGCGGACCATTGCCATTGTCGAAACACCGTTGCATTGTAGAAAATTGACTGAATGGTGCACTTTATGCGCCGGTGGAATCCCTGGAATTATTGGGGATCGCTAAAGGGTCATGATCTCCGACTTCTTTGTATCACAAATCACTACATTTAGATGAATATTTGAAAAGCTCCAACCTATATAAATAAAAATGAAAGTCAAAATGTGTTAGTGAGTGGAAAACCAGAATATTTGAACTGTCTTTATTTTTATGTGTTCGTTTCATTCCGTAGATAAATATAGCAAAGAAAAAAATCTTTTTTTTTTCAGAAAACTATGAAGGAAGGTTGGAAAATTCGAAAAATTTAATTCCCATTTGTTCTACAATTACATCATGATAAGCATTGATAGTCCATTCGATGTTTGCGCTAACGAAATTGATCTTTTCGTAAGTGGAAATCGATTTTCAGTTGTTCAGTCTTTTTACTATAAATACATTATTTGCTTGGTGAATAGTTGCAATGATAATGCTATGTTTTCACAAAAAAATATGGAAATGATCTGTGGAAGTACTTACCGTGATGAATCGCGCACCTCATTTGAAGTACAGAAGCTATGCGGACTTCGGTTATTCATGGAAACATGATTAGGCTATATATGTTATTGCCCTGATGAATTCCAAAGAAGAATGAAATGGTAAATTCAATCGAATTGTTTGTATTTTAAGACAGCGGAATTTGAAAAGTGAAAAAGAAAGAACAATGTACAAAAACAGTAAAATAATACATGAACTTCTCGGATTGTTTGCCCATGTCTTATTGAAACTAACTTTCTGAAGTAGTTCCTGGAATAAACAAGATATTCTGTAGATTTTCTTTGCCATGTTGTGTTCCAATGTTTAGTTAGAATCAGAGCCAATACACACACGAAAGTTTCCCACAGAGTTGAGTTCAAACTATTGTCAATAGTACAGAAACCAAAACACTTAATACACATCTGAGTCATACAGGTTTTATGATCCTAAAGCCACGGTAGTTTTATTCGTGGAATTCTGGAGAGATCGGTAAGTTCATTCAGTATAACCCGTTGATGTTCTGGAGGTACGATAAAGGACAAAAAGCTAGCAATCATGTGCCAATCAATATTACCTATCCGATCGTCGGCTGCTTCTCCAACGATGCTTCGGTGTGAACGCTTTCCATATTTCATGGAAAACTATTTTTATGATTCCAGTTCATAAATCCGGCAGTTTGAATAATGCTGTCAAGTATCGAGGGATTTCGATTCTCAGTTGTTTGGTTCTCGAATCTCTAATGCATTACGTCTTGATAAATGCAGTACCAGTGATCTCTGATTATTAACACGGATTCATACCACATAGCACTACGGTTACCAACTCAATTTGCTGAAGTTTCATAATATAGAAAGGCCTATTCAAGTGAACTTCATTCTAGTCGACTTTTCGAAAGCTTCCTACACGATACCGGCACGCTTAAGGAGTGTATCGACAAGTAGTACTGAACATTTAACACGTTATTACACACAAACGGGTGAACTTTTTGACGTAGTATTACGTCTTTCGAGAACATATTGGGGTACAAATAGAAAATCGAAAATAGAGCACATCGTGAAAATTGCCCAATTTCAAACACTTATTGCTCAGTCATTTCATGATGGATTGTTGGGATTTTTGTGTCAATCTATTTCGGCACTCTATAACAATTTTGTACATTTAATAAAATTATATGTATCATGAAACTAACCATCGAAAAATTGGAAAATCTCAATCCCTATCCTAACGGGAATACCCACTGGATTGGTCGAAATTGACGACACATGCGGTGGCTTATGTACTTACACTTATTGGTCAGTTTTTTCCTGATGGATTTACGAGACATTTGCATCAATTGATCTGAGTACTCCATAATAATTCATCACAATTGATAATATTTTAATATCATATGAAACTAACTAGCAAACAATCAAAAAATCTCCAAACGGAAATACCTCTTTCTGATTGGTCTAAATTGAAGATACGGAGAAATCGGCACATCAAAGTAGAGGGAACTTTTGTTCCCACCGAAGTGTATTCCCTAACAGAGACATCAATCAAAACCAAGCTGCCTAGGGGAAATCGGCATTGCAATTACATGAAAGTAGGGGGAGCTTTTGTTTCCACCGACATGTATACCCTAACAGAGATTTCAAATCCAAGGTGTCTGGGGGAAATCAGCATGTAGATACCCTCGTGGCCGATAGTTTGACTAACGATGCGCATAAATGGATAGTGCTCATTGTAACTAGCATGAGCATTGCTGATTGCATACGTGCTGGCGAATATATAGGGAGCGATGAATGATTGTTTTTTTAATTTTCGTTCCAATAAGAATCTTTCGATGGATTAATTGAATAATGATATTTCAATGAACTTAATAGAACTTATGTTTGATAGAATATAAATAAAATTTAAATTTGGAACTTTTATGTTGGTTGCTTCGTGAAATTTCATATAAATGACCGATATCAATGTCCAATTGAAATTCTCATTGAGGCATGTGGCATCGTATTCCGTTAGGTTTAAAGAGAAATGCGTTAAGTAAACACTCTGAAAGTAAGAATTATAAAATTACCTTTTCCATTTCAAATATATTTTCCCTATAATTTTTGTTTCTGGTGAGAAAACTTGATAATTGTGTTCGATAATAATAATTATCTTATATTACATTGATGAGGTTTTTTTTCTTTATTTCATCCATACATAACACAGAAGCCACTTCGTCCGTGCCACAGAGGGCGGCTTTCATCATCTCATTTCATTTAGGCATCTTTTATCGTAATACGCACCATCAAATTACTAATCACCATCTTTCTATCATTATCACTCGGTTATGAACATTGGTGGAGTGAACAAACAATACCTAGCAATCAGACAAAACGGCTTTTTTCAGGGCCACCAAATCACTATCGAAGAGTTTAACAATGTAATTTTTCAAACATATCCAAAACCAGCATGTAACAGATAGTCTAACGAAATCCTACGTCAACTATGCGGTCGTGTCTCGGACACAACCATCCTGTGACCTTTTGTTATGTAATCAGAGCACGCTTTGTTTACGTGTCAAAAATCGAAATACAAGTCATTTATTCGCAGTCACAAAGTTGTTTTCGAAATGTCGCGGATTGATTTGGAAACTAAAAATACTATACAGTACAATCCACTAATGCCTAAACAGTTTAAATTAATGAAAACTGGAAGCATTCTCATTTTCCCATACATTTGTTCTGCCGATTTGCGTGCATTCCCGAACAGAGCTGTCAATAACGAGCAACCGATACATTCGTTTCTGCCCGTTTTCAACATATTTGGTTTAAATAGCCTATCCGCGATTTGAAGCCATCATTCTTTGTGTGGACACCGACTTGACAAAATCGTTGCTCGACGAGCTGGACGACGAGGGATCGAGTGCCTTTCAATGTGCAATGAGGGTGGAGGTGTAGTGCAGGAGTAAAGTTTTCCAAGGGCCTTTCTCAAGGCTAGAGACGAATGAACTGAAAAAGTTTGGAGTCTCTATAATACAAAACTTAACCTAACCTTGAAGCCACACATTCAAACCATTCTTTATGAGCCACACCACTTCTCGTTTGGTGGTCATGGAAACAACATGGTTACCTCAGATGACTGGTGATGGAAGAGTTCCACAAGGGCTCTTATCAGGGCTAGAGGCGGAAACCAAAAATAAAATAGAATGAAAACACAGATGCGAGTGAGCTAGCATAACACAACGAGCGGATATCATTCATTCCTAATGCTGATTTCACACACATACATACACAGCTCGATACAAGGAGAGGAACCCCTCTGTTTCGAGGTATGCTATGACAAAGAAGAGCAGCATACGAGAATTGTTTGTGCTAGTGCAGATATGGAAGAGTATCCAGAATTTTGGAATATAGATATACATTGCATTTATTTTAGAGATGTTCCATCCGCTCATGAGCTGTTCCGAAGAATCGACTCTTTGAAGTGAGTTGACGTGGAACAGCTCGCAAAAAAAATCAAACAGCTCTTCAGCTCACTTTGATGATGATGAAGGAGAGAAAAGAGCTGTAGAATTGAAGAGAGTGTGTGAGCTGTAAGATTCAAATGAACTGACCGTCTCTCGCTCTTCGTGTTAAGACATCAGTTTAGTTTCATTTGTCCCTCGTCTTTTCAACTGTTATATTCGCGTTGACGGCATTGAGCTTTGTTTACCAGTTTAGGGGGCGCCAAAAATAATAATTGGCTCTCAGGCAGAATGAACACGTTTTTAAAATTCAAATTATTAATGAAAATTAACTTCTGTGTATCAAATGAGTATTCTATTTCAATGAAAAACACTTTGTTTGCAGGCGGTGCAAAAATCTCATAAGATTTTTTTTTTTTGAAGAAAACTTTCTATTGTAATGTAAAGCCTCAGTAAAAATGTCGGAAATGTTGTACTCGCCGAGTCTGTTGTAAATAATAGTCTGGAATACGTGTTTCAAGTAATTAATAATATGGTGTGAAAAATTTCATTTGAATTTTAACATTTTCAAACTGGCTTTGTGGCTATCGAGTTTGGGACCCAAATTGAAAGTCGGCACTGACAACTGAGCTGAAGAGCTGTTCATAAAGAACAGCTCATTTAGATGAGCTGATATGATCAGAGCTGTTCATCATGATGAGCTGATTTGCACACCTCTAATTTATTTAGATAAACGTATATTTCATGAAAGTATGCCTTCAAATTCCAGCAGGGTAACCTTACTGTTGCATGTTGCGGGGTTCGATCACATCTCAAGCAAAATATAGGAGCAAAAGGGTTCATAGTTTGCTATCGATATCTGAGTGGGAAGGAGAAAGTCTGATGCGAGTTGAACCAAATGAACGATAAGTGCTGATAGCTTTCGACTCTACTCTTTCGAGTCTACTGAAGTAGTAAAATGTAATAGCTTAAAAGTTATTTCAAAATTTTCGATGCATTCTAAAATAATATCCGAAGTGATAAACAAGTGAATTGAGTAATATAATTCCGTAGTTCTGCGTCGAAAACTGCGGTCGTGTCCTAGATACAACCCATTACAATTTATTTCGCAAAAGGGACTATAAATGTTCAAATTTATGTGGAAGAATGCTTGAAGAAGAGATTGCTTCCACTTTCTAGAAAACACGAGGTTCCTCCCCTATTCTGGCCGAATTTGGCATCGGCACATTATACCAAATCCACTCTACAATGGTTTTCGGATAACAACATCATGTTCGTCGAAAAAGACCCCAACCCATCTAGCTGTCCCCAGCTGCGGCCAATTGAACGTTACTGGGCAATTGTCAAGGCCAAGTTCAAGAAGGAAGGTACAGGTCTAAAAATATGTCAGAGTTCAAGAAGAATTGGCCTGCAGCATACAGAAAGCGTAAAAAGACTGTGCAGAATTTTATGAGTGGAGTTAAATCTAAGGTTCGATCATTTTTTAGGAATCAACAATGAGCTTGATTGTTTCATTGCATTGCTATGTAAACTTAATATTCTTTAATAAAATTCACTTTTGAAAACACTTTCTGAACGTTTTCAGTTCTATTTTGATGTTAGAATGTTTAAGGCTACTCTTTGATACACTCCTTACGCAGTGGAGAAATTGCCAGACTAAGGCCTCACGACCAGGATTGCGGACTGTCTACAGTCGTACCTATCATATCGAAGACATTCGTTCAGCTGAACCCCTCGTGATCCAGTACATTCAACATACTATCTGGTGTATCGCAGGATGGTATGCTGGGGCCGTTGATATGTGTCCTTTTCATATGAAGGATATCTTCGTTTATCCTCCGTATATATTTCGAATCATCGCATTTCCAATGACTGCATTTTATTGCAAACCGACATCGAGATCGTCATGAGCTGACGCAAAGAGAATGACGTGGGTGTGAATATAAAAAAAGTCAATCTTCACTCTCACAATAATATCGGATCGACAATAGTTCAGTGGAACGCACACAGTCTAAATCTCGAGTCTTCTAATATCTATACACACTGTTAATTTTAATGCAGCGCTTCAGTGGTCGGATCTGGAATTATTTGACAGCAGTTTGTTTTGGAATGTTTCCAGTGCTGAATAGTTTAGCAAGCATAGCAAGCGTCGTTGTGGAACTAAGGTTGGGAAGCTGCATCTGGAGGTGTTGAGGTCAACGTCAGCCAAAGCACCATCAGAAGGATCCTTCTTCGAGAAGGATTTCGAGGACCTCGAGCAAGTAAGCAACTGAACAGGACACTGAAGCGGAAACTTCGATCGACACGTCTTACTTAATATTACTCTTCTGATTTGCTTCTGCCCGTCAGTTCAAGCTTTGCACTATGTCTTATTTTGTACGTCCGTTCAACAAGGAAACAAAATAGAAAATGAGGTTGGCCAGGGAGAGCGCAATATTTATAGTGCTTTACGGTTATCATGCGCAACATGTACCAACCAATCTTGACTTCGTTGGACTTTCAAGCATATTTTTGAATTTTGTTATTACACCAATACTTTGTGATTTCAATAGTTTGCTTTCGGAGCAGTTTTTGAGCTATGGAAGAAATTTCTTGAGTTTTATTTTTTAACAAAGATGAAAAGTACTTCCTCGTGTAAAAATTATTTTCTCTGAAGTTTTAGTCGATTTCTTGCCAAATTTCTATGGCCTTATAGAGGGTCAAGCCAGGGTTGCCAGGTGTATTGAAAAAAAACTGCATGTTGAAAAATCAAAAGTTTTCACGAAAACGTGGTTTGAGCAATGATAATGAAGCGTCTTCTTCAAGGCATGTGAAAAGGAAATTTGGATTGAGTTTGTCCACAAGGTCCTTCTCAAGACTAGAACTGCAAATGTCTCTATACTTCAACACAATCAATCAATCAACATTTTCACGTCTGATGTGTAAAACATGGTTTAACAGTTATTTCTTCCTATCATATATATTCTGAAACTTGATGATTGCAGACATGTACCCCACACCACTATCTTCGGTGTTCAGTAAATTTTTGGGATAAATTTTCTTAAATGCGGGAATGCCATTTCACCACCACGAGAAGTTGTGGCTGGAACTTTACCCCAAAACATGACTACATTGGTTCGTTCATCCGGAGAATAGTCTGAAAAATTAACATTGCGCAGCTCTCTGAATTCCAATTGGTTGAATCATTTCTCTGGGAATCAGATTAGGAAAATTTTCAGTAGGCGGTAGAATGGTTTGATGTTTTCTTCTGATGACATTGGACGGGTCCAGCATGGTAATATTTATCATAACCGAGTCGTTGAAGTTAGCCTTAAATTCGTTGAGCCGATCAACAGATTTTTTTTCCATCGTTTACGTACTCCCTAATGAGTATTGTCAGCTATTGCCGCGACCTATACATTTTCTAAGCTCTCGTAATTTTGTTGTTCAAAAGCAACTTTATTCAGATCTTTCAGCATTTGCATGAACACATTTGTGAGAGAAACATCCAATACCGTGCGAAAATATCGTGAAATACTCGAATGAAGAATCGGTAGGACTCTCACTTTGAAATAGTTTGTTCATATTGTTAATAACTTTGAGTATGTATGACAAAAATGTAAAAAAATATGAGCTTTTCCTACATGCAATTTTGTCCCTCTTGAACAACGAACCCATCTCGTTATAAAACGTTCTAGAATCCGTTTCGGTAACCTGTATACGGCCTGGCCTGGTATACGGACATCATTTTCTGACCAAAATTGAACAAAGTAAATCGATGTAAAATTATATAAATATTAATTTAATTGTAAATATGGTAATACAAATTATTCACACATACAGGAGTAGGCAATTAATTTTTGGAAAAAATATAAAAATCGCACTTTAATGATTAAAAAAAAAATAGTGCTATGAGATGAACCTGATTACTTTTTTCTATTTCTTCTAATGTAATCTCTTAAATGAAATAAGTAAATGAATGTATTCAAGTTCCAACAAAATTTCAGAACGCAAATGCCAAATGCAAATTTCTCATCTTATACGAATTTATGCGCGCTCATTTATTTGTTGAGTTTTTGAAAAGTACAACAACAATACTTTCTACTAAAAACAAGTTGGATCACGTTATTCAACTTATACTGTATCTTGAAAGTTTCAAACAAGAAGTGTTTATTAATGGGGGTCAATGTCGACCCCTGAGAAACCAATATCGACCCCTAATGGTTGATATCGACCACTTTGGGAAACCCTTGGGCTAAACAATGACGAACATCGATTGAGGAAGCTACTGAAAATCGCAAAGCCATAGTGTTGATGTTTTTTTTTTTTGAGAAATCAACGTATTATTGATTTGTCGGACTGTGAGACTGATGCGCGAGTATAGGAAGGTAGATAGACTTTTACATGGGATTCCCGTAAGGTTTCGGAGGTTGTAGAACAAAGTTCGATGGCAATCTTTGTGAAATAACCGTAAATAATCGTATTAAATATGATCACGTTAGACAGAAAGGATACAATGATCAGTGAAATTATTTAACGGCAGGGGAAAAGATAATATCAATGTCTGTGAAGGAAATAGTGTAAACAAAAAATGAAATAATTGGATCCAGTTCTATAACACGAATTTAATTGGAACTCTTTTTTGAGAACAATCTCATGTAATCAATTTGTATTATTTCGAACATATGAACATCGTGTTGTACACGATGATCAGTCCTCGTAAACAGTAAAATTTATAGTGCTCTTAATTGAACCCTGCTAGGGCCATTCATCACAGGTCAGCAGCGGCTGATATCGTTGTTTACGTTCGTCAACGATGGGGTCGCATTATTTAATAAAACCATTTCCAATAAACCATACCCACAGCATAGCACACATTCCGTCCGTCCACTAAGCGGAGAACGCGTACCACACCTACACCCGCGAATTAGAAATTCGTTAATAGCTGCAAAGTTGACGTCAACATAAAACACAAGCGCTGGACGGTTGGGTAGTGTAATGGACAATGGAAAGAGAAAATCCACTGAAATATATAGAGTGCAATTTTAAGCCCGATAGCTACGGGAGCTTTTCGATAAACAGCGGGGAATGTGTCACGATGACAGCTTCAATTAATTTCATCTATATCGGGATAATTCGGGACGTTATTATAACGTGCAATTACTGTGTGCGCCGGCCGTGGACACAATTGATCTTGTTTGGGGCACAACTAATCCGTTCCGTGCTTCGATGGCGTGCTCGTCCAACTCCGGTGATCCGTTTGGTTCATTAAAGCGAACACGTTGGCTGTATAATTTGGTCACATGGATTGACTGTATCACACTGGATAGACAAACAAATGATCACTATTGAGGAGATGTTCCGTTTTATGAAATAGCTGTGGCCGATGACTGCCATATGAAATATTTTATTTGTTCTTTATAGCAATATGGATTTGTACAATTTGTCAACAATTAAAACCATGTCAACAGATTAGGTCAAGTCATAAATTTGAGTGTTGCAGAGCATGTTTACCACGCCCGTACACACGGGTCACGAACTCGAATTAATATGATGTCTGATTCTTAATTGATATTGTTGCCACGAACATCTTCTTGCCTTTGTGTAGGAAAGGAAGAATTATATAATGGATGACATTTTTTTTGGAGACTATTTGAGTGATCTCAATTTGATTATTATTATTGTGCCGTTGACCTTGTTTAGCGCATCCCACAGTTGCATGCGATATGCGTTTATAATTAAACATTGTGCCTAGTCGAATACTCAGTTGGACTGAATTTTGGGAATCGCTTCTGTTCGAAGTAATGCCCATCTGAAATAAGTATGGAATAATTTATGAGAAGCATGTATAACGCTTGCGATGCGTGCGAATTGCGTGCATTGATCTCGTGAGGAAAAGAATGAATCTTAACTCAAACATTTTCAGATTCTAAAAAAATACGACACACCACTAAACAATTATTTTCATAATTTCGATGGATTCAAAATAAAATTAAATCCGAAGAGATAAACAAGTGGATTGAATAATATAATTCCGTAATCCTACGTCAAAAATGCGGTCTTATTCTAGACACAATCTATTACATTTTTTTTAAAATAACTTTATTCAAATAGTTACGATTTGACTATGCATTGAAATTATTCTTTTTTGCGTTTGCTTTTTTGCTTTTTTGCATGCATTGAAAATATTTCTTTTTTATTAGATTTTTGTTTTTTTTAAATCTGTATTATGATAAGTCCAACACGGCATCACTATATGTAATAAAAATATAAAAAAACTAGAAGTGGGTTATATCTTTGATATAACCGCAAGGTGGACGTAGGACTAACGTTGACTTAGCAATCAACAAGTAACAAACAAATAAATCTTAGACGTTTCATCTTTCGAATAAAGTGATTATCATACCACTTCGTTTAGCCGGAAAAGAATTATTAACGTTCAAAGGGGGAATCGATTCCTCCTCGGAAATACCCAGCGCAAATTATACCCACTCCCCAAGCCCCGACAATTGGAATCATCGTTGATCCGGAGCATCCTGCTCCTGCTTAACGCTTGAGAAGGAATGGATTCCTCCTCGGAATTACACAGCGAAAATAAGACCCCCTTCTCAAAAATTCCAACTTCCCAAAATCGATGGTCGATTGCAGCATTCGTAAACAAATTATTTTATAACGCTGCTTTTATAAATGTGATTTCTTCGATATGTAATATAATATCCACTTTGGATATGATCACTACACCGTATCATACCATATCAAATGCATAGTCAATCCGAGTACAATAGTACTCGCTGCTTGCATCTAATTTTCTATGCCAATTTTCCCTGGCTCCATGGTTTTGAAAGTTGTGTTAGGGAAACATTCCCATTTGCAGAAACGCAAACGAGTACAAAAGTACCCGCCTCTCACATCTGTTTTGTAATGCCGATTTCCCCAGGCTTCATGATTTTGAAGTCTGTGTAAGGGAAACATTCCAATTTGCAGAAACGCAAACGAGTACAAAAGTACCCTCTGCTTACATCTATTTTGTAATGCCGATTTCCCCTGGCTCCATGGGTTTGAAGTCTGTGTTAGGGAAACATCCATCCATTCCAGCGATCGTACCTCAATCGTTGCGCAATTAAAACTGAGTGGATTTCCGAGCGGCACTCGCTTATATACCGATTGGTGTGATTTCAATAACCTGTAATGAAAGTAAAAAGTAACAAATTTTTGGATCAAAAAGTAACAAGCATATAACGCGTAGACATTTTATCTTTCGAATGAATTGTTTATCATACTATTTCGTTCTGTTGTTTAGGAGCTATTAACGCTCAAAATCTCGTTCTCCGACATAACGCTTTCGTTTTCGAAAGTTTGAACTTACACCTCAGTATAGAAATGAAAGACGTAGTCCTACGTCAAAAATATCTAAAGGGGAGTGTTTTGAGTTATAAAAAATTCTAATATCAAATTATCCATATCTCCATTCTGGTTTGTCCGACACGACATTATTATATGTTCAAGCTCTGTTAAATTAAAAGGCTTCCCGAATAAAAACATAGACATAATCAAGCAAACCATTTGTCATGACAATTGTCATGCGTAAATGCGAAAACAGAATAGAAACATACGGTATGAGGCATGTTGTCGACGCCAACCTCTCTCAGTTTCTATTCTGTTTTCGCATTTTCGCATGACAATTGTCATGACAAATGGTTTGCTTGGACATAATATATGAAGGAGGGTGTTTTGAGATATAAGAGTTTTTGATAATAAACTCATTTTTTTAAGTAAGACGGAGTATTTAAAATGTTTTTTTTTACAAAAAGTTAATTGATTTCCATGAAAAATATTCTAATCGCATATCTAGATTTCGAGTTTTGATTTTGATGTAGAACCACGTCTTTCATTAAGGGTGCCAAATCAGAAAACAGGTTACGTTTTTTATGAGATAAAGTTAACATTAGTAACTATCTTTCCTGCGACCGGATTTTGACGATTTGCATACCAATCGAATCCTCTAAGTTTTGTATGGTATGCTATAGATTACAATCTCATAGTCTGTAAATGGTTTAAATTGATGAAAACTAGAAGCATTCCCATTGACCCATACATTTATTCTGTCCATTTGTGTGGCTACCTAACTCAGATGTTAATAACGGGCAACCTATGCAGCCGCGAGAATAAAGACAACGAAGGGGGATAACTAAAAGAGAATATTGTTGTCAAAATTCAGACATTTTGGAGACAATTAAACGGTTTTATTTAGCTTGCCCTGTTCGTATGTTCGTAAGTTCGTATGTTTGTATGTTTGTATGTTTGTATGTTTGTATGTTTGTATGTTTGTATGTTTGTATGTTTGTATGTTTGTATGTTTGTATGTTTGTATGTTTGTATGTTTGTATGTTTGTATGTTTGTATGTTTGTATGTTTGTATGTTTGTATGTTTGTATGTTTGTATGTTTGTATGTTTGTATGTTTGTATGTTTGTATGTTTGTATGTTTGTATGTTTGTATGTTTGTATGTTTGTATGTTTGTATGTTTGTATGTTTGTATGTTTGTATGTTTGTATGTTTGTATGTTTGTATGTTTGTATGTTTGTATGTTTGTATGTTTGTATGTTTGTATGTTTGTATGTTTGTATGTTTGTATGTTTGTATGTTTGTATGTTTGTATGTTTGTATGTTTGTATGTTTGTATGTTTGTATGTTTGTATGTTTGTATGTTTGTATGTTTGTATGTTTGTATGTTTGTATGTTTGTATGTTTGTTTTTTTTTTTTTTTTTTTTTTTTTATAGAGGTGAGGAACGCTCTTCCAGCCTTATCTGGGAAGGGATAACCCAGACGTCGAGTGGGGATCGCACCCACAAAAACCAAGCCCTCTACTCGTAGCCTCATTCCCCCCGGGACCACATCTAGGCGACTACTTCAGGGGGCGGCTGTGCTCATGCACTTCACGAGTTTTCAACGCTAACTAGCGTTGATCCTTCCCTTTTTCTCTATACATCTCATTTACGTTTCCGTTGTACTCCGCCACGCACATCCGCAGCACAGGCTTCCTTTTACCCGTCGAGACGTGTACCGATTAGGAATTGCCCTCCAACTTGACGCGCAACCCGTCACAGTCACCCTCGCGGGGTTTCTCACCTGTCGAGACGTGAACCGATTAGGAAGCGCCCTCCATCTTGACGCGCGCCCCGTCACAGCCACCCTCGCAGGATTTCTCTTCCCAACGGAGCGCCGATTAGGCAGTGCCCTCCAACATAACGCGCACTCCGTCACAGCAACTCTCGTGGGGGTACCCACCGATTTGATGATGCTCTCCTAGGCTCTCGCTCCGCCGAAACGACCCTCGCAATGTTCCTCTCTCAATCCACCAACAGGCATTGCCAGCATTTTCTTGACCCTGCTCTCCAGATTCCGCTTATCCGTCGAGACGTGTACCGATTAGGAATTGCCCTCCAGCTTGACGCGCAACCCGTCACAGTCACCCTCGCGGGGTTTCTCACCTGTCGAGACGTGAACCGATTAGGAAGCGCCCTCCAACTTGACGCGCGCCCCGTCACAGCCACCCTCGCAGGATTTCTCTTCCCAACGGAGCGCCGATTAGGCAGTGCCCTCCAACATAACGCGCACTCCGTCACAACGACTCTCGTGGGGTACTACACTTTGCAACAGCCCTCGCATTTGTTCCTCTTCTATGGTCAGGGGTTATTACTACGCTGGTCGGCCCTCCACTTCCGCTGTAGCTCGGACATGATGTGTATGATTACACTGTTCACAGCGTTCCAGGTGCCCTCGTCGCGACACATTTTCTCTACTATGTTCCCGGCATGAAGGGCAGGCAGCCCCTCGCGTCTTGCGGTGAACCTGGGACACACAAATACCACGTGTTCTGGTGTTTCCTCCACATCTTCACACTCCGGACAGAGTGGCGACGTTGCGTGCCCGAACCGGTGCAAATATTGCCTGAAGCAGCCATGTCCAGACAGGAACTGTGTCAGATGAAAATTCACCTCCCCGTGCTTCCTGTTCAGCCAGGTCGATAGTACCGGTATGAGCCCATACGTCCACCTGCCTTTCTCCGCCGTGTCCCATTCCTGCTGCCACTTCAAGAGTGATTCTACTCTCGCTGTTTTCCGGATACCCCTGATTTCCTTTCGTCTGTAGCACTCTCTGTCTTCCGCCAGAGTGATGCCAATAGGGATCATGCCGGCGATAACGCAGACTGCCTCCAACGAGATCGTCCTATACGCGCTCGCAACTCTCATCGCCATGAGCCGAAACGTACGGTCCAGTTTTCTACGATTCCGGTGGGTTTCGAGAGCCGCCGACCAGGCTGGTGCTCCGTACCGCAGTATGGACGAGGATACAGCAGCCAGGAGACGCCTTTTGCTACTGCAAGGTCCTGCGTTATTCGGCATTATTCTCGCTATCGCGCTAATGGACTTCTCTGCTTTCTCGCAGACGTAGTCGACGTGGTTGTTGAAATTCAGCCGGTCGTCGATCATAACTCCCAAGTATTTCAACCTACGCTTAGAAGTTATCACGTGTTCCCCGACTGTGATTTCCGCTCGCTGCACGGCTTTGCAGTTACTCACCAACAATACTTCCGTTTTATTATGAGCAATCTGCAGTTTCGCTGCTTGCATCCAGTTCTCTACTGAGACGATGGACTCGATTGCAAGCATCTTCACTTCTTCGAGTGTCTCGCCTGCCACTGTGAGAGCGATATCATCCGCGAAGCCCACGATCTCCACGCCTTTGGGAAGCTTCAGATTCAGTACTCCGTTATACATTACGTTCCAGAGCGTTGGGCCCAGGATAGAGCCTTGTGGTACTCCGGCCGTTATATTCAACGTTGTCTGCCCCGTGCTCGTCTCGTAGACTAGGACGCGGTTCTGGAAGTAGCTTCCTAGAATTCTGCACAGGTACCCAGGAACCTTCATACGGTGTAGGGACTCGGCAATGGCTTCCCAGCTAGCGCTGTTGAAAGCATTCCTCACGTCGATCGTTACTATAGCACAATGTCGGTCGCCCCTCCGCTTTTGCTGTGACGCCTTCTCTGCCTTTTCAACCACTGTCCGGATAGCATCAACGGTGGACCTACCTTTCCGGAATCCAAACTGCATCTTTGACAGACCATGGTCACTCTCCGTACATTTCGTCAGTCTGTTGAGGATAATCCTTTCCAAGAGTTTCCCAAGAGTATCCAGCAGGCATATAGGCCTATAGGATGTTGGTACCCCCGGGGGCTTTCCTGGTTTTGGCAGCAACACTAACTTTTGGATCTTCCATTTCTTAGGAAAGTGACCATCATCCAAGCATTTCTGTAGCACTATCCTGAAAATGTCCGGGAACGCCTGAATCGCCGTTTTCAAGGCCGCGTTGGGGATTCCGTCGGGGCCGGGCGCTTTGTTTACCTGCAGTCTCTTCGCCACTGCTACCAGTTCTTCACTGGAAACTTGAGAACGTTCGGTAGCTATTTCGGCGTACGGTGTCGGTGGCCATATCGTAGGATCATGCATCGGAAATAAACCCTCCACAATGACCTTCAGCTTCTCGGGACACGATTCGACGGGCGTCACAGGTCCTCTGATCTTCGCCATCACGACTCGATACGCGTTGCCCCATGGGTTGGCATCTGCATCTCGGCACAGCTCCTTGAAACAGTTCGCTTTGCTCAGTGTAATTCCCCGTTTCAAGGCGGCTCTAGCTGCTCGGTACACCGTATTTCGTTCCTCTCTATCAGCGCTATTTCGTGCTCTCTGAACGCGTCTTCTGGCTTGAAGACAGCTAGCGCGAAGGTTGCGAAGAGAGTCGTTCCACCAGTAAGCTGGGCGTCTTCCATTTTTTTGGTACAACTTTCCTCGGCATGGTAGTGTCGCATGCTCTCACCAGTAGATCTGTCAACTTTTCTGCGTTCCAATCTGAAGCTCCGCCTGCTAGACGAAGTGCTTCGACGAAAAGGTCATTGTCGAAAGCATTCGTCTTCCACTTCCGCTCACCGCTTGTTGTCCTCCGAACTAGCACGTGGTTTCGTTGACCGATTCTGTACCGGATCGCCTGGTGATCACTGTGCGTATACGACTCGCACACTTTCCACTCCGTACTCGCCAACAGCGACGGACTGCAAAAAGTAACGTCTATGATGGATTCGCGCCCATCTTTCCGGAAAGTGCTAGTGGTACCTTCGTTTAGTAACGTTACTTCCAGCTTTGCTAGAGCTTCCAGTAGACTGTACCCTCTGATGTTGGTGCATCTACTTCCCCACTCCACCGCCCACGCGTTGAAGTCGCCTCCAATGACGATCGGTGTTCTGCCGATTAGTTCCTCGGTCATTGCGTCTAGCATCTGGTGGAATTGCTCAGTTGTCCATCTCGGGGGTGCGTAGCAACTACACATGAAGATTCCATTAATTTTGGCGATTACGAAACCTTCATGTGAACCTCCAACCACTTCCTGGATAGGATATCTGCCCATCACCTGTATTGCAGCAATCCCTAAGCTATCCGTCGCCCAGCTGCCATTATCACGGGGTACTCGGTACGGCTCCGCTATGATTGCAACGTCGCATTTTGTCTCTGTTGTCGACTGCCACAACAGTTGCTGAGCTGTGTTGCAATGGTTCAGATTGATCTGAATTATCTCCGTTACTGCGATTCTGCTAACGCCTTCTTATACGAGGGACACTTGAAGCTTCCTGTCGCATGGTCGCTGCCGTTCTCTGGTTTGCAGAGCAGGCATTTCGGTTGCTTCGTGCAGTCTCTCGCAACGTGCCCTTTCTCACCGCATCTCCTGCACAGTTCAGACCTGTCGGGGCCTGTGCAGCTTCTTGCCTGATGTCCAAAGCCCATGCACTGGAAGCATCGCTCCATCCGCTTGGTCACCCGGGGCACCATCTTCAGCGAGCAAACCGACCAGCCAACTTTTATTTTGGTCGTTTCTACCATCTTATTGGCTGCGACTGTTGAGAGCCGTATCGACGCCGTCTGCGTGCCACCATACGCCTTCCTCATACGGATCGTCATTGGTGTATTGTCCAGCTTACACTGTTCTATTAACTCGCGCCTTAACTCCTCGTCTGTCGTGATTTCGTCGAGATTTCTGCATTCGACCACTGATTCCTGGGATAGAGCCCTCACCTTCGCCTCCTCACCGAGCGACTTCGCAACCAGTTCCTTGAAGGCTGAACTTTTGACCGCCGGATCCCTCTTGAGCTCGAAGAGCATCTCTCCTTTCTGGGTGCGCCTGGTTTTCACCACATTCTCTCCCAGTTCTTTCAACTCCGGATCGTCTCTCACTTTCCGCAGGAGTGATGCGTAAGTCACTCCTTCCTTCACCTCGACGATCAGAGCATCTCCCTTACTTCGCTCGCGTCTGGGCCTGGTTTTTTTTTTTGTCTCCTGCACACCTTTCTTCTTTTCTTCTTTCTTCTTCCGTTTCTCCGTCTGTTTTTCGACAGTTCGCCATCCACTGCCTTCACCTTCCTTTTTGTTTTCCAGGTTGTCATTTTTAACCTTCTTCAGGTCTTCTTCATCCCCTGGGGTATCCCTCTTCCTTTTGTCCGATCGTGGGTTTCGTGGCGTCTTAGGCGTCTCCTGTATCTCGACGGACATCTTCTCCCTTGCTTCAGCGAGTGCTTTTTCAACAACCTCTGCTCGCGTGATCATCTCCTTCTGTTCGCGGTCAGCAGCCGTAACGGCGGATTTGATGCTTGTGACTAAATGTTTGATCTTAGTATGGACATTGTTTTTGTCCTTAATGAACTCGTAGAGCTCGTTCACTTTTTTCTTGACCTCCATCAAGCTTGACCTCCCGACCTGCAGCCCTTCTAAAGAAGTGGTGGTGTTGGCTTTATGCACTTGTATCAGGCTAGTCTCTCCTTGTTGTGGATGCTGTTGGTGTCCTATAGGATTCGCTATGGTTGTCTGGTTGCGAATTGGTGATCTCTGGAGCTTACCGCTCCTTGCGAACACGCTCGCCTCTCCCGTTGGTGTGTCTTCATTACCGTCGTTTCGTCTGTTGAATTGTTCGATGATATTCATGTCTGTTGGGTCCCAACTTCGGGCCGCTATCTCCGCTCGTTGTACATAGTCGCTATCAGTGATCCCATGGTTGTCTATGCAAGCAGTGAGGCCATGCAGGGGTTGACACGGTCCTTCATAGGGACCGTGTTCAGAGCCAGATCAGCGCAAGTCAGGAATGTGACATCTGACGCCTAGTACCTAGTGCCTGAGCCTAGACGAGCATTGAACGTACCCGAAGACTTGCCAAGTTATTACCGGGACGGGGGCAATCGCACTATTAGCCTACACGCCGTTTCAGGAAGGTGTCACCCTTCCTTACTCAGGGAACAGGATAGCACGACTGTCAGCCTTTAGCGTCGTGTTGAAATCGTTTCCGTATCGTGTCCGTTTTCTATGTCGTAACCAGTATGTCGTAATCAGGATCTTACTGGCGTCAATCCTGATGTGCTTGGCACTCCTTTCGTGGCTCCTGTACACGGTATTTCCCCCGTGCAATCTCCAATAGGCTTTACCGCGCCCTTACTCGCGTTGTCACCCGATTAGTCGCCTCATACGACAGGGACAGGGACCAAGACCCGAAGTGCTATTCTAGGCCGGCAACTCCACGGCTCATGTTTGTATGTTTGTATGTTTGTATGTTTGTATGTTTGTATGTTTGTATGTTTGTATGTTTGTATGTTTGTATGTTTGTATGTTTGTATGTTTGTATGTTTGTATGTTTGTATGTTTGTATGTTTGTATGTTTGTATGTTTGTATGTTTGTATGTTTGTATGTTTGTATGTTTGTATGTTTGTATGTTTGTATGTTTGTATGTTTGTATGTTTGTATGTTTGTATGTTTGTATGTTTGTATGTTTGTATGTTTGTATGTTTGTATGTTTGTATGTTTGTATGTTTGTATGTTTGTATGTTTTTTTTTGGCAAGGAGGTGGAGATCTTCATAGACTCCCCGTCGCCATGTTGACTGGGTAGTGTGAGATTTTTACTCACTAAAACCACCTCCTTGTACTTCATGCCTGGCCCCCCGGAACCACCATTTGGTATTACTTCGGGAGGGGGCTGTGCTCATGCACTCATCTCTCTAGATTTCCTATGCTGCATCTTTGCTCGTCCCTCCATCTTCGTTGGAGCGTCGTCAACATTTTTGTTATTGCACGATTCACTGCATTCCACGTACTTTCACTTTCGCACATCTTTTGGACGATGTTCTGAGCATTTAGGGTTGATCTGCTAGCGAGGAACATTTCTTCCCTTTCAATAGAAAAACTGGGGCAGTCGAAAACCACGTGTTCTGCTGTCTCCTCTATTGTGTTACACTCTGGCCAAAGCGACGAACTTGCATGGCCGAATCTGTACAAGTACCATTTATATTTCCGGAACCCGAACTGCGTCTTCGAGAGTCCGTTGTCACTTTCTGTGCACTTCGTCAACCTGTTCAGAATTATCTTCTCCAGCAGTTTTCCGAGGGTATCCAGTAGACAGATGGGCCTATAGGAAGAGGGTTCCCCTGGCGGCTTTCCTGGTTTCGGCAACAGTACCAGTTTCTGCTTCTTCCAAATATCTGAAAAGCATCCTTCATCCAGACACTTTTGCATCGTTGCTCTGAAAAGATCTGGATACGCTTCAACCGCGGCTTTGAGGGCCACATTTGGGATTCCGTCTGGGCCTGGTGCTTTATTCACTTTCAGTTCTTTTGTCGCCGCCAGCAGCTCTTCTGTGGACACTCTCTCGACGTGTTCTTCATTTTCACTATATGGTGTTGCTGGCCAGCTCGTTGGATCATGCTGCGGGAAGAGCCCTTCTGCAATATTCTTCAACCGCACCGGACAGCTTTCACTGGGTGTCGATGAACCTTTAATCTTTGCCATCACAACACTATATGCATTGCCCCAAGGGTTCGCATCGGCATCGCGGCATAGTTCTCTGAAGCAGTTTATCTTACTACGTCTTATTTCATGCTTAAGGGCGGCTTTTGCTGTTTTGAGTTCTTCCCTGCGCTCTACTCTGTCGATAGCATTTCTGGCCCTTTGCATCCTCCTCCTGGCTCGGAGACAGATCGACCGAAGGGAGTTAATCGTCTCGTTCCACCAATAAACTGGGCGACGTTCGCCTTTCGGTATTAGTTTTCGTGGCATGGTAACGTCACATGCTCTCACTACCAAATTTGTTAGTTCGCCGGCACTAAGACTGGTGACTGTTCGCTCCTCTCGGAGTGCTTCAATGAATAAATTCTTGTCGAATTTCTTCGACTTCCACCTGCGACGTTTTGTTTTTATACTTCTTGTTTTAGATGAACTCTGACAGCGCACAGTGTAGCGGATTGCTTGATGGTCGCTGTGAGTGTAATCATCACATACTCTCCAATTTACTGCCAACATCGGACTGCAGAAGGTAACATCGATGATTGATTCTCGACCGTTTCTATGGAAAGTGCTGGTGTAGCCTTCGTTGACCAGTCTCACACTCAGCTTCGCCAGGGCTTCCAGTAGACTAAAACCCCTCGCGTTGGTAAATCTGCTCCCCCACTCCACTGCCCAGGCGTTGAAGTCTCCACCGATGACTATGGGACTCCGTCCGATGAGCTCTTCTGTTAGGTTATATAGCATCAGATCAAACTGTTCTATTGTCCATCTCGGGGGGGCATAGCAGCTACATACGAAGATTCCATTTATTTTGGCTATCACGAACCCTTCGTATGTATTGGATACCACTTCCTGGATGGGGTATCTTCCCATCGTCGATAGTGCAGCCATTCTAGCTTTATCGGTCAACCAGTTTCCGTTATCTGGAGGTACTTGATACGGCTCTGCTATGATCGCCACATCGCATTTGGTTTCTGATGCGGCTTGCGATAGCAATTGTTGCGCCGTGTCGCAGTGATTCAGGTTTATCTGGGTTACCTCCATTTGGTTATTGCTGCCATCGCCCTTTTATAGACCGGGCATCTCGATCCCCCTGTGGCGTGGTCTTTTCTTCCTCCGTCGTGCAGAGCATGCACCTTGGGGGCTTAGTACAATTCTTTGCCAAATGCCCCTTGTCGCCGCATCTTATACAGAGCTCCGATCTGTCAGGTCCTTTACAGTACTTTGTTTTGTGGCCAAAGTCCATGCACTTGAAACACCTAGATACTTGCTGTATAGCTCTCAGGGAACACACCGTCCATCCGACTTTCATCTTACCAACCTCCAATAGCTTGCTAGCTGCGGTTCTTGACAGTCTTAAGGTTGCTATTTGAGTATTTCCAAATGCTTTCCTCAGCCTGATTGATATGGCGACTTCTCCCAGCTCAAACTGTTCATTCAGGGCTACTCTCAATTCGGTATCCGTAGTGATCTCATCCAGGTTTCTACATTCTACAACTGTTTCTTGGGACAGAGCTCTCACTTTCGCTGTTTCGCCCAAAGATTTCTCGACAAGCTCTTTATAAGTTGAGCTTCTAATCGTTGGGTCCTTCTTCAATTCGAACAGCAATTGTCCATTTTGAGTTCGCCTTACTTTGGCTACGTTTTCTCCGAGATTTTTCAGGGACGGATCCTCTTTAACTTTTCGCAAAATCTCAGCATATGTTGCAGCGCCCGCTGTAGCCACAATCAGAGCGTCCGGCTTTGGCCTCTCCAGCCTAGGCTTTAATTTTTCTTTCTTCTTCTCTTCTTTTTTCTTTCTTTCGATCTTTTTCCACTCATTTATCTCTTCGTTGTTCTGTTTGCTTTCACCATTAGCCACTTCGCTACCATCTTTCTGTTTCTTTGCTGCCCTTTTCTCTTCAGGAGTTAGTCTTTTCCTTTTCGCGGTTAACGGGGTACTGTCACTCATTGGTGTCGAGATCGCTTCTATCGGCTTACTCTGCACATTCTCTTTCAGTGCGTTCTCCGCCTTTTCAGCTTTTGCTCTCCAGAATTGTTGCTCGCGTTCGGCTGCTGCAAGTGCCGATTTGATTTTAATCGTCAAGGTCCTTATGACGGCGTGAACGTTACTGCGAGGCTTAATGTACTCGTAGAGTTCATCAGATGCCCTTTTGGCCTCTCCCAGCATAGTTTTCTCGTGTTGCAGGTTTGGCTGCTCTCCGATGTATTTATCGCTTATGGATTTTGGTGCTGGTGGTTGGCTCAGCGGCGGAGATCTCATCACCTGTCCCCTTCTGGCAAAGATACCTACCTCTTCGATTTCGCTCTCGATTTCTGTTGAATTTGTTTGGAAACTCATTTTTGTTGTTGGGTCCCAACTCCGGGCCGCTATCTCCGCTCGTTGCACATAGTCGCTATCAGTGATCCCATGGTTATCTATGTAAGCAGTGAGGCCATGCAGGGGGTTGACACGGTCCTTCATGGGGACCGTGTTCAGAGCCAGATCAGCGCAAGTCAGGAATGTGACATCTGACGCCTAGTACCTAGTGCCTGAGCCTAGACGAGCATCGAACGTACCCGAAGACTTGCCAAGTTATTACCGGAACGGGGGCAACCGCGCTATTAGCCCACACGCCGTTTCAGGAAGGTGTCACCCTTCCTTACTCAGGGAACAGGATAGCACGATTGTCAGCCTTTAGCGTCGAAAGTAATTCTCATCCTTAACATGTCCGTTTTCCGTGTCGTACCAGTATGTCGTAATCAGGATCTTACTGGCGTCAACCCTGATGTGCTCGGCACTCCCTACGTTGCTCCTGTACACGGTATTTCCCCCGTGCAATCTCCATAGGCTTTACCGCGCCCTTACTCGCGTTGTCACCCGATTAGTCGCCTTCTACGACAGGGACAGGGACCAAGACCCGAAGTGCTATTCTAGGCCGGCAGCTCCACGGCCACGGTATGTTTGTATGTTTGTATGTTCGTATGTTTGTATGTTTGTATGTTTGTATGTTTGTATGTTTGTATGTTTGTATGTTTGTATGTTTGTATGTCATCAATATGGGTATCAAATGAAAGAGCTTGACTAGTAGAACAAAGTTATTTATAATAAATGCTAATCTAAGATGGCTGCCACCACAAAATGGCGGATTGGGTATCATACGGTTTCGTTCAACTTGACCTGTTTGCATGTATGATTGTATGAATGTAGAGTTGACCCCGTTACTTTTGGTTTATTGAAACGAAATTTGGAATAAACCTTTATCTCTGCTATCATTATAATACTGTGTATTCCATTATCTTGAAAAATCCACTTTGGCCGCCGGTAAAAAATTGCTGAATGGTGTGACTTGGAGAACACACTACAGTATGAACAACATAAATTCGAAAAGGTTTATGTATTTTTTTGTAATCCCCTCAATATCGGTATCGAATGAAATAATTGGACTAATAAAATACAATACATCATCGAAAAATTCTGAAAAAAAATTAGGTAAGAAATAAAAATAAAAAAAAGGTTGAATGGTTTTATTGTAGAGTTCACAGATAATGTACTAAAAACTAGAAAATAAAAAAAGGGAGAAAAAGCTTTTTAAGTTAAACGGTTTAATGTACCAAAAGCTGGAAAATAGTTAGGCAAGTAGCAGTTGGTAGTTATCACATCTTTTCCTTCATTAATCTAGGGCAATGATGAGACTAAAATAAAATCGTGGGCTCATCGGGTTTCCATTATCCACAGTTAGTTGTTTCATCATATGCCGACGATTTTATTTTAGTCTCATCATTGCCCTAGATTAATGAAGGAAGGGATGTGATAACTACCAACTGCTACTTGTCTAATTATTTTCTAGCTATTAGTACATTAAACCGTTTAACTTAAAAAGTTTGTTTTACTTTTTTATTTTTTTCTAAGGATACGATCTTGTTCTACTCATACCGCTTGACGACATCCCGACTGTAATGGGCCAAGTTAGGCCAGAGCTTCACAGGACCTTTGTGTCAACGAATGAATGGCAAAATCCTGTTCTAAAGACACTCCTCTTCGTGAACTTTTCCATTCATTATTGCCCCAGTGATGGATTTGTCTTCTGTGTTCTTCGATGAGAAACCGAAGGTGAAAATTTGCATGACAATGATTCAATCTATTTGTACTCACCAACAGTAATATCGTAGTCTTACGTTAAATATTTGGTCATTTTTTATACGTTTTGACAATCCCAATGCATGATTGATTTTCAATGAATTGATATTCAAAATATTGTTTACTTCTCTCAATAGGGCAAACTCAGGCTAGATTATGAATAAACATTCCTATATAAGAATGAAAATACAACCATTACATGCCAAACCGATATAATGGAGCTCAGATTTTCTTGAAAAATGGTAGCTCTGTTCCTTATCGCAAAATGTTGGTCTCATTTTTTTTTTCATTTTAGGGAGCTCAGAAAAATCATCTTTTTACCTTTTCTCCAAAAAAGACTTTTTTCATAAATTCATAACTTTTTGAACTGATCGGCATATCAAGTTAAATACTTTCCAATAATTTAGATTTTGTTTTTGTTATTGATTGTATTTGTTTTTTATATTTTTTCTCGGAAGCTGAGATTTTTTACATAACATATCCAAAAATCAGAGGGGCGTTTATTGGTTTTTGAGTTATGATTTTCCATAGTTAACCGGAATCGAAAAAAATATTTTTTCACCATTTTTTTTAAAAAGAACCTTTTTTCTAAATTCATAACTTTTGAACTACTAGACCGATTCTGATGATAGACATATAACATTGAATCCAATGAGTGTTCTTTGAAAAAATATTACTATTGCTAATGTTTTTTTTTCGAAATTATTGATTGTATTTGTTTATGATGTTTATGATTATGGGCGCTATATATTTTTTGTATTTTTTCTATAAAACTGAGGGTTATTTTACATAATATATCCATAAATCAGTGAGGTTTTTTTGTGTTTGAGTTATTATTTTTCAATCGATCCTGTAGCTCGAAAGCTATGAATTTTTGAAAGGGAAAAACATTATTTTTCGGACCATTCCGGACTTTGAAAAATCATAACTCAAAAACGAGATAAACGCCTCTCTGATTTTTGGAAATGTTGTAAAAAACCTCAGCTATCGAGAAAAATTAGAAAAAAATATAACGTCCTCTATTCCAAAGCCATGGAAACGAAAAAAAAATCAACCAATAATTTCCAAAACAAAATCAGAATCCGAAAAAACAAATCTCCAAAAAAAAAAAAATTATAGGAGGTTGTGTCCACGATACGACCGCATTGTTGACGTAGAACTACGCTGTTATTTTATATAAGTCGCTTGTTTATACCTTCGGATATTATTCTATAATGCTGTGACCAACGAAACCCTTATGGTGACGGAAAACAAACAATGTTAACTGCTTGGAAAAGACTGAATTATGCCACACAGCTTGTATTCTGCTGTAACACCCATCGATGCGAATTCACTGATGAGTTTGTCAAGAGCGACCGCCTTCACCACCAGCGGGGGGAGCTTGATTTTGGTTGCTGCCTGGGTAACGGCGTTTACATTTTCGACCGACGCGCCGAAATCGCCTACTTCGCTGTTGTTCGATGCGGTGTCACACTCGCGAAGGCTCGGTTCAGTGCGAGCGCTTTTCACTGCACCAACATCGCGTGCATCATTAAATGACGCTTGCCTCGAAATTTTATTGCCCCTGGCAATGCATTCGTTTTTTGCAGGGCTCGAGCCTGCCTTCCACTTCTTCTTGTTCATCACACACTACGCGAAGCGTCCAATTTATGACGCGGAAATAAAAACACACGATACGAATAACGCGAAAAATGAACTGAAAACACACGACGATATCCAAGTTGGATTACCACTGGTGGGGTCCAGTCTTAGATCGAAGCGCAGCGAAAGCAAAGTGAACTGGATTACTCAACAGTCCGATGCCGAATGAAAGTTTGCCTTCTTATCTTCTTTGTTTTTAAGAGGCTTTAAACTTTGCAGTTCATTCGCCTCTAAGGTTTGCCTCAGCGAGATCCACTGTTTATACTCTAGGCAAGTATTCCCCTTCATTCTTCTACTTTTCCTTTGTTCACGGAGACTTTAAATCCTACGATTTCCCCTTCGTTAGTCGTCGATAAGTTGCTCGTTCTTGACAGCTCTGTTCGGGAAAGCACACAAATGGACAGAACAAATGTATGGGAAAATGGAAACGCTTAAAGTTTTCATGAATTTTAACCATTTACAAACCAAGGGATTCTAATGTATAGCATATTAAACAAATCTTAGGGAATTTCCGATTCGTTTAGTATGTAAATCGCCAAAATCCGTTCGCGGCAACAAAAGTTATTAATGTTAACTTTATTTCATAAAAACGTGACCTGTTTTCTGATTTGGCACCCTTCATGAAAGACGTAGTTCTACGTCAAAAAAGAATAGCTCATCGGCTTTAATTTGATTTTTCGAGCATTTGAATCAGCCCTGTAGTTCAAAAATTATGGATTTTAGAAAAAGGTCATTTTTGGAAAAAGTGGAAAGTAATGATTTTTCGGACCTAAAATGGAAATGGCACCCTAATAAAATCATAAAAGATACGTGTCTAATATTTAGCGATAAGGAACCGAACTACGAATTTTCGAGGAATTCTGGGAACCACTATATCGGTTTGGCATGGAATAGCTGAATATCAATATGGATCGTGAAATAAACCTATATATTGGCCACTCTTTACATTCAGCACTCACGACCCACCGAACACTAGCGATTGGTTCAGAGTTTTGTATTGATTCTTGCTACTTTTTATTCAACGCGATACATTTTGGGCACATAACTAGCGAAAATTAAAATTGAAACACTTATTGACTAAAGGAAATTGAGACGGTGCGGTAGGGACACACCTCCCCTCTCCCCTTCAACGTTGAGTCAGAAAGCGCTCAATGCACTGCGTGGCCTGACGGATTACGCCACAAGTGATGACGAGTAAATGACTGAAGCGTGACCGACATTGACACCTCGTGAATAAATTATTATTTGCGTCCCATAATCACGTCGGACAGCATCATTCATCTCCGCATCGCTGGCGGCGTGCAATCAACCGCATAGTACTACATTACGTAAACGCATTTTTTGTTGCATTTTGCACCATATCCGCACAATTGAAAGCCCTACTCATCGCACCATGCCGCCCTTTAATGCGAGGATCTTATCTTTCCCGATATTTGAATGTAAATGCAAATTTAAATAATTATTCCACATTCTATGTTTTTTTTACATCTCAGAACAAACCAGTCTTCGCGTTGTACGATGGCAGCCTGAGCTCGTATGAAAGTTTCATCGGGCGGGTAACCCTGCTTAACAACGATCTCGTGTACGGAAAAGCATCGATAAATCTCACCTCAATCCGGGAAAGCGATAACGGGTGGTATGAGTGCAAGGTAATCTTTCCAAACAGAGTACCCAACAAGCGCAACAACGGAACGTGGTTCCACATATCTGTGCTGGGTAAGAACCATACGCGCAAAGCGATATCAATGCGACGGAAATTGATTCCTAATAAGCTTTCATACAGGTGGAACCCTTTTGAAGATTCCGCCGGTGAACCAGACGGTGCTGGAGGGAGATCCGGCGTTCTTTCATTGTGTGGCACAGAATACGGATACGATGTTCATTCAGTGGTACAAAGATAATGTATCTTTGCTGGAGATGTACGATCTGATGCACCGGTCAACCTTCGGTCCGGACGGAAGTTTGACCATCAACCCAACCCAAATGAGTGATTTGGGGATTTACAAGTGCGAAGTTCGGAGTTTGCTGAATGACACACAAAGTGCATGGGCTTATTTAAATGTGCAATGTAATGTTTTCTAAGTTTATGTTTATTCGAATGATTTTCTGTATTGTTTTGTTACAGATAAAGCGAAGGTTATATACTCCCCTAAGGAAGTATATATGCCGTTTGGGCAACCCGCCGTATTGGATTGTCACTTTCGATCGAATCCACCGCTAACAAACTTACGCTGGGAAAAGGACGGATTTCTCTTCGATCCGTACAACGTGCAAGTGAGTTGAACTAAGAGCCATGTGACACTAATAAAATCTACAAGCAATTCATTCTAGGGAGTTTTCTACAAACGCAACGGAAGTATCTATTTCGAAAAGGTGGACGATTCACATGCGGGCCGATACTCGTGCACTCCCTACAACGATCTCGGATCGGATGGCTCATCACCAATCATGAATGTTATCGTCCAGCGACCCCCGGAGTTCATATTGAAACCGAAGCTACTGTATGTCACCAAAATCGGTTCAACGGTTGAGATGCACTGTGATGCGAGGGATCGTGACGGCACGCACAGACCGCAAATTTCCTGGGTAAAGGTAAGTGTACCGTGCAATAATATATCTTAAATTTGAGACATTCCACCAATCAACACGTGTTTTGAAAGAACTTTTTAATTTCATATTTTAAAAAAAATTTCCTGGCTTAAAATGTTCTCTGAGATGTCTGCTTTACTATAGTTTTTGTCCCAGGTTTGCCCGATGCTCCGTTCCGAAGTTAATAGCGCGGATCCAAAATTCAAAACGCGCTTTTCTCGAAACTATGTTTTGCAAACTGGTGGGAGTTCTACCTCCGGAACGGTCCATCTGATTTAGATGAAATAGTTTTCCCTAGATTCTCCACTAAATTCCCTGTCATCGTAGGTAGGATTTTTTTGATATTTTGAAAAATAAAAAAAGGGTTTTTTACATAACATATCATATAACCTAACATATAATCAAAAATCAGAGAGGTACTTTTTTCGTTTTGAAGTTGATTTTTCAAAGTTAACCAATGGTTCAAAAAATCTATTTTTCCCCTTTTTCCAGAAATGAAAAATTCATAACTTTTGAACTACTGGATCGATTCAGATGAACGACATATCAAATTGAAGTCAATGCACAATGGTCCAGGAGATGCATTTAAGTGGAAATTTGCATTTAGAGCTCGACAGTTATTCTCTAGACAAAAACTGTCTTACAAAATCGTGTATACGATAGAGCGCTCATTTATATGTTATCGAAAATAGGGTGATCAAAATTGTCGATGAAATAAAAAATCTTACTTTCTTATCTTTATAGATAGAGGTAAACATAGTTCGACAATGTTGTAGTCCCAGTTATTTGAGACATCTTTGTAGAACAAAGTTTTTTTTCTATCTCTTGAAATATCCGATATAGCGCATGTTTTCTAAGTTGCGTTAGGGTCACCATAAAAAAATGTTTTTTTGCTCTAACTTTTATATTTCAAATTCTACAAACAAACTGTCTTCGGAAGACTTTTAGAACTATATAAATATAAACATTTTGCGATGCACTTGTCAATATCTCAACTTCACCTAAAGTTATTGATAAGTCTTCCCAAAATAACACGCTCTTTTCATTTGTTTGTCATTCTTTCTGGGGCAAACATAAAAAATGTTTGTTGATGGAATTTGAAAGAACAGATTTCACTCTATATAACATGTGATTTTCAAAACTATGTTATTTTTTGTGTTTGAGTAAATTGAAATTAAAATCAGTTTTTGGGTAACAAAACATCAATAACTTTGAGTAGGATTAATATATTGACAAGTTCTGCATTTGTCTAAAGTTTTTGTCTGAAGAACAAATATCTCCCACAAAGTTGTTTTTGGCGCTTTCTATCTAAGTTGCATTAGTGTAACCATGAAAAAACGGTTCTGTTTGCATTAACTTTTATATTTCAAATTCTACATCAAAACTGTACTCATATGACTTTTAGAGCTTATCAATTCCAACATTTTGCGATGCAGAACTTGTCAATATCTTAATCCTACTTAAAGTTATTGATGTTTTTTTACCCAAAAACTCATGATTTTAATTTTAATTTAGTCAAACACAAAAAATAACATAGGGTTGAAAATCACACATCATGTAGAGTGAATATGCTCTTTCAAATTCCGTCAATAAACTTTGTTTATGTTTGCCCCAGAAAGAATGACAAACAAATGAAAAGAGCGTGTTTTTTTGGGAATAAATATCAATAACTTTGAGTGAAGTTGAAATATTGACAAGTGCATCGCAAAATATTTGTATTAGTAAGCTCTAAAAGTCTTTCGAAGACAGTTTGTATGTAGAATTTGAAATATAAAAGCTAAAGCAAAAAAACAGTTTTTTTCATGGTGACCCTAACGTAACATAGAAAAAAGGCGCTATATCGGTTATTTTAAGAGATAGAAAAAAACTTTGTTCTACAAAGATGTCTCAAATAACTGGAACTACAACATTCTCGAACTATATTTACCTCTATCTATAAAGATAAGAAAGTTAGATTTTTTATTTCATCGACAATTTTGGTCACCCTATTTATGATAACACAAAAATGAGCGAGTTAAACATCTATACAGTTCGGGTCACAAAATAACTCTGATTCTTTATTTCTTGTCTGAGTTTAAAAAGGTACAGTTCGTTTTCAAATGTAGATTATTTATGCTAAACAAAGTGGCCTATTGTCCTGGATCGGTCTGAGAATGAAAAACAACACATGTTTGTAAACACATGCTGCCCAAAATCAGTAATGCTAACATCAGCATGTGGTGCGTCGCGTCGCTGGCTCGGTGGTGGTTGGTGACTCGGTGCATGTTGGTGGTCCGGGTTGTTGATGTTTTCAACATGTGGTACGTCATGCCGCTGGTGTAAGAATGTAGGTGATCGGGATCGTTGCTAACTCGTCCCCCTTTAGTGATTCGGTTCCATCTGAATCACGTCTCTGATTGACAAAGTCCTGAACGTGGGTCGGATGTTGTCCAATGGTAGTTGTACTGCTTCCGGTTTCATTGATGTATTCTGGTCTTGAGATGAGTTGTTGGGATGAGAGTTGTTAAGATTGACTTGTATTGTTCTGTTTCTGTAGATGAGAAAACATAAAAAAGGTAGGGAACCGATTATGAATGGCGAAATGGCCATTCCTCCGAAGATACTCCAATGTGGAAAATGCAGACTGGTGTTGTTTAGACGAAGCAATTCCAATTCCTTTCGAGTTTCTAACTGAAGCTTGTGAAGATGTTCCACACTAATGTTCAAGATTTCTTGTTGCATTTTGATTTCGACTCCATCCAAATGAAGTTGAACTGGATTACCTGGTAAGGTTTGTACTCTCGATGTGTATAAAACGTTGTTGACGTATAGTTGACAGTTGCTGAAGAATATAACAAATGATCCTGAAAGATTCCTTTGAGTTATTCCGCAGTTAGATGATAAAGTGAAATTTTTCATCGTGTTTATAAGTATATGTCGCTCGTCAAGGTAAAGGACTTCTTCTTCGATTGGGTTTGATGTGTAATTGCAAGTCGCAGGTTCTCCTTTTAACAATTTCGGTATACAACTTGTATTATCCAGCTGAATTTCGTATGTAGCGAATATGGTTGGTTCGATTGAACCTATTCGGTAAATTTCATCATCGTGGGTTAGATAAAGCTGATGGAGTGTATGTACTTTCTTATTGTTGTGTATGATGGGGTATAGACGTATCTTGTTGAAAATCCTTGGGTCTAGCTTTGGCATCTTGATGATAAGGGCAATCTCTAAGTTATTCGATGCTACCGACGTCGTCGCATAATTTGTTGCCTCCACAGCAGTGTGAACTCGTATTTACCGCTGTTGATCGAAAAAGCAGTTTTTTCAATATCACATTCTTTAATTTTTATCTGGTGAAAACCAGATGCTAAATCGAGGGTGGTGAAAAAATGTTGACCTCGTTATTGATCAATTACATAATTAATTTCTGGCATCGGGTACCTGTCTGAAACAGTTTTTTCGTTTAATTTACGGTAATCCACTACCATGCGAAATTTCTTTTTGCCTGAAGCATCAGTTTTTTTCGGTACGATCCACACTGGTGAAGTCCAGGCAGAACGTGAAGGTCGTATGATTCCGTTTTGAAGCAGTTCGCTTATTTGTTTATTTACCTCCTCAGCATATGTTGCTGGATATGGGTACACTTTTTGATGAACGGGAATATTATCGGTCGTATTTATGGCACACTCTACTACGGTGCTGCAAGTTAATTTTGAGTCGGGTGTGTGAAATGCTTTTTCATGTTTGTTCAGCACTTCAAGTAACTGTTTTTTTACACTTGTTGAAAGATGAGACGTCCTAAATGTATGTTGTGGGTCATCGTTTGAGTTGTTTCCCTTTTCTTGAGGTAGGTCGGATTTGAATGTGTGGTGTGAATGGTTTTCGTTGTGTGTCATTCCTTGGGATAAATTATTGGATGCGTTTTGTCTTGGGCAATAATGTTCAAGTGGGATATTTAAAAATTCGTTTCTCTTTGAGAGGTAAAACATGCCGCTAGTGAGGTCTATTATTGCATTGAGTGCATTTAGGATTCCAGTTCCAATAATGCCTTTAAAGAAGGGATGGAAATTGTGTAATAAAAACTGAGCTTGATGATTTATTTTGGGACTGAAAAAATTCAAATCGATAGCTGAGGTTGCATTAAATTTCCCGTTGGCGCTAGCGATTTGGTCCGCTGAGAAGTTGTATGGTTTATTATTTTTGCAAGTCCATGCAAGTTTTGGGTTTATAAGATTGATATTTGCTCCCGTGTCGATTAAAAATGGGAAGTTTCCAATTGTTGTTTTCAGATTTATATATGGCAGAGTTGGCTTTACCAACTCATATTCCACTCTAAAAAATTAGCCTGGTTTGAACTAGATTCATTTGAGGTGGATGGCTGCTCGTTAGTTCCTAAATTCTCTTCTTCGGTTGGTAAAGAACAATTATCTATTTGTTCATATGGTGTCTCTTGGTAAGAATAATGTATGTCGTCTTGTTCGTCGTGCTGATCGTAATAGTAATTATGAACTTCATAGTTTTGGGGTTCAGAACTGAACACTACAGGGTTTGCTGACCTCCTAACATTCTGAGCTTGTTGTATGTTTAAAATTGGCCGATTACCATAATTCACCCTTCGAGATCTAATACTCTGATCGACCTCCATGGGTTCTGGGTTAGGAAATGGTCTCAGATTATTAGTTTGCTGTTGTTGGTGTATTGGGTTATAATTGTGACTGTTTTGGTAGCTTCTTTGTTGAAAAGTTGGCCGTGGTGGTGGTCTATAGAAAATTGTTTGAGGTGTTGAATAGTTTCTGGGAGGTGGGAAGGGAGTTTGATATCGATTTGTTTGCGTAAATGTTGGAGCTGTGTGCGGTTAGGGTTAGGTGTATTAAAATCCCTAGGTTTTGGAATTGGATGGTTGCTATGTTCGTTCCTGAATGGTGCTGAACGTAAATCCATATTGTGATATTCTAAGCAAAATTGATAAGCTTTGCTTAGGGTTTGCACATTGGCGGATTTGAGCAATATGTTCAAGGGTTTTTCTAATCCTCTAATAAATGAGTCTAGTGCTTTTTTCCTAAAATAGTCAATATGCGGCGCTGCATTTTTTTGCATAGTCTCATCCACTTGAATCTGAACAATTATGGATGAAAGAAGTTCGTTGACTCTGCTGAAATAAGAGCTTAGACTTTCATTATGCGTTTTTTTCACAGTGGTCAATTCGAAGTCCAATGTTTGAATATCTCTTTGGTCACGGTAATAAAGAAGTAAAGTGTTCTTTATTCCCTGCCAATCGTATAGAATATTGTTGGCGTTCAGCACATCTAATGCTTCGCCTACAATTTTTCGACGTATGCTGCGTATCAAAATTCCATACTCGACCGATGTTCTGGGAAGATCTCTATACAGATCAAATATTCCTTCAACATCTGCAATCCAACTTATCAATTCCGTTGGTTTACCGTCGAATTTCCCTAAGTCTTTCACAAAATCGGAAAGTTTACCGACTGTGGAAAAATTGTCAAGTGCGTATCTCTGAGCTGGTGTGGTTTCCTGCTCAGGAACATATTCATTCTGTTCGGCTGGCTGAGCCATGATGTTTCAACCGTAAAACAAGAAAACTAAAATTTCTTATAAAAATATCAAAACTTCCACAATGTTAGAATCAACAATGGAAGGAAACGGCACTTTATTTCACTAAAGATTTTCACTAAATTATTCTACAAATGCCAGTGTGTGGACTTTTTGGGTTTTCAAAATCTTTTATGATTTTATTTTATTTTTTATTTAATTAGTTTTTTTTTAAATTACTTTATTATTTGTTATTTTTTAAATTTTATTTATTCACTTTTGTTCACTTATTCATTTTGAAAGAAAGAGAAAAAAAAAATTTTTCACTTACATATAGGACCGTGTCCTTGATTCGGCCGGCATTGATGAATCCGGACTTTTTTGGCGGCGTCCACTATCGGGGGAGAAGCGGCAGATAGTCCGGGATGATCCTGTTTGCTCCGCTGCTGTTGCTGCTTCTGCTACTAAGGGCCCTCCTATCGATCGGGTGAAATCCACAGTGTCCGTCTCCTCGCTTGGTGATCTTCTTGGTTCCGTGGCTCCTTCCACCACAGTTACAATGCACTAAGCACTTTTTTAGAATTTTTGAAACACAAATCACTTATACTATTCCCGATGTGGAATCTCGCCGGAGCCTCCAGTTAAACATCTATACAGTTCGGGTCACAAAATAACTCTGATTCTTTATTTCTTGTCTGAGTTTAAAAAGGTACAGTTCGTTTTCAAATGTAGATTATTTATGCTAAACAAAGTGGCCTATTGTCCTGGATCGGTCTGAGAATGAAAAACAACACATGTTTGTAAACACATGCTGCCCAAAATCAGTAATGCTAACATCAGCATGTGGTGCGTCGCGTCGCTGGCTCGGTGGTGGTTGGTGACTCGGTGCATGTTGGTGGTCCGGGTTGTTGATGTTTTCAACATGTGGTACGTCATGCCGCTGGTGTAAGAATGTAGGTGATCGGGATCGTTGCTAACTAGCGCTCTATCGTATGTAACAACTTTGTCGAATACAGTTTTTGTCAGAGAACAACTGTCGAGCTCTAAATGCTAATTTCCACTTAAATACATCTCCTGGACCAATGTGCAATGAGATAATATTCATTGAAAAAAAAATTACACTTGCAAAAAATTAGATTTTTTTTCACGATAGTTGACTGTATTTGTTTTTTTTTTTGTAATTTACATGGTTTCGGGACCAAGGACGCTGTATTGTTTATATATTTTTTTTAAAGCTAAGTATTTTTTACATAACATATCTAGAAACCATATAGGTGTTTTCTTTCGTTTTTGAGTTATGGTTTTTCAAAGTTTAGATAGTTGCAAAAGCAACTAAATGTATTATATTTTTTAGAACAATATTAGCTCATTGGCTTCAATTTGATATGTCGATCATCTGAATCAGTCCAGTAGTTCAAAAGTAATGAATCTTTGAATGAAGACATTTTTGGAAAAAAAAAAGGGGGAAATATGATTTTTTGACCATCGGTTAACTTTGAAAAATCATAACTTCAAAACGAAAAAAACAGCTCTTTGATTTTTGGATATGTTTTGTAAAATAATCCTCAGGAAAAAATATTAAAAAAATTTAGCGCCCTTGGTACCGGGACCATGAAAACTATGAAAAACAAATACGAGTGTCAAAAAATACAAAAAACAAGGTGATTTTCGTAATCTACGTTTTATGCTCTATTTTTCTACTCAATCGTCGTAACGTTCGAGGCATTTTTCATAGCGTTCGGCGGTCAACGATTCGATAACACTGAAGAAATTCGTGACGCAGTTACATCGTACTTCAAAAAGTCGGACGCTACGAACTTCGCTTCCTTTCAGAGGTTTGAGAGGGGCGAGTTCTGTTATTGATAATAACTCTATTTCTGTATTTATATTTTTTCATCAACTTACCAGTGAACAAATTAAATTGAGAAGAAAGCGGACTGGTTATCTCGCAGACATAGATTACTAATCGAAAGAACATTTTAAGCCATTAACTGAAGGTATTTATTTTATGGCATGTGAAGAGAATTTCCAAACCGGGAATACCTTAGACCGATCGGGAATTGAACCCAATACCTATGTAAGTGTTAGCCTAGAATTTACAAGGGAATTCTCGCTTTATCAGATCCCCGGCCACGGTCTGCAAATGCGATCGTTTCCGAGTTCTAGCAGCTGAGCAAACCCAAGCCTAATTCTAGCCGATTCTTCAGGCCCATTACTTATCCCAAGGCATGCCACGAAAACTTCCGACTCGAAAAATACTTTGACCGATCAGGAACTGAGCCCAATACTTTTGTCAGCATTAGCGTTGAATGTACAAAGGAATTTCCGCTTCAATAGATGCTCGACAACGTTCTGTTAATGCGATCGTTTTCGAAACCAGACAGCTACTTATCGAAACCTAAGCTTATTTCTAGCAGATACTTCAGGCCCTACATTCAACCTGATTCATAAACATATCAACCTGAATCTGCAGAGAATGCTTTTGCTTATGATCGATCTCGAGTCTTTCTATGTTTGTCAACACGGCTTTATCAAATACTTCCCGGACCCGGGATAACAAATAAGGTGAAATATGTGGGAAATGTTTGGGGCATTTTCTAGAACTGTTGAATCTGTTTACTCATTTTTCGCTGTCTCAACCCATCGTTGAGATATGTTTCTGAGCCACACAGGCTCAATCTATGTTGGTTGTGATAGGGATATCAGGACCCTGAAGCGTGTCCATCAGTTTTCGGGTTGGAACTAGTGTGAACAGTGTTTGGCGATTGAACTTTTCACTGAATAACTCACTTTGGTTTGTTCAAATATGAACTTGTTGAAGGTGTTTCCCCAGTAGAATTCGTTTGTTGTTACATGCTACGAATCATGACACAAACGAGAACTAGAAAACTCTGCTTTGGTAAGCACTTAGTGATACACTAGCATGCGAACTAGAACGCCATGATCGTTGTCGGTGCGGAATCAATTATATCCCGCTGGCGTCGAAAATATGTTTAAGTTTAATAATAAGCAAATAAAAAACATTTTGTAAACAGCTCGAATTCCTACGATTCTAGGTTACGTCAAAATATTTGAAAACAAAGTTTGAATCGAGGGGTAAATCCTAGATAATGTGCCCCGGGTGTCAATCGATCCTAGAGTCTCAATTTAAAATTTCTCATGTATGCAAAAACCTAGTAAGAAAAGCATAACGTTTCGAGGCTTGGTTTAATTGGAGTTGCATATTTTTACTGAATCAAAGCCACAAAAAGAATCTCTTCAAGAGCAGAATGTGATGAGGTATATCAGCTTCAGTAAACAGAACATTGGAAGTCGTTATTCACCTATGACCACTTTGCCCCCAAACATCAAATAAATTTCTATGCTAATGATTAACACCTTCGACGCCCATAGCGATTCGGTCGAGTTTCTTGCGGGGCCCAAATTCAACTGTCGGTGCGCTAGAGAAATAAGCGGGCAACGATAATAATGAATTCGGGTTCGATTCAGGACTACTTTTCTGTTGAAACCGAATGAAATCAACCGACTGCTGATTAGAAAACTTATAAAAATAAGTTTTCAGTCAATTATACAGTGTTGGAAATGATAATAAAAATGAAATTTAACCGAACGTACTTGCTTTATGTACTATATTCGATCGCGAAGAATAATTACAATTTTATTGGAGAATATGGAATATTCGGTTCAATCGATTGCGAAGATTCTGTGAATATATCATACTGAGAACATGTGTCACATTTGTGGGAAAATAATCGTCATATCACATTTGGCAACTCTGATTTTTCACGTAATTCGTTTTCACCGTTCTTGGCGTTTGATAGTTAAAAATCTAAAAGAAGAAGCAAGTTATATTTTTTTTCTGAGAATGAGAATAATAATTGCGCAACGCGGAGAAGCCCCTGTTTATTCCAAAAAAACAGTATGTCTATTATGTTTTTTTAGACACACGTGTTTTTTCATCCTTAAAATGTTCACCGAACGGCGTAATAGTAAATTTGAAAGCGAGGATATTAGTAACGACGCAATAGTGCGAAGCGTTAGAAGAAAAGTCTCGAGTATTATCTCATCGAGTTCCGATTTGGATATTATGGAACTATACGCAAGTGAAGACCTGGACGATATGTTAGAAGAACTTACTATAGACGACATAAAAATATTGATTTTTCAACATTTTAAAATGTGATTTTTCACAAATAAGTATGTTCTACTATTCAAACCATTTCGTTTGATAGCCATATTGATGAAATGAATAAAATGTCCATTTTGTGATGGCGGTCATTTTGAATTTACATTTTTCATAAATAACTGTGTTCTACTAGTCAAGCCCTTTCTTTGATACACATATTGATGGGGTTTTGATAAAATTTGTAGTCCGCCATTTTGTTGCGGCCGCCATCTTGGATTTTCAAGATCATGAAATACGCAGTTTTATAACGACAGCAGATATAAAGGCGTGCTTCAAATTTCAGATCAATCGGTCAACAGGAAGGAGGTTAAATTTCTGTTTATTGGGACAACCCTGCACATAAACATACAAACATATTTACAATAGGTAATGCTAAATAAAACCGTTTAAAAGTATAGTATAAAAACTATATTATTATGTTTTTGATTTTTTGATTATTCTACATAACCCATATTTACATTTAGGTGCCCATTCTATCAAATTCCGCTGAAAAATCCTATTCAATTTGAACGAGAAAAGTGTCACCCACATCTGGGTGACGGGACCTCCCAGTAAATACACCCGTCACCCAGATCTGGGGCGTTCAAAGTGTTAAACGAAATACCTGTTCACCTCTCCTGGAGTATGTGAACAGTCGTAAAACTGATTATTTGTCCAACATATCAGATTCGTTAAACTAAATTTCACGAGAAATTCCTTAGATACCATGCGCACAGAACTACGGCCGAATTGGAATCGAGAGGACAATTTCTGTTTTTATTTATCTTTTCACTTGCGACAGCTCTACTGGAGTACATGGTGACTCAATAGTCATTAAATTCTCCAAGCATAAGGTGAATATCAATACGGCAGCTATAGTCAATAGTTATACTACCAAACAAGCAGGTGACCACTTTGCCCCCAGTGACCAATTTGCCCCCACTACCCCTATGTCCCTTGTGGTCATCTCATATTTTTGGATGTAACTTTCCAACGAAATAAAATATCGAAAAATTCTTTTAGGACAATAGTTCTGTGTAGTTTGTTTCTGAAAGAATACCAATTTTTGCGTAAAACCATTTCAAAATTTAGTTGTGATCGTATTTTGAAAACAGCATCGTACCTAGCTACGATTTTCTGAACAAGTAGGCAAAGTTTCAACTTAAGCAATGATATGAAATTAGAATGGTTTAATGTTGAGGCGAATGGACTGAAAAATTTTAAAAGCTCTATAATCCATTACGTTCGATTACGTTCGTTCGTGTTTGTGGTGGAATGCCTCATTACTGACCAATGAATCCTTTTCTTCAAACCAGAGAGACGGAAGCCTTCTACCACTCGGTCGTTATCAGCTCGAAGGTGGCAATCTAACCATCGAGGACATCATCGAATCGGATCGAGGAATCTACGCGTGTCAGGCAACGAACGAGGCGGCAACAGTTTCGGCCGATGCCGAGATTATGATCGAGAATGTTTCGCCTAGGGCACCATACAATTTGACAGGGAACAGTTCCGACACCGCTATTACCCTCCGCTGGGCACCCGGCTACATTCGACAGTATCTGGAGTATATCATCTGGTACCGGCTGGCGGAAGCTCCCGAGTGGAGAACATTCAAGGTGAGCAATAAGCATGTTCTCGAGGCGACGATTACCAATTTGCAGCCGGCTAAGGAATATGAGTTCATGGTGTTGTGTCAGGACAACTACGGGGATGGAATGTTCAGCAAATCGTTCAGATATTTCACAAAACGTACGTCTAAAGGGCACTCTAACACTTAGCGAAAGTTTACTGATGGTATGCATTTCCGACAGCGAAAGAATTCGAGCAACCGGAGTCGTTCCAGGACACCCTGCTTCAGTTCAACCAAATCGGATCGCCTATCAATTTGACTATCGAGAAGAAACACAGCAATTATGAGGCCCGCTGGCAGCCTCCGGAGCTGGGATTAGACCAACTGCGCTTCTACATATTACGCTGGTGGATTGAGCCGCAACACAAACTGCATGGAAGTGTAACCACTGCCGAGAATAACTACATTTGTAAGATATTGAGATTATCCACGGAAGAGAGGTTCAAATCCAATTTAATAATTTTTTTTAAATTTACAGTCGAGGATCTGGATGAAGATGAACTGTACACTTTCCAGGTGTTCGCCATGTCCACCACAAATTACACCAGTGGAAGCAACGAGGTGGAAATTTACGTGTATCCCTACCGGAGAGTGAAGGTTATGACAATCGGTGGGGTTTTGATTTTGCTCGTTTGCCTGGCGGTGATAAGCATACTGTTGTACATGAAGCGAAACCGAATCAAAAAGTTACGTGAAGCGGAAAATGTTAAGGCTTAACTGTAGTTCACATTCCAAAGATGGATTTCCAAAGCATTTTGTTTCGAATCAAAGCAGAAGCAGAAGTTGACGCAAATTGAATTATCTCTGTTCATAGGTTTATAACGTGCAGTTGTTTGATTTCTAAGCTAGAGTAAGTTATCTTAAAACATAATTCTGTTAAGCCGCAATATTATTAGATGACGTGTTTCCCATAACAGAGGTAAATGTTTCATTCTTCCGAACAATCCTTATTTTTATTCGAGCAGGAGCAGTATCTGAAAGGATTTAATTTTTCGAATCTCGAACTCATTGCAACACGCTTCACGTACATACTTCCAAAGAATTATTGCAATGCAAGGCATAGGTTGGTTGAGAAAACAATATAGCTTTCCACACATCACCGAACCCATTGCCGGCAGGAGTCCCGTAGGGACGATTGCGGTCGGAATGGTTAGTTCGTTCAAATAGCATGCATTTCCGAGAGAGGGCTCGCATGCCAAGAACTCCCCCACCGGCTTACTTGCACTATGAAATGAACAAATGATAGGCAAACTAGTGTACTCATTTATGCTCAGCACGAGTTTACCATGTGGATTTCCACCACCCCTCAAAGAAAGGGTAAGCTTTTCCCACTCACCTGGGTATTTGTGGCAATTGGAAAGCTCCACACGGAAGCGGGAAAATGCACAAAACCTAGCGAATCTAAATATGTATGTAGGAAACATATTTTTAAGTTAAGGGAGGGTCCGCTTCTCGAAACATACTCCTCATTTGCAACATTTCTCTTTCCCGCTATCGCATAAAGGCAGGCATTGTTAAGGACTTCAATGGGAAAGTTTGTCTTCATTTTCCTCCTCCTCGTCCTCCTATCCGGTTGGAGTATTTCCAATTTCCAGAGCCACTTGGTGCTGTTTATATAGCGACTTTGCAGCTTGACAAATGCCGTACAAGTAACATACAGCATGGGAAGTTTTTATTACTTTGTTCCTGGCTGGGAGATCCCTCGTGCTATTGTTGCAGTGGATGTTTTTCTCTCTATTCATGAAAAGACTTAGCCCGGGACGGATTGTAACCTTTGGAATTTGTTCCTTTCCTTACCGAATCGGAGCCATGAATAATGAAGATGCTGTTGTGTTGTATTCATGAAGATTACTTGATGGTATGCGGAATTTGATGGCAATCAGAGGTTTATAATGAATGTGAGAGTTTTTCCATTAAAATCTTTCGTCTTTTACCAATCATTTTTCCTTTTACTGAGGGTTATTCATTAAGAATTATTTTTAAAAAAAACATTGTCGAAATGGGTGCCATGGGTGTTTGACATTTGACGTACCATTATGGGAATGTATTAAACGATCTGTTTCATAGCAATAGAAGCCCACTTGGGATGTGATATAAATTTATCTGAGTCAATAAAGAATTTAATCTGATTTTATGAAAGCATATCCACGAAGACACTGAGTGACAAACTCAATACATCCGTTATTGTGGTGGTTAAATTGAATAAGTTACATTTCAGTTATCATTCCAGTTGACATATGGAAAGGACATCTAAGACGCAAGATTTGCCTGCAACATGACAGCAGATGTAGGTCTGGTCACGTTCTTATGGGAAATGTTCACTCTGATAAGTGTTTTTCCTGCGAACGGATTTTGATGAATTATTGCCCTCAAATGGTGTTTCCCAAGGCCGATAGCTAGAGAAAAAGCAATTTATATTACACAGTTTTGCTCCTTTCAGCAAGCGGTCAGGATAAAATCACGCTGCGATTTTGTTCGCACCGCTTCAAATCCAAGGTGGATCTCGATGAAATGATACAAGGCGTCGGCTCCATATGTCGTCTTGTAAAGAGCGCTCGTGCATTTCTGCACTGTTTCTGTTCAATCTCTGCATAAAGCGAAAACAGCATCGTAAGTGATTCATTAGCCAATCTGAAATACCGAAAAATAGCTACTTCGCATTCGATGTGATATTTGTTCAACCGTGAAGCAGTTACCAATTAGGAGAAGCAGAATCCGAATAGAAACCGAATAAGTAATGGTCGTATCAGCAACGGGAGTAGTAGCAAAGGACGTAGCGAAGTAGTGTGATTTCCTGTAACGTCGCGAAATGAAGAACGCATCCGTTTTTGCTTCGATCCTGCGGCGGGGCCCTTATTTACCTATTCATCAAGCAGTGCTTCATTCTGATCTAGTTTCCAAAAAAGTTTCCGCTGTGGACTTTCGAATTCAAGCGTCCAAAGGCATTTTACTCTCAGTTAAATTGTACACCATCCGGCCTCCATTTTTTCATTGGAATAATGGTGGTGGATGAAACAAACTGATCGGTCTAACCCTACGTTGCACAATGGTCCAGGAGATGTATTTAAGTGGAAATTAGCATTTAGAGCTCGACAGTTATTCTCCAGACAAAAACTGTCCTCGCCCAAATTGTTATATACAATAGACCGCTCATTTTTATGTTATCAAACATAGGGTGACCAAAACTGTCGATGAAATAAAAAGTCCAACTTTCTTACCTTTATAGACAGAGGTAAACATAGTTCGACAATATTATAGTCCCAGTTATTTGAGACATCTTTGTAGAACAAAGTTTTTTCTATCTCTTGAAATAACTGATATAGCGTTTTTTTTGCGTTGCGTTAGGGTCACCATGAAAAAAACTGTTTTTTTGCTCTAACTTTTATATTTCAAATTTTACATACAAACTGTCTTCGGAAGACTTTTAGAGCTTACTAATACAAACACTTTTCGATGCAGAACTTGTCAATATTCCAACTTCACTTAAAGTTATTGATATTTCTTTTAAAAAAACACGCTCTTTTCATTTGATTATCATTCTTTCTGGGGCAAACATGAAACATGTTTGTTGGCGGAATTTGAAGGAACAAATTTCACTCTATATAATGTGTGGTTTTCAAAACTGTGTTATTTTTTGTGTTTGAGTAAATTGAAATTGAATTTATGAGTTTTTGGGTAAAAAACATCAATAACTTTGAGTAGGATTAAGATATTGATAAGTTCTGCATCGCAAAATGTTGGTATTGATATGCTCTAAAAGTCGTACGAAGACAGTTTTGATGTAGAATTTGAAATATAAAAGTTAAAGCAAAAATAAACCCGTTTTTTCATGGTTACCCTAATGCAACATAGATAGAAAGCGCCAAAAACAACTTGGTGGGAGTTAGACAAAAACTGTCTTCAACATAGTTGTTACATATATTAGAGCGCTCATTATTATGTTATCAAAAATAGGGTGACCAAAATTGTCAATGAAATAAAACATCTAACTTTCTTATATTTATAGATAGAGATAAACATAGTTCGACAATGTTGTAGTCCCAGTAATTTTAAATAACTTTGTAGAACAAAGCTATCTTTTAATATAATCGATTTAGCGCTTTTTTTGAAAGTTGCATTAGGGTGACCATGAAAAAATGGGTTTTTTTTGCTTTAACTTTTATATTTCAAATTCTACATCAAAACTGTCTTCGTACGATTTTCAGAGCATATCAATACCAACATTTTGCGATGCAGAACTTGTCAATATCTTAATTCTACTTAAAGTTATTAAAGTTTTTTTTACCCAAAATCTCATGATTTCAATTTTAATTTACACAAACACAAAAAATAACATAGTTTTGAAAATCACACATCATGTAGAGTGAAATATGCTCTTTCAAATGCCGTCAATAAACTTTGTTTATGTTTGCCCCAGAAAGAATGACAAACAATTGAAAAGAGTATGTTTTTTGGGAATAAATATCAATAACTTTGAGTGAAGTTGAGATATTGACAAGTTCTGTATCGAAAAATGTTTGTATTAGTAAGCTCTAAAAGTCTTCCGAAGACAGTTTGTATGTAGAATTTGAAATATAAAAGTTAGAGCAACAGTTTTTTTCATGGTGACCCTAACGTAAATTAGAAGAAAGGCGCTATATCGGTTATTTCATGAGGTAGAAGAAAAACTTTGTTCTACAAAGATGTCTCAAATAACTTGGACTACAACATTGTCGATCTATGTTTACCTCTATCTATAAAGATAAGAAAGTTAGATTTTTTATTTCTTCGACAATTTTGATCACCCTATTTTTGACAACATGAAAATGAGGGCTCTATTATATGTAACAACTTTGTCGAAGACAGTTTTTGTCTAGAGAATGACTGTCGAGCTCTAAATGCTAATTTCCACTTAAATGCATCTCCTAGACCATTGTGCGTTGTGGCCTAAATTTTTTATTTTCCAGGATATCGGACACTCTCCCGGTCCAATCGTTGTGGACTTCAAATTAAAGCACGTTTGAACATTCAAATTACATAAAGAAACTTTTAAAGCTTATTTAAACTTTATTTCACAATTACGAACAATGAACATAATAGAGCTTATATAACAAAGCGAACTTAATTGAGTGCTTTATTCCTTACAACTAAAAGACAAACGACGCGTACAATGATCTATTGGATCGCGCAGTGCTGCCAGACGACAAGAAAAATCTCGTCTAATTTTGAGGAAGCACAGTCTTGAAATATTTCACGATCCAACATAAACCATTAAGTTATTAAAGTATTTGCTGAGTACTGAGTGTGCCAACCAGTTCATAGCAAACCGAAACATGATATGTGTTCAAAAAATTATGAAAATGGGAATATTCTCTCTTGAAAGAAAAAAAAACAAGAAGTGGATTATATCGGTGATATAATCGCAAGGCAGACGTAGGACTACCGTTGGCTCGGTAATAAAAGTTATTTGAAATTGCAATTGCATAAAATTCAACTCTTTCGAGCTTGTTGGTGGTCCCGAAACGAACCTATGGAATTTGAGTGGCCTTGTAAAAGCAACTGAAGATGTTTGATACATGATTCATTTTTGTTTTCGTGAGAATAACACAAGATTTTTCTTGATCACTCTATTCGCAGAATAGAAACTGAGGGCACCATTTCACGGTGCATAAAATTCATTTCGTTTTTATCGTGATGTGGAAATTTTTCATGAATGTTCCATGCGAAAGCAGAACAGAAACATATGCTATTCGTTTGCATCACGGGAACCAAGTCGAATGCGTAAATGGGTGCGAATATTCCTTCGCTCGGACGCATTCACTCGCAAACAATTCTTCATGACTGTTCCATGCGAAAGCAGAACAGAAATTGATGCGAGTAAAAGTACTCACGCCTTGCATGTGTCCGCTATGGTTTCCCAAACATTAATGCAAGCGAGCAAAAGAAATCACAGCTTGCATGTATTCGCTATGACGGTTTCTCCAGGTGCCTAGATTTTGCGTCCGTGTTCGGGAACACATTGCGATTACCAATCATCATCGATGAGCTAGATTGTTATGATTTCATTAGCTTGCTTTCAAAGCAATTTTTCAGCTATTGAAACGATTTTTTGGACCAATAAGTGACACTCATATAACTCGTTGACATTTTTTCTTTCGGATGAATTGATTATTATACCACTCAATTCAGCCTATAAAGAGATATTAACGTCCAAAACCTTGCAGTCCAACGTCACTCTCTCGTTATCGAAAATTTGAACTCCGGTACAGAAATAAAAGACGTAGTCCTACGTCAAAAAAATCATCTTAATTAATGTTGTCACCTTCAAAATTGTACCAGCGCTTCTTCCAATCCTTGAAGCATTTCTTAAAATAGATCTTTTGAATAGCCTCCAACTCTCACGAGGTTATAACATTACAACCTTATACGATCATTGTTATTATCATTATGATGCAGTAATGGCATTATTATTTATCGTGAAAGAGACGATTTACCGTTAGTTATAAATCCCGGAACATGATTGAACCACTTTGTAGAAATACCCTAGACTAAGGATTCCATCTGGTCGTAGTTAAAAATCAGGACACCTGTCATAGCTACGATTATGACCAACCCTTTGGCATTATTTGAGATATAGGAAAAGAGAAACAATCTTTCTTGAAGTGTACAAGAAACCCAGTTACTCAAATTCATTTTTTGAACATATTTCTCGGTCATTCCACACGGTAAAAATACTCCGAAGATGATGGCACAGGAGTTTCTTTTTTGCGGTTTCCGAGTCATCGAACAGCATGCGCAATAGTTCTAAAGTACAATCCATGGATTTGAAACTGTTTAAAGCGCATCATGGTATGAAACGCAAGAGCTTCATCTGTAACCCGTATCTTCTAAACGACTAGATTTGGTTTCTGCGCCACATAGTTCAGCATGGATTTGGAAGTGGAAACCAACTGAATATCTTTGTAATTATTCGGTGTTTGGATATACTTTTCAAAACTAGTTCTACCTTTAATGGTTCATTGTTGATTTCAAACTTCCCTTTCAGCAATATGACAAAATTTACATACTGCTATTAGCCACCGACACGTATGAATCCCATATGCAGCATTAGCCTCAGAAACATGAAGTTCTTCTGTGAAACAAGGGTAGTTCCTGTGCAATTCGTCGGTAAAATAATATTTCTGTTGAGACACAAGAGCAATACGAATGAAAACAGTTAGAAGATCTTGTGGAAGATTCAACAGTGAACCTTTGACACGCTCGCAAATTTGTAGTCACCATTAAAACAGAATACACTGAAAACAAAATTATGATTCATTAACAACATTGAATTTCTTATGTAAATCAGGACAAATGCTAGAATATGAAAAATAAATTAGCTAAATCTGGACAGATGGTATCCCTACCCTAGACCGATTATAGTTCACCCATTGTTATACAGCCATTCCATGCCAAACCGATATAGTGCTTCTCAGATTTTTATGTGAAAAGTGGTATATTTGTTCTTTATTGTAAAATATTAGGCTGTCACAAAAGTCCTGCGGTATTTTTTTTTGAATTTTCTTTTGTTCATAAAATCAGTTACAATCATCTGTTTTAAGTCAAATATGCGCCATTTTGTTCGATGACTTGTTCCCAACGAGATGCCAACTTCATAATACCCCTTTTATAGAAGCTCGCTTCCTTATTGGCAAAAAACTCGGATAGCCAATTTTCACAGGCCTCTTTTGTGGCTAACTTCTGACTACCTAGCTCGTTCGCCATGGACAAAAACAGGTGGTAGTCACTTGGTGCAAGGTCCGGACTATACGGCGGATGCAAAAGAACCTCCCATCCGAGCTCCCGGAGCTTCTGGCGCGTCACCAAGAAGTGTGTGACCTGGCGTTGTCCTGATGGAAGACAATGCGGCCTCTGTTTATCAAAGATGGCCTCTTCTTCATGAGTGCTACCTTCAAGCGGTCCAGTTGTTGGCAGTACAGGTCCGAATTGAGCGTTTGGCCATAGGGAAGCAGCTCATAATAGATGATTCCTTGACAATCCCACCAAACACACAGCAGAACCTTCCTGGCCGTTAATGAGGGCTTGGCCACTGTCTGAGCCGCTTCAGCGGGCTTCGACCACGACCGTTTGCGCTTCACGTTGTCGTAAGTGACCCACTTTTCATCGCCAGTCACCATCCGCTTCAGAAACGGGTCGATTTTGTTGCGATTCAGCAGCGATTCACATGCGTCGATACGGTTAAAGATGTTTTTTTGCGTCAACGTGTGTGGCACCCATACATCGAGCTTCTTTGTGAATCCAAGCTTCTTCAAATGGTTAATAACGGTTTGATGACTTATCCCCAGCTCTTTGCCGATGCTACGGCTGCTACTATGCCGGTCTTTCTCGGCTAATTCAGCGATTTTGTCGCAATTTTCGACGACAGGCCTTCCGGAGCGTGGCGCATCTTCGACGACCTCTACACCAGAACCAAAACGTTGAAACCATCGTTGTGCGGTGGAAATGGAAACTGTATCGGGTCCATAAACTGCACAAATTTTATTGGCAGCTTGAGATGCATTTTTGCCTTTGTCATAGTAGTACTGTAAAATATGTCGGATTTTCTCTTTATTTTGCTCCATATATGCGACACTATAACTCACGAACGACTTCCCCAAACAAAACACTGTCAAGGACTATATTATAGCGCGTCAAGTACTATAAAATACCTTTCCAACAAGCTATAGTATGACTCGATACAATGAATACAACTAGAACTACGCGCTTACAACGACACCTCGCGGAAATACCGCAGGACTTTTTTGACAGCCTAATATTATCTCATCCAAGCATCAATGATATTCGCTTTTACAGGTTTGGTAATACCTGGTGTCTGCAATGAACCTAAACAAAATAAAACATCTGCAATATCATCGTGATCGACGATTTCGTTGACCTAGTTGAAATCCTTAATTCTTAAATCATGCTAAATATTGTCCGGAATAATTCGTGCCGATTCTAAGGAAGATATCAAAAACATACTGATAGAGCAGGATCGTGATTTCCGGCAGATAACTTATCCCAGGAACCACACTCGGATCACAGATAAAAAAAACCGAACTTATGACAACGAATTTAATTTGCGATCTTTATTCCTCGAAGGTTGGATTAGGAAGAAGGTTGTTTCGATATCTACTGGCTGTTTACCCTACGTTGTGTTAATACAATGCAGTACTAGAGCTGTCAACATTGGGCAACAACAGTCTTGAGAACTGTCATCGCCGCCACCTGAAATTACTGAATTTCACTCTGCCTAACTACTGTCACTTCAATACATTAGCGAATATCGATATAAACAGATGCTTATTTTAATTCGTATCCGAAACATTATTGGTTTCCTCATTTAATTTCTCTTCAATAGGTAGCAAGCAAATTTTAGTGATCGGACGACGAATGATTCCCTTGCTGGTTCGGAGATCGACGACACGGATAAGTCCATCTGGTCCGGGACTGGTGCCAACAATTCTCGCTAGCGGCCACTTTAAAGGTGCAAGAAATTCATCGACGATGACGACCAATCTGCCTGGCTGGATTGCAGTGTTCGGAGGGATGTACCTGTTTTCCTTTTGGAGCTCTTGCAAATAATCGTATTTCCATTGATGCCAGAACTGTTGTACTCGATGTTGGAGACGTTGATAATGATCCAGTCGACTGATCGGAATCTGGCTGACATTGGCGTCTGGAAGAGCTGACAGCGTAGTGCCAATGAGAAAGTGGGCCGGTCGTTTGGGTCCTCTGAAAGCGGTGTCAACGGCCGGGAGTTCATCGCTGCTTCTATTTCTGCCAAAACTGTGGCCATATTTTCAAACGAAAGCATCGCGTTACCAAGATGTCTGTGCAAGTGTTTCTTCGCGATTTTCACGGCTGCCTCCCACAATCCACCGAAATGTGGGGCCTCATATGCCACTTGATTCCCTCGTTCGCACAGTAAGTGGCAATTTCTCCGGATGATTTTTCCTTCTACAGCAGCTTATATAATTCGCGAAGCTCGTTTCGCGCTCCTTCAAATTTTTTTCCGTTGTCGGAATGAATGTGTGCGGGGCAGCCACGTCGAGCGATGAACCTTCGTAGTGCATTAAGAAATGCGGGGGTGGATAAGTCGCTCACAAGCTCGATGTGCACGGCTTTAGTTACGAAGCATACGAAAACGCTGATATAGGCCTTGGTCGGTGCTGCTCGTTTGTGAATTGGCTTCATGTACACTGGGCCAGCGTAGTCAACTCCGGTGACCGAAAACGGACGACTTGGAGTGATTCTTTGAATTGGTAGCTGGCCAGTGTGTTGCCTGGCGGGAACGGGAGAGGCACGAACGCATCGAAAGCAGTTCCTCATGATGCTGTTTACCATCCGGCGTCCTTGAATAGGCCAATATTCTTGCCGAATGGCCGCGAGAGTGGCGCGGCCGCCACCGTGCAATAGTTTAAGATGGTAATAACGGGCAACTAACCTTGAAAATGGATGGGAACTAGGAAGGAGAATGGGATGTTTGGTTAAATAGGGCTGGTCTGAGAGTCTCAGTCTGCCTCCTACTCTGAGAATTCCGTCTGAGTCAATGAATGGATTCAAAAGGCGCAAATGCGAATGTTTCGATACGGCTCAACTATTCTGTGGAGGAGCAACAGTGCGAGTCTCACTATGTTTCCCACCATTCACGCACACCGGAGGGAAGGTACATTGTTCGCCTACCACGTCATTCCAATTTCGATCAAATGCTGGATGAATCGAAATCAACAGCACTTCGTCGCTTCCTCTGTCTTGAAAAACGCCTTTGCAGAGAACCAATGTTGAAGGACCATTACCACTCATTCATGTCTGAATATTTGTAGCTTGGACATATGAGGCTGGTTTCCGCTAGCGAACACGAACCGCACCAGACTCACTACTAGGGGGTCTTTCATTTTCTCTACAAAAACGTCTGCTTGGGCGAGCTTAATTAATTTTAAACGAGCTGTTGACATTTCGTCCACGGTGATAATTTTCGTTTTCCCTGTGCACTCGATTGGTAGTTGATGACGACATGCTCTGATGAAACGCAGGCAATATGCTGTCAATCGAATCAAACGGCTGTACGAAGACGATATGCCAAAAAATGCATTCGTGCTAGGCCTGTTTTGAACCGCCGCCACCATCTTTCGCCTTTCTAGAATGTCTTCAGGTGCATTCTGCTGTTGGGATATCACTGGCCACTCTGCTTCGGGGAGTTTTAGCCACGTTGGTCCATGGTGCCAAAGATCACTGCCGAGAAAGTTATTCACTGTCATTCCTCTCGTGACGAGGTCTGCTGGATTCTGTTTACCAGCAACATGATGCCAATGGGATCCCTGGGTGGTTGTTTGTATTTCGGACACTCTGTTTGCAACAAATGTTGTCCAGGTGTACGGAGGTGAGCGCAACCATTCAAGTGTGACTGTTGAATCGGACCAAAAATGGGATTCGGAGAAGGGCATATCCATTGCGACGGTAACCCTTTTATGCAGCCGGGCGGCAAGTACAGCAGCTGACAGTTCCAGGCGGGGAATAGTGATACGTTTGAGCGGTGCGACTTTTGTCTTCGAGGCAATCAGCTGAACGTGGACATGACCTTCGGAATCAGTGGATCGGCCATATATGCAAGCACCGTATGCTTGCTGGGATGCATCCGCGAATGTATGCAGCTGTACAGTGGAATTAGGCAAGAATGCATAGCGATTGACTCGATAAGAGGAAATGTGTTTGAGTCCAGAACAATAGGTTTCCCATTTTGCTCGTATGCTGTCAGAAATTTCTTCGTCCCATCCACAAGGTTGCAGCCATAGTTCCTGGAGTAGCATTTTTGCGCGAATGATAACTGGTGCTGTTAGGCCAAGTGGATCGAAATGCTTCGATACCGATGATAATATGGATCGCTTGGTCGGACATCCGCCTTCCTCGGTCGAAGTGGAATCGAAATGTAACTGGTCTGCTACCGGTTCCCAGCTGACGCCTAATGCTTTGATTGATTCTCCGTGATCAAATTTAAACATCGGTTGGGTACCAATTTTTGATGGGTCGAGTCCTTCCAGCACGGTTAAGCTATTTGACGTCCACTTTCTCAACTCAAAGCCTCCCTTTGATAGCAGCTCATCGAGTTCGTTGCGGGTTTGGATTGCCTCTTCTGTCGTGTCTGCTCCCCCTATATAGTCGTCTACATAGAACCCCTTCCGTAGCGCTGGACCCCCGAGCGGATAGCAATCTCCTTCGTCCGTGGCAAGTTGTTGAAGAGTGCGGGTGGCAAGGTAGGATGATGGGGCCAAGCCGTACGTTACAGTTTGTAACTCAAAAGTGGAAACGGGTTCATTGGGATTGAAGCGCCATAGAATACGTTGCAGCGGTGTATCTTTTGGGTGGAGCATCACTTGGCGATACATTTTTGCAATATCTGCAACGAGTGCTATTGGGTATTTGCGAAAACGAAGTATTAGCGTTAATAATTCGTCTTGCACGATTGGACCAACTTGTAGCGCGTCGTTTAAGGAATGGCCAGTCGATGTTTTGGCTGATCCATCAAACACCACTCGAACTTTCGTGGTTGTACTGGCCTCTTTCAGAACGGCATGATGTGGTAAGTAGTGAGTCTGGTGCGGTTCGTGTTCGCTAGCGGAAACCAGCCTCATATGTCCAAACGACAAATATTCAGACATGAATGAGTGGTAATGGTCCTTCAACATTGGTTCTCTGCAAAGGCGTGTTTCAAGACAGAGGAAGCGACGAAGTGCTGTTGATTTCGATTCACCCAGCATTTGATCGAAATTGGAATGACGTGGTAGGCGAACAATGTACCTTCCCTCCGGTGTGCGTGAATGGTGGGAAACATAGTGAGACTCGCACTGTTGCTCCTCCACAGAATAGTTGAGCCGACTCTCAATTTCCTCAATGTGCCAGAAACGTTCGAGGGCCTTATGAAGCGGGTCGGAAAGCGTTAAGTGACATGCTACGGGGTGTGATTTCAGCGGGGAATGGTTTCTACCAGTGACGATCCAACCGAAAACACTATCGATGAAGATCAAATTTGGCGCTTGCTCGATACGTGTTCCAGAGTTCACGAAAGTGAAAAAATGTTCTGCTCCGAGTAGAATATCAATTGTACCGGTCTTGTTGAAGGTTGGGTCTGCCAAGAACAGATTAGATGATGCACACCAGTTATCAGTAAAAGTGGATACAACGGGTAAATCAATCGTGATGCGGGGCATGACGAGAAAGTCGAGACCGATTTCAAAATTGCACTTTCTCGATCGAATGGTAGTCCAAACTGAGTGTTTGATATTTGAAATCGCCTCACCTACACCGAAAACAGGAATATTTATCTTGTTGCGCTCCAGTCGGAGGAGTTGACAAAGTCTTTCGCTGATGATGTTCGATTGTGAACCATTGTCCAACAATGCTCGTGCGGGGTGCGCTTTTCCGTTGGCGTCGATAATCATCAAAACGACTGTGGACAGCAGAATGCTTGCATTTGATGATTGGGATGGGTTGCTTATCTGAACGGTGGACGCATTCGTGGTTGATCGATGGCTGGTCGCTGCGGTGTCCCGCCTCTCGTTGGATTTCACTGTATATGCGGCAGTGCGAGATGTGGATGGTTGCTGATCAGCATCGGTTGGGTGATAGCCAGGGTGTAGTAACGAATGATGTCGTTTTTTGCAATGACGACAGGAGAATTAGGATTGGCAATTTCTGGCAATGTGATCACGGCGGAAACAATTGTGGCAAAGGTATTGGTTGTTCACGAGATTTAAACGATCAGAGATAGACATTTTATCGAATCTGGGGCATTGAAAAAGCGGATGATGTTGATCGCAGGAGTAACATTTTCGTTGGAGCGATTCAGCTGCAGTATGAGAGACGGTTTTGTAGAACGATGGTTTGCGAAACAAGGGTGGTTGTTGGCTCAGTGCTGGTTGGGATTGTTGGTTCACAGACATCGATTCCAAGACACGGATGCGACGTTGCAGGAATTCAATTATACAATTGTAGTCGGGGTTTTCTGCAGTGGTAGCGAAATCTTCCCAGGCTTTCAGCGTACCGTCGTCAAGGCGCAAACAAAGTAGGTGTTCTAGCAGTGTGCTCCAAGCATCGATCGGTTCTCCAAGCTGTCGGAGGGTTTTGGTGTGACGTTCAAATTCGTCAACGACGGAATGCAATGCAGCGGCGGTTTCTTTTTTCATCCGTGGGCAATTCAGAAGGGCTTGCAGATGACGCTTTTTAAGCAAATATTCGTTTGCGTAGCGCGAGACTAAGGTTTGCCAAGCGATGGTGTAGTTGGCGGAACTAATGCCGATAGATTCGATCAGCTGTGCTGCCTCTCCCTTAACCGCAGCGCGAAGGTAGTGGAATTTTTGGATGTCATGAACTTCCGGGTTAGAGTGAATCAGAGCAATGAAAGTGTCGTGAAAGGCTAACCACTGATTGTAGTCACCGTCGAACTCAGGTAGGGTTATTGTTGGCAGTTTAATCCCAGAGAGCCCAGAGCATGCAGGTTGAGGGATCACATTTGTTGAAGAAGGTAAAGCGGGAATATAGGATTGCAAGTTGGCTTTTATTTGGAAGAGTAGAGTTTCGTATTATGAACGGAATTGCAGGTTATGCGTCATACCTTCGTCGGTGACTTCTAGGTCTTCGAGCTGGGATTGCACATTCTCCAGTCCGATCCACACGGTGTCCAGATGTTCGATACGTAATTGAACTTGGCCTCGATCCCGTTCCGCCACGTAATTCTGGACGAACTGCTCCGCTCTCTCCAGAGATCCCATCAATATGGTTCGCCGGTTAAGGAGATGTTGTTTCGAGTGCTCATCCGCCATTGCAGAAACGGAAATCTCGCTTTGTTCACTAGATCGGAGTACACAAAGAAAGACCCGGTAGAGCCGAGCAAAAGAAGTAGAGCAATTGGAGCGGTACTAACCTTTTCAAGGCTAGTTTTCTGCCTTGTATAATTTAAATGCAGGAACAATGCTTAGAATTCCAGCGATGCAAGCGGAAATTAACGGGAACTTTTGGTGGTTTTCTCGCAGGGGAAATAAATTCTCCGATTGGCAGCTCAGCAGTGCAGTAGATGCTCGGATTTCCGTAACAGTTAGTGATGCAGATGTCGGAAAATAGAGAAAATCTTAAACCACCTGTGGTTAACTCCTGCACACGTTGGAATAATACGTACCGTGTACCTGTACGTAACAGGCCTTGAATTTAATTCGAAGTTCCAGCTGGAAGGTGGGTGCAGAGTTTTCTCGATGGCGCTATAATCCAATAATCCAGCAATAATCCAGAACAATGGTGATGAAACAAAAGGATGGCGGATGCTGTCGATTTCCAAGTGTGATAGCGGGATTACGGGAGGAAATCTTGATCCTGGTCACGGCACCAAAATGATAGGGCAGGATCGTGATTTCCGGCAGATAACTTATCCCAGGAACCACACTCGGATCACAGATAAAAAAAAACCGAACTTATGACAACGAATTTAATTTGCGATCTTTATTCCTCGAAGGTTGGATTAGGAAGAAGGTTGTTTCGATATCTACTGGCTGTTTACCCTACGTTGTGTTAATACAATGCAGTACTAGAGCTGGGCAACATTGGGCAACAACAGTCTTGAGAACTGTCACATACATTTATTCGAAGCCCTTGAAGCCATCTAGATCGTTGATTTTAATATGTTCAGCTGCGAGCAGTACTTGTTGAAATTCATTGAGTTGCTTGGTAGAACAATATTATTGTTAATGATTTACCCTGCATAATTCGCTTCAAATATGTAATTTCGCCACTCCGTGGCCGAGTGGTTGGCGTCACCCATTATCATATCGGGGGTTCGGGTTCAATTCTCGTTCTGGCCGGGGGGTTCTTCGTCGAAGAAATTTCTTCCGATTTGCACTGGGGTCACGTGTATTCTAGAGCTTGCCACTTTAGAATACATTCAAGGCGTGTCATTCAGTATAGAAATTTCAACTACTACTAATAAAAATGATGCAAGTAATAACTACGTTGAGAAGGGCAAAGTTTCACTGGGAACGTTAGTACCATCTAGGGATTGTTAACCGGTTATATCGTTACCGGTTTTACCGGTAATACTCGATAATTTTTCATTACCGAATTACCGGTAATTTTACAATCAATAATCGGTAATTTCGGTTATTTTCATGTTTACACCATAAAAAATATTTGCATTTATGCCACAAGAATCATAATAAGCTCGAAAAAACACAACCGGCAATGTTACGTCGATTTCACGATCTCCGAACTCCAGTACAAAAATCGCTGCCCGATCTGAAATAGGATTGAGCGATCTTTATAAAAAGACCGATCTAATCGAATCGATTTTCCAAACGGCGTAGGGATCAATCCACTGATTAAATTGGTACCAAAGAATCGATCTTTGCATAATCGATTTTTGAAAAATTAAAAACTTTTTTTTTCGATCTATCTGCTTGTTCTATATGAATGCCGTCTTTTCTTTGAACAGGGAATACAAATTTCATATTTCTATTCAAATATCCAAAGCATTTTGTTCTGTTTCTCACCATGAAGACCATAGCCACAGGCCATTCATCTTGTGCCATCAGGTAGTCGTTTTATTAAATAAATTAATCGAAAAATTATTAGAAATTCATCAACCGCCCATAACTCAGCTGACAATGATCTCAAAAAAGCCAATCGTGCCATACATCTGCCATATAGTCGAAGCCGATTCTCGGTTCTGGCGCCAGATCTAGAAAACAATCTTTCGCCTGTAATTGCAGTCAACATCAGGTTCAGTGATCCTATGCGTTCATCCCCTCAGTAGCTGCCGCTAGTTCTATTTCTGTCACCATTGGTACAGAAGTAAATCGTTGAAGAAGCATTCGGATGATGGCATTATGTTTTAAAAAAATGTTAAGTGGCCTTTGGTGAGATAAAAAAAACGATGTATAATGAGAAACAAATCTACAAAAAAATCGAAAAGATCGAAAGCAAAAAAATCGATTTTCTCGATTATCTTGAGTACAAAAGATCGATCCAAAAAATCGGAAATCGGAATAGAAAAGATCGATCTTCTAAGAATCGATCCGAGATCGCCAAATCCTAAATCAGAAAACGAAGCACAGGATAAGCTTCAGTGATGAAGATCTGAAAGCGACAAAAGAATTGGTGCCTTCGAACCAGTTCTGGTCGCTGTTAAACTGCTATGTCGGGAGAACTGCTCCCTTCATGAAGTTGACGTTGGATTGTAACTTATGCTAGGGCAGCTATCGGAGCAACCATCAGAGATTTCAGAACAGCTGCCTGAAGCCCTGATTGAAAGGACTGCAGAAGAACGTTTCGTATATGCAGATTTGTTCACCTATATGAATAATCATTCTGCTCGTGGCTCATGGCACAATTAATGATGACTTCGGCGTCTTCTATCAAAAGTCTGACTGCAATGATTTAGCAGGAATTTGAAATCATTCGTGACTTGACAAAAATTTACGATGATGGTATTGATTCAGTAGCTGATAACAGGAGGGAAAAATCCTCTGGACGCTGCAGAGCCTGCAAAACAGTTGAGCATCAAGGAAAAACTTGAACCATGATTGCAGCAACCTTTGAACATCCAGCCCAAGCTTAACGTCTATAAACGGATTGGTGAAAACCCTCAGACAAGAGTTTTCGTACAGAGGGCGTCAAAGGCAAATACGTGAAAATGGTTTTCGATGCTCTTCGTACTGTATGCCCAACATCATTGGACTCTGTACTTCTTCTTATGAAAATTTAGTTAATGATATCCGATCTGGATTAGAAGACGACAAAATTATCATTATTTGTGTCCTTAAGTATTACTTTAACCAACAAATTAAGTAGCAAAAATTTGCAAAATGTTTTCTTGTAAACTAATCATTATCAATAAAAGCCATTTCATCAAGAGAATTGTTTATTTGAATGTAATGTTTTTACCGGTTATTTACCGGTTTTACCGATAATAAAATTTTCTTTACCGAATTATTGAAATGTTGGCACGGTAATGCAATCCCTAGTACCATCCAAGTCAAGTCGTATATTTTCGTTGCGTTTATGAAACGAATCGTAGATTGAGATGCGTTCCTTCAAATGATTTTCGGTAAAATAAACCCTTATTCCGAAAACCGATCAGATTTGAATTTAGCACAATGTTGCATTCTTGAATCTGAGCGAGTCAAATACTATCGGGTTTCGCAAATGTTGCGACCTCGGATTGCAGGATGTAAAATTTCATCTCGTTCGGTATGCGATATGTCAAATATGATCGGGAATATCGGATGATATGTAGTCCATACAGTACCATACATTAACGTTTTTTGTTAGCCATCTTTTTTTTTTGTTAGACATCTGTGGAAAATCTACTAATTCATGTGTCGTGTACCAAGGATTAATCTTGATAAGTGTTTTAATTTAATTGTCATCAGTGACAGCATGAACTTTCCAGACAACCCACTAGAAACGTATTACAAAAATATTAACAGATATCAATAAAGAAAAACATCATTGCAAGAAACAGATCTCCAGAGATACGGCCCGTGCACCCATGGAACAATTTGTTGTTCATTTCAATTTTCGGAAAAGAAAAAGAAAAGTCATGATTTTTAATACAACAAAAATTACAACATTCTTTGTGTCTTTGTCCTGACGGAATTTATGGTCATCCATTACCGATTGGAATAAATTAATCGATCCCAGTTCAAGTACGATTTTTTTTTTCAGAATATACATCCCAGGGAAGAAGCCATATGAAAAATTATGGATGTTTGACCGAGCAGCACTCTCAGGCAACACAGTCTTCTTATTGATGGATACAGAGTACTCAGGGTGAACGTAAAGTTTTAAAAATCTTGTATATATAGAGCAGATCTCGGTAAATTTTGACTGTAAACATGAATATTTTACTTAAGAAAAACTATTTTACGCATCCACGTGGACATTATCTAAACCCCTTCCCCCCTCACCATGGACAAGTGTGGACATTTTCGTAATCTGTCATCTGTCACTGGCCTCCGTGTGAAGTTTCATGACACTTTATTTGTTCACAAACTACAGTTGTTTAAGTGTCACTACCTGAACATTCGTATACAAAATGGAAAAAGAGGAATATCGTATATTGATCAAATAATGTTTTTCGATGGAAAAAACTCCTGAATAATCAATGCAGTGGTTGGCGAAATGTTATTCCACTTCTGCTCCTTCGAGAACAACAGCTTATCGGTGGTTTAGTGAATTTTGAAATGGACCGTACAAGCACCGCAGATGCACCTAGCTCAGGAAGGCAAAAGAGGCTACGAATCCAGAAATCGTAAAACAAGTGAACCGACTCGTTTTGAATGATCTGTAGAGTGAAGTTACGCGAGTTCGCTGAGGCCGTTGACAATACTAAAGAGCGAGTGGAATATATAGGGCTGGGGAAAAAAAATGTCGTATTTCTGATCGAAATTTGACGCTTTATTTAACATACTTAAAATTATCCAATTTAAGTCAAATATGCGCCATTTTGTTCGCAAACTTGTTGCCATTTAGAAGGCAACTTCCCATCCGAACTCCCGTAGCTCCTGGCGGGTCATCAAAGATGTGTGAGGCCGAGCGTTGTCCTGGTGGAAAACAACACCATTCCTATTGATCATTTCTGGCCGCTTCTGGTCAATCGCCTGCTACAAACGGTCAAGCTGCTCACAGTAGAGAACCGAGTTGAGGGTCTGGCCATAGTTGAGCAGCTAATAGTGGATGATTCACTTCCAATCCCACCAAACACTCAGCAAAACCTTCCTGGCCGTCAATCCGGGTTTGGCGATGGTGTGGGCCGGCTCACCGCGCTTCGACCACGACTTTTTTTTGCTTTAGGTTGTCGTACGTGATCCACTTTTCATCACCAGTCACCATCTTCTTCAAAAATGAGTCGAGTTCGTTCCGTTTCAGCAGTGCATCGCAGGCGTTGATTCGGTCTAAAAAAATTTTTGGCGTCAGCTCGTGTGGCACTCATGCATCCAGCTTTTTTTGGAATCCAATCTTCTGCAAATGGTTCCAAACGGTTTTATGGTCTATACCCAGTTCCTGGCCAATCGAGCGAGTGCTCACATGCCGGTCTACTTGGATGATTCTTGGATTTCACGACGATTGGCCTACCAGTACGGGGTGTATCTTCGACAGCCACTACACCAGAACGAAATCGATCAAACCAACGCTGTGCTGTGCGAATCGTTACAGTATCGGGTCCATAAACTACACGAATTTTTTCGGCCGCCATCGTTGCAGTTTTACCTCGCAGGTAGTAAAAACGTAAAATATGGCGAATTTCTTGCTTGGTGAACTCCATCTTTGACGCGCTATAACTTGAGACTGAAAAGGACAATCACAACACTGTCAAAACACTAACACTTGTAGCACAGATTGTCGTCTTTAAATAGCCGTATAGCGATAAGTACAACACACGATATGTTCAAGTGTAGCCATATATTGACAATATACGACATTTCTTTTTCACCAACCCAATATTTTGCACGACATTTTGGACATATAAAAGCTATCCGCGCGATGGGTGTCGCGTTTGCTCAAGGTCGACCAAAAATAACAGAGCGTTGATGATTCAACAGCCGGTTTGGCGTTGTTAAAGCGTAATCGAGTGGTAAGTAATCTTCCGACGTTTTGTAACAAAGGATGAAGCGTGGACCAATTACCAGACTCCTAAGTCCAATAGGCAATCTGTAGAGTGGCACTGATGCATATTTCGAAGACTTAGACGTTTCGTACTACAGAAAAGGAATCGAAATGTTGGAAACTCGCTATACCTAGTGTATTTCCCTCGAAGGAAACTACGTTGAGAAATAAATACAGCTTTGCCCAAAAAACGATTGTTTTCATTGAAAATCCCGGGGCTTTTCAGCCCATGTAGAATGTCCTTTAATTGTGGCTGATTCAAACACGAAGTTTCCCATATGGAATAGTACACACATTACATGTAAATGACTTTAACACATAAAAAAGCTCGTAAAAAGTTGTTCTTTACTGTTAGTCATATTGCGACGGCTATATCGTTCGGACAAGTGCTTCAATATTGTGAGGGTTCGTGCCATAAAAACCCCTCGCATCGATCGAACCTTTATTTCCTGAATACAGCAAACTCCCCCACGTTATTATGGAATTATGGATGGTTTGAACGTATGGGAGAATGGTAATGTTTTTGCAGTTGCTGTTTAGCGTTTTGTATCCGGTGTTCATTAAAATTTATAAATTGATGGTACGCCATCAGAATTTATAATGGGCCAGCGATCTTCTAGTGGTTTGGCATTGTCGCTTCGATGTGGGTGTACAGAAGTCTTAACGTTAATGGGAAAATCATCCGCGATGTGGAACATATCGAACGAAGATAGATGAATACATTTACTCATTAATTAGTGCAAACAACATTATGCATTCATCAATAGCCAATTCCGGTGAAGTGGTATAATTTATGTTAAGGGTACCTAGATATTGCGTCGCTGCTGCGTAATTACTCAGGGGAGACCAACGCTCTCGGAACTTCCAAACGGACAGTAGCTAACCATTATTCGTATGAACACGACAGATTGTACAATATTGAAAATTCGCTCCTCTGTACACCAGATTCGGAAACGAAAAATAATTTAACATACTCGCATTCATTCCTATTACGATGGAGATATCTCCCCGTTTGCAGCGTACTTTCAGGTGACGGATGTAATCGAAGTGAAACTTTTTTTTGGTGCTAAATTGGCACCTTTCGAAATTGATACCATTATTCGTCGGATGATGGAAAAAAGAGCAAGAGACCGAAAATATCACCAATGGGTGACGGAATTGACGCTTCCGGGCATGTGTAGCACAGATTGCGACGGAATCGATATTGCTCGATTTTTTTTATATCTTTGATCCCGATTTGATCAAACAGGAACTTTGCGCCGATGGACAAAATTAGTTCCCGCTACGCTCGGAATTTGATTGGATTTGGAAGAGAAGCGAATCGGCAATATCTGAAAGGAACGTTTGATTCATGAGGCCCATGTGAGTATTTATCTGTCATGATTTATTTGCTGCAATACAGAGGAAAGTTTACTGGCGGGCTATAAAAAAATAAAATATTGAAATTATTAAAAAGTGAACGAAGAAAGCCATCGTTTCTCGTATTGCATGGTTCACATTTTTTTTGCCTAAAAGTTTTAAAGTCGTAATTGTTTTCATTTCATTCGTTCAAAACTATTTCCAGCTGCCATATTTCGAAGGTCCCATCAGTCGAAAAGGTTTTTTTTCCGATTTTGAGTAGGAAATTTGAACGAAATCTGACATTGAAAAAAATATATTGACATCCTAAACTATGCTATTATTGATGGCCCGAAATGAACTGTATGTAATCGATATTAATGTTAGCAATAAACTTCATTAAGTTCAACCTTGTGTATTAATCTGTCGACACGGATATCAATCGTTATCAATCCTCTTGATCCAAATGCTTGCAGTACTTCCATAAGAGGATTTTAATTTTCACGAATATAATTGAAATCGATTCAAAATGAAGCCAATGCAACAAAGTGCCATTCAGATCCCATTCTGTAAATCAATTACCAAAGTACAGGAAACTAATTCCCGAAACACACAACGAACTGCATTGCAGGCACCGCAAACGGAAATATGCCCTCCCTTCGCATCCCTTTTATGAATCAGTGAGCATAAATTATGAAGCAACATCAATTTACACTGCTGAATAAATCATTAACCATAATTAAAAGTATGAATAATAACCACTGGCATTGAGTTGACATTTTCCCGAAGGCATACCCCATAAAGATCCCTCCGTCAGCCTGATTCGAGCTTTTTTTTCAGTCGAGTTCCGCCTGTGGATTTACTTGGCAAGTCGAGTCGCAAATTACCCACCTCAAACTCCTGGAAGCAGCTGGACGAATGCGAACGAAAAAAAAAAATCACCGGATCGGAAAGAAATACGACGCGTCTCTTTGCCCACCTCAGCGGCAACCGGACGCGACTCAGGATTATGTTTCCTCCCATTTCCATCGGATCCAGTACTTTTCCTGTTATGTTCCGAGGATTGGTGCGCTTTATTTACCGCGAGCGCGCGTAACTCTTGCACAGTCTCCCTGCTTCATTATAGCACTAATTTGCATCGGACAAATGTGTGACGTGCTTTTCACTGGTTTATCCTCAGCACAGGGTTAAAACCCTCGCGCGGTCCGAATGTATGTTTGTGTATCTGAATATATTACACATAATTTGCATTGAGTGCATCATCCCCGAAAGTACGAACCAATTTGTCATCGAATCAGAGGACGAGCTCGAGTAATATAATTGAGTTTTTCACGTTGTATCATTGATGCTTGATGGCGTTCAGTGTAAATATACAAACATTCGCGCGCCAGTCGATTAACCGAACCGAATGGAAATGACTGTTTGGTAAGTTCGAAATAAAAACATGAAAATCTTTAAAAACTCTATTAGCTTTATCTCATTGTATATTCTGTTTATATCCTCTATCCGGAAGCCGTTTTCGATGACCTATTCGTGCAAATGCTCCCAGTGGAAACATGGCCTGGGATGAATTTTACAGGCTCGCATGCAACATAGGCACCGGAAACGGAAGTGAAAATGTGTACCTATTTTTGTATTGGGTCAAAACGCACTGAGAATTTAACCAGTTTAGGAGGATTGGACCGGTTTAAAAGGTGTATGAGAAAAGGAGCTCGGTCAAATATGAACGGAAAATTAAATCATCGAGACTAGAATGTGAATCGGTGGAGAGCGATCGCTTGTTTTTTTTTACGTAGGATAATCTATCGGGAACGTTTTGGGGGTACAAATTGAAAAACGAAAATCGATCGCACTGTGAAAAATGTCCAATTTCAAACCCTTATTACTCAGTCATTTTATGATGGATTAATGATATGATAGCGTCAATCGATTTGGGCACTCCATAACAATGCATTACAATCTTTGATCTCACATTCAGCGCATCTGTACTCTGTGGAAAACAAAAAACGGGACTGTGTAGTGAAAAATGAGTTTAATGCTGATGTGCGTCACGTACCGTTTAGTATCAAATTCCGAACACTTAAGTTTTAACAGTGTCTCAATACTCGAAATGATAGTGTTTCGCGAATTTAATTTGAACTTCGGATACAATGGAGCCTTTCGAACTTCACTACAATAAAATTGATTTACAAGTACATATTCATGGTAAAAAATTAAAATCAATAACATTTATCTCAAATCACGAACACCATTTTTGTCACTGACTCAAATTCCAAACTAATTTCAATGAAGATTTCTGCATAAAATATCATTTGTTCATCCATTTTCTAGCAGTTAACATGAACACAGTAAACAAAATAGTTAAAACAACTACAAAAACTGAAAAATTAACGATGCCTGTTTTTTAAAAGAAATTTTCTAACGCAAATATGTTATCACTGGTTTTGACACTTTTTTTTGCAAATGCGTAGTATTATAAATTATTGGATTTATCAATGCCTGTAAATGATGTTAAAATGAAGCCTATGCCCCAAATTATGTCAGGGTTTTCATTATTCATTTATTTATAGCATTAACTCTTTGTGGTCGTTTGTCTGCTCTCAGCCACCATAGCAAGAAACCATGCTAATCTTCTATTTCACTCAACCAAATATCAGTTTACGCTTTTCCTAAACGAAGCTTGATGTCTAGTGAACCTATTCACGAATCAATACGGTACTCTTATGAGTAATAGATAAGGGTACTCAGTATCAAACAAAGTAGTCACCCACACAAAACAACGCACAGTGCGTTGAATGAATATGAATGTGGGATAAAAATCAACAGAATTTAGCCATTGTAATACTTTGGTGTGATGGAAAAGATTGTTCATAAGTATCAAAACTACTGTTTGCATAAATGTCTCATATTATATGAGTGATCGCAGAAGTGTCTCAAGCGACGAAACCTTTGTTCATCTAAAGTGAAAAGTTCTGATCTATTCGGATACGCAGAAATCATTATTTGAGTAACTACTGGTTTAAATTATGTTGAAGTATTTGTTTTTAGAGAGCAGAATCATTGTTTGCACAAGTGTCTTATGTCATCTGAATAATCTGTGAAGGCGATCTGGCATAGCGGTAACATCCAAGTTACTAAAATAGAGAAAAAAAAATCTGAATAATCTTATGTAAAAAAATCTTTGATTGTTGAAAGTGAAAAGTTCTTATCTTTTCAGATACACATTACTAGCATTAATTACACATTTATTGCATCGATGGCAAAAGTGTCTCATACTGATAATAAAAATAAAATCAAGTGTTGATTATACTTCATATGATCAATGTTGGAGACTATTTGGAAAGATTCCACACGAAGACGAATTATAAAATATAATTTTACATATATATGGTTCACAAAAAAAAATGTTTATTTTTATGTTCTTGCATGTATCACTGCTTTTCCAAGGAAAAATAATTCCGACCAGTACGACACCCATGCCCAAATTTAATACGACCGCTAAGGGTTCAAGATGTCAATTTACATTTAAAAATGAAGTGTTCGGAATTTGAGACAAAACGGTATGTCACATATTTCTGAAAACTGAGAAATCAGTGTCAGTTGTTCTTCCAAGTAAGCTGCGGTGGCAATATGTGCTCTTAGTAAATATACACTTGTTCGCGTCCGATTCGTCCGCTCCGGAATAACATTATCGGTGCATGCATCGAGTGTATATGAGGTACATTCTGTGTAAAGTTGGGTCACTGACAAGCCAAATAGTTGCATCGCTAGCGAGCGGGAGGCGCTTACGTCGCACGCTTAGTTGGTGTAAAAGGAGGTAGCATTCGTTGATGTCATTTGCTTAGGGGCGAATGCACTGCCATGTTTAAAGCCTCTTAAAAACAAAGAAGTGAAATGAAGGGGCTTTCATTATTAGCGCTTTGTATATCGGACCGAGACGGTCGTACCTTAGCGCTCTTAAAGAGTTCAATGTAATTTTTGGTGTTTTCGCCCACAACTGACGACAACTGAGCAACCGTACGCACAATCCGTACGAAATCGCCTGCATAAGAAAGGTCTTGAGGGCAGAGAAGCACTTAAGAAGCCCGCAAAACATATCAAAACAATATTGAAGTGGACCCAAGACCACAGTTCATGGACCAGTGACGACTGGAATAAGGTGAAAGTTTGAAAAAGGAGTGTTTGCGCCTTACAGTCAAACATGGCGGTGGTGAGTTACTGTACCAACAATGATTATTCAACCAACTGAGCATAACTTTCAACTTTTGCAGCAGGTAAAGTCATAGTGTGGCTATATGGCTACATCCGATGATGGAAAACTTGAGTTCATCGATGGAATCATGACCAAGGAGGTTTATTTGGACATTTTGAAGCGAAAACTACCAGCGTCTGCACAAAAGCTACGGTTGGGGCGCAGATAAACTTCCCCACAAGACAGAGATCCAAAGTACACCTCAAATCTGGTTTCGCAGTGGTTCAAAGAAAAGCGTATCAAGGTTATGGAGTGGTCAGCTCAGTCTCCCGACAATAATCTGATCGAGCACCTCTGGTCAATTTTGAAAATTAAGCTCCAGGAGCAAAAATCATGAAGTATCCAGCAATTGTTGGCTGGTAATCTCAACTGAATGGGACAGAATCACCTCGGAAATAACTGCTGAGCTGTTTGAGTCGATGTCACAACGATGCCGAGCAATTATTGAAGCTAAATGTGGATATACTTTTCTGCGTAATTTTTTAACTTTTATTTTAACATCATGTCTCAAATGCATCATTTGTTTTTCAAGAATTTGTTTTCTATTATGAACTAGCATGAAGTGACCTTGTTTTTACAAAAATAATAATAAACTGAACAACAACTAACCATGTTTGAATCTTCTGGTGGGTTTTTTTGGAAGAAATCTAATTTTTTACTAAGAGTGGATAAACTATTTTTGCATTTTGCGCCGATCCCGTAAGCATGTATCGAAATTAATATAACGGGATCTAACGGGGTGCTGGGCCACAGAGGGCAACATATCATATTCTACTTCGGGCAACATATCATATTCTAATCACCCTTCTTCTGCCTGCATCGCTCGATTGTAACACTGGTGGAGCGAACAAAAAAATCCTAACAATCAAACCACACGGCCCTTTTCAGGGCCTAGTTACTATCAAAGACTTTATTATTTATTAACAACATTAGTTGCTTTAAACATATCCACAATCAGTATGCAACGGATAGTTTACGTAATCCTACGTGAAAGATGCGGTCGTGTCTCGGATACAGCCCTTCAGTAGCTTTTTATGCGCGCAATTGATTGAAGACTCGCCCTCTGAAACACAGGGATACATGAAAACTTTGTTATGAGATAAGAGTAAAAATAACACCATCTTTCCTTCTGACAGTATTACTGCATTTTTGACGTAGGATTACGTCCACTCGAAACCGGTAGAAATTCTGGAAAATGAACTAGCATTATTAATCTCATGGCTTCCGACACATTAAAAGTGTACTTTTTGTCCTATTTTTCAAGAGCCTTATGGAATTTTCGAATTACAGTTAGTACCATCATTACATATATTTATTACATATTAAGTACACCGAGGCAAGTTGAAATACGGGGTATGTTAAAACGCGAGCCATAACTTTTACTAGGAATGATGGATTGATGTGATATATTTTTTCAGTAAACATTATCTTTCAACCCACCTTATGACAGCCATTATCAGAATATTGGAATGCCTTAACGCAATCCGCGCCCTTGTTTACTTTTCTTCGTTTTCGGAATAAAAACAAACATTTTTGCGCGCTCACTCAATCAGTCCGAAAGCTAGAAAATGAACCAGAGAAATAAGCTAGAAACAATAACAAGGTATAAACCAATGATAAGGGAATTGAGAGATCAGTTCAAGACTTCTTTTCACAAAAGTATGGCACACAATTATTCAAATTGTACTCTACTGAAGCGAAAACATGTCCTTCGAAAGTATATCTCGGTGAGATACCAACGGAAGAAATATGTTGGCCTAGCCGAAGACGTCCGCATTCAACTCGCGAATAGAGGGTCTCCGTAGCCACATTGGTTGCGCGTTCGCTTAGTAAGCGATCGATCGTGAGTTCAAAACTCAGGGCCCCCATTGACCATCTTTGTGTTGTTACAGAATAACTACGTCCACGCAACAATCATCAGCGATGGAGATCGATCCACGGTCGAAATAAGATCGATTCATCCATACAACGCTCTGCTCTGCAAGAAACATCGGGCTGCTGTTCTATAAATAACTCAACAATGGATCAACGACTGTCTCCGCTGTCCAGTCTTAACTGGATAATGGAAGAACAGATAGAAAACTCTTACGCCTAAATGGCTACTGTGTAAATGTGTACCATTGCAATGGTATAGAAGGGAATACTCTAACGCCGAAAAATGGCAACTATGTAATGTGCTAATTATAGATATGATAACCATGTGACTTGTACACGATTAAAATTCGGCTCTGTTACAGCTAAAATGCTAATGAGCCTAAAATAAACAAAAGGGATAAAAAAAAAACTCGCGAATAAGTTATTAATTGAAGGCCAAACTTTGTATGTAGACAACTTTTATATGATCTAGCGATATTTGTTTAGAAATTTGGTGACGCATGACAAAAAAAAACACGTTCTAATGTAATATAATATGGGTTTCGTAAGAAACAGCAGGACAAACTATCCGAAATAAAAAATAATAAAAAATATAGTATAAACATTATACAGCCAAACCAGTTTTTGCGCGAGGGATAGGGACCGCACAAAAAAAATCGAACAAGACTTTACCAGTAGCTTCAAAAAATTGTGTTCTCTACACAATTTGAAAACAACTATTTTTTTATGCGGTGGATAGGGACCGCATAAAAAAAGTTCCCCCATGGAAATAACTCGAATCCTCCTTGTTTACCGTTCGATATCCTTTTGTTTTCCTTCTGTAAGTTGGTACTCGTTGCCTTTTCGGTTGCGCGTATAAAATTCGCTGTGCTTTTTTCTGCATGACGGAATTTAAGCTATTAAAAATCATGTCATGCACACCATATTAAATGAGATGGGAGAATGGGAATGATTCTATACGAAAATTTGTATACAAATTTGCTCTTTTCACACTATCAGTTGTGAACAAATTACAATTCACTCTTCGAAAAAAAAATGTTATCGTAGCGTTTCAGAAACGTTAAAGCGTGGAACGTAGACGTCAATTATTATCAGTTAAATAATCAAATCACACGTTATATTATTGTTTACTTTATTAAGCTGCTAACTTGTGTTGATAAAAAATCAACTCATTGCTTTCTTCAATAAGCTTCAAAAAGCAATAATAAGTTAAAATGAACAAAACAAAGCATGAGACTAGTAATTGGTTGACATAGTACCTGTGTAGTGCAATGAAATACTAATAAAAAACTGAATGGCTGATAAATTCATCGAACTGTACGTTGTTCGGTTTGATTATATTTTTCATATAGTCTGTCGTTGAAAAAATTATCCAAAAGTAGACTCATCTGCTATCAAGGTAAATGAATTCCGTTTTTATTGCTCACATAATGCTCAGAAACGCTCACCTTTTTTGGAAAATCTGGAAAAAGCAGGAAAAATCGATTTTTTTGGTCAATTTTGTTTATGTTAGCAATAAAAATTACAATATTTAGAGACTGTGATGGAATTTCGATTTTCCTGTTTGTGATCATTCATTTTAACTTCCGTTTCACGTTTAGTGTAAATTTTACTAATCCTGAATTTGCTTCTTTTTTTTTCATTGTTTCTTATTTCTGCATAATTTTAGTATTCATCGCATAGGTTTTGTCCCTGTTCTACTTCCTAGTTTTGATTCGTTCAAATTGTATACCAAAACAAACGTTCAACGGTTGTTGAGGAATACGGCAAAATCAAACATTTAGAAATTATTTTGGCATACAAATGAAGCATACATTTCTGCATAATTCAAGAACTAATTAAGCAAACTGAACCAAATTTGGCATGTGGAGGTTTTAGGGGGCAAGAAACATTTCACATTGAGGCGGGGGGGGGGGACTGGGGGTGCGTTCTGCCATAGAAATGAAACACGAATTTCTGCATAACAAGCAAATGGAACCAAATCAAGCATATGAAGGTTTGCAATAAATGTTTCTATGATGGTTAGATTCTCCACCCCTCTCTCTAAGGGTGGGCTGCGATACAAATGAAACACAAATTTCTGAATTACTCAACCCCTCCCTCCTCTGGAATGGGGAGGGGGTCCCATAAAAATATTACACATATTTCAACCAAAAATATTCCAACCAAACATGACAATTGAAAATTTTCGGAATACTCTGAAGGAAAAAGGAAAAATTCGGAAAATTAAATTCCCATATGTTCTACAATTACATAGTGACAAGTTCTGTTAGTCCATTTGATGTTTGCGCTAGCGAAATTGATATTTGTTCGAAACTGGAAATGGATTTCAATGTGATGAAACGCACTCCTATATCTTCTTCTAACTATACAAAAACAAGGATCACCGGATGTGTTGATAAGAGCAGAACTCGAGAAAGAAATTGTCCGATTTAGGGCTGTCTTTATTCTATCATATTTTCTGTATAAAACATTTATTCCATGTAACGGAGAAACATGTTGTTTGCAAGTGCTTAAAAAATCGTGAACGAGAATTGTGTTTGAAAATAATCTGATATTATAATGATGAGTTAGGGGGTCTCCGTAGCCACATTGGTTGCGCGTTCGCTTAGTAAGCGATCGATCGTGAGTTCAAAACTCAGGGCCCCCATTGACCATCTTTGTGTTGTTACAGAATAACTACGTCCACGCAACAATTATCAGCGATGGAGATCGATTTACGGTCGAAATAAGATCGATTCATCCATACAACTGCTCTGCTCTGCAAGAAACATCGGGCTGCTGTTCTATAAATAACCCAACAATGGATCAATGACTGTCTCCGCTGTCCAGTCTTAACTGGATGGATAATGGAAGAACAGATAGAAAACTCTTACGCCTAAATGGCTACTGTGTAAATTTGTACCATTTGCAATGGTATAGAAGGGAATACTCTAACGCCGAAAAATGGCAACTGTGTAATGTGCTAATTATAGATATGATAAATATGTGACATGTACACGATTAAAATTCGGCTCTGTTACAGCTAAAATGCTAATGAGCCTAAAATAAACAAAAAAGGGATAAAAAAAATATAACGATGAGTTTTATTAGATATAATAGGAATTTTATAGTAAAAGGTAAATTCAACGGGGTCTAATAGAAGATCAATCAATGAACAGTTCTGCGATAGGACCCATGAACTTGCTCATAGTAAGAAAACGTGAATTTTGGAAGGTAAAATTTTGGGCGGGATGAAGTTTGTCGGGTCAGCTAGTACTACATGAAACATTAACAAAATTGAAAGATTTGGTTAAAGTTCAACTTTTTTTTTTCACAATATATATTTTTATCAAGGCTCATATGGCGTCAGCCTGACGGGGCCGGGAGTTCAACATTTCGACAATGTTTGCCTTACAACTATGTCAGTAATATGTTACTGATTACTCGTGGTTGGCTCGAGGTTAGTATTACAAGTGTTTTTGTAATTGTGTTGTTGCTGTCTCCAATGCTCTGTACGTGTGCCCGACACGGGATACTTCCTATTGGGATGCAGTTGACCATTAATCAGCAACGCTGCCAACTAACGAGTATGTGCTGACGAGGAATGTGAAAAAAATCGTTATAAGCAATTTGCTTTTCAAAAAGTGTGCCTTCTGAAGCGCCCACCTTAGCTAGCGAGTCCGCTTTCTCATTCCCCGGAATCGAACAATGAGAGGGAACCCAAGCTAAGGTAATCTTGAATAATTTTTCGACCAAAACACTCAATAGATGTCTTATTCTTGTCAGGAAATAAGATGAGCGTTTATCAACTTTCATTGTGCGGATTGCCTTTATTGAGCTGAGACTGTCCCTAGTGCGTAGTTTATCGCATCCAGTTCAGCGACATACACGGAACAAGGATCTTTGAGTTTGAAAGAGGCATTGGAATTTTCATTGAAGATGCCGAAGCCAGTGGACCCGTTTATGAATGAACCGTCAGTAAAGAACATTTTATCAGATCCAACTTTCCCATATTTTTCCGAAAATATCGACGGAATAACATTGGAGCGTAGGTGATCTGGTATTCCATGGATTTTTTGTCGCATGGGCAGTTCAAAAATGACAGAGGAAATGCAAAAGTATGGGAAGCAAACTTGGTTGGAGATGCCTGGTGAAAGGTGCACTTCATGGGTAAGGTACTCATGATATAAAGACATAAAACATGACTGAGGAGTCAGTTGGAGTAGATTTTCGAAGTTATCAATCACCAATGGATTCATGATCTTGCAACGGATGAGAAATCTGTAGGATAATTCTGTGAACCGAAGAGTAAGCGGGGGTACTCCTGCCAAGACTTCGAAACTCATCGTATGTGTCGAATGCAAACACCCCATGGCTTTACGCAAGCAACGATATTGTATCCTCTCCAGCTTGAGAATATGAATCCTGGCAGCTGATCGGAAGCAAAAACTGCCCTATTCTAACACTGATAATATCGTTGTTTTGTACAACTGAATGAGGTCTCCTGGATGGGCGCCCCACCATGTTCCGGTTATTGTTTGGAGTAAATTGATTCTTTGCTGGCATTTCTGTTTCAAATACGCAATGTGTCTCCCCCAGGTACACTTAGAATCAAAATATACTCCAAGGTATTTGAAAAACATCGAGTGCCTGATCGGTTTGCCGGATAGGTGAAGCTGGAATTGGGCGGGTTCGTGTTTCCTAGAAAAAACGACCATTTCGGTTATCTCCGTAGAGAATTCGATACCCAGCTTGAGAGCCCACGTGAACAGATTGTTCAGGGTATCTTGCAAGGATTTTTGCAGAACGACGGGATTAGTACCCGTGATGGAAACAACTCCATCGTCTGCGAGTTGTCTCAGCGTGCAGTCTCTTGTTAGACAATCATCCATATCATTGACTTAAAAACTGTACAAGAGGGGGCTTAGGCAGGAGCCTTGCGGTAGGCCCATAAAACTGTAACGAGAAGATTTCGAGCTGCCATGAGAGAAAATCATGTGCTTTTCTGACAGTAAATTGTACAAGAAATTATTCAGAGTTGGTGAAAGTCCACGATTATGAAGATTCTCTGAAAGAATTTCCATGGAAACTGAATCAAATATGCCTCTTTGATATCGAGGAAAACGGAAGCCATTTGTTCTTTGCGAGCAAATGCGATTTGGATTTCAGAAGATAGCAGCGCGAGACAATCATTCGTCCCTTTACCTCGGTGTAAGCCAAACTGCGTATTTGACAGCAAATTGTTCGTTTCAACCCACTTGTCCAAACGATGTAGAATCATTTTCTCTAACAATTTACGAATACAGGATAACATTGCAATCGGCCTATACGAATTGTAATCGCAAGCCGGCTTGTTGGGTTTTCGTATGGCTATCACTCTCACTTGTCTCCAGTCATGCAGGACTATATTCAGCTCCAGAAACTTGTTGAGCAAGTTCAGCTAAAGGGGGTCTTCGTAGCCACTTGGTTACGCGTTCGCTTACTAAGCGATCGATCGTGAGTTCAAACTCAGGGCCCTCAATTGACCATCTTTGTGTTGTTATAGAATAACTACGTCCACGCAACTATCATCAGCTATGGAGATCGATCCACGGTGGAACAAAGATCGATTCATCCATACAACTGCTCTGCTCTGCAAGGAACATCGGGCTGCTGTTCTATAAATAACCCAACAATGATCAATATCAACTGTCTCCGCTGTCCGGTTTGCTGAACAATGGATGAACAGATAGAATGCCCTTACGCCTAAATGGCTACTACTGTGTAATTTACCATAATGTAATGGAACAGAAAACCTATCGCCTAAATGGCTACTACTACTACCGTGTAATTTACAATTTATAGAAACATAAACATATGTACATGTACACGATAAAAACCCGGCTCTGTTACAGATAAAATGCTAATGAGCCTGATAAATAAATGAATGGGATAAAAAAAAAAAAAGTTCAGCTAACGCTGTTTCGCCAAGTCGGGAAGATTCTTCAACAAGTTGAATTTAATCTTGTCCGACCCCGGAGCTGAATTGTTACATGAGAGAAGAGCAATTGAGAATTCTACCATCGAAAAATTCTCATAATCGCCTTGGAGGAGGAATTCAACTTATTTGTTAAAAACGCAAATAAACTATGTTCCAAAATTCAATTCGTCACCGGCACGTTTTCGATGGATTTTAGCCCATTTAACAAAATGAATCTACATGTATATCTCTCTCTTCTTAAGTAAAATCGCAGTGTAAATAATTAAACCATATTACGGTCAAACAAACTTTTCCTAAGTTATGATTGACTTGACATAAGGATCCAGTCATCTTCTTCAGAATTTCTTGTGGATACATTACAGCTAAAGTTTCAAAGCATAAGATGAAGTCTGGACAACTGATATACGTGAAAATAAAAATGATAATTATCACAAATGTCTTATGATTTGAGAGTTCCGAACACACCCGTCCAGTGTTCCAATTTGTTATCCACCTCAGCAAATTATATCCATAAAAACCTACGAGATATATATAGGTCATCCGGATCACAATCGTTGACAAATAAAACAGAAACACACAAAACACGCAACGGCAAGCCAACTCATACCGAAAGACGAAATCCATAAAACCAACCAACAAAAGCCAAACCAATAAATGCTGGAAGCCACACAATTGCACAACAGTAAGGAAGGAGGAAAATCATCGCATTATCTTATCACCCGAGGCAATACCGTATCGGGCTGCGGAATAAAACGTAAGTATGCGGCGGGGAAGATTAGACCAATCCAAACCATTCTCCAACATGTTGTGGATTATCCGAAGAAACTTGGTTGGATACTGTCCGGAATTCACCGGAAGCATGAATGTATTTCGTTGCAGCAATCCCACACATGCACCCCTTGTCCTTTCGGCACGACGAGTTGTTCTAGTTCAGCACTTCCAATTAAATCCGCCTTCCGGCGGAGAAGATAGGCATTCGGGGGCCATCTAACGGCCATTCTCTCCGAGTGTTACCCAATGGAACCGCAAAAAGCTACATGCACTTGTGCTTCCGCTGCTGCCTGCCAACACAACTTTTTGCGAGTGTTGCTTAGCTAGCAGAGACGGAACCGAGTAGTTTGGAAAAGTTTTATTGTATTCCAATATGTTTGTGCCCCTCGGTAACCTCACTTTATGGCCATTGTCGGGCGAGGAGAATATTGTTTCCGTTACAATTTTTTTGCTGTTGTATTGCTGGGTTGGGCAGCGAATTGGGATTTATATCATACGGTCATAGAGCCAGGAATGTGAAATTGGAGAACAATCGAATTTTGCACCATCGAACTGTAAGTAAAACTTTATGTTACAGGTATCGGAGCACGGTTTTAACGATCGACAGTTTGAGCTAAATTTGATTACAATTTAAAGCAATTTTATTCTTCTAATGTTGAGGGGAATTCCCAGTTGATGCATAGCAATAAATTCCACGCCAGAAAATAACGAAATAACGAATGGAGTCATTTATCTGTGCATTCCTTTTCACGGAGTCAATAATTTATTGCGACCCGACTTTCTTCATCTTTCGTCCTCCCACAGCTCCCTGTTTCTGCGTGGAGGAAGTTTTGCCTTCCACAACGATTCAAGTCTAAGGCTAATTTATTTCAAACAATATTTTCTCCCATAACAGAGGATTGATTCTCTTCCACCGTCGTGCGACTGTCATGGATATTACGCGCATAGAGCCTTCTCTATTGCTTCCTCCGCTCATAAAACTGTGAAAGCGTACAATCGTCAGTTGCCTTATTGAGAAAGTTGAAAAGAGCGAAGCGTTGGGCCGGAAAACAGTTTCCCAAAAACAATTCGGAAAACAAGACGATGATTCCGAACGTTTATAAATCTTCGTTTCAAGTTCATTTCTTCTGTAATTTCACGCGTCTTCGGCCTAATCGATATGATTCCAAAAATAGAACAGTTATCTTCATTCGCAGAAATTTCGGCTATGGGTGAACAAAATAAAGGCTACAGTTTTAGGAGCGAATATCCATTAAGGTCACATTTTATATCTATGCCAATGCTTTTTATTTTTGGGCAGAAATAAACAAGATCCTTGATTTTCGACAAAATATTCTCATTTCTTTGTCTGTACACATTGTAAGAAGAATCGACCTTTCGAATCGATAAGTTTTGGAGAAAGTCTACCGACAGAGTGTCTGATTGCTTGTTGGCCCAATTTCATCACATTTGTCACGTATTATGGGTATTCTTGGAACATGTTTCCTTCCTATTATTGCCGAAAATTGTCCGCCAAGAACGTCTGACACTATGTGAGCAACACTATGGAGCGAAGTCAAGTTTGGGTTAAATGATGCCGAAGAATGAAAATAACAAACCTAGTCGTTTTTCTACTTTCGACATACAATATGAATTGATTGTTATTGGCTGTAATCTACATTTATTGAACAAATTATGAGTAATTCCACTTGAAACGAGCTGAAAAGGGCCTGGCCGGGTAAGGGAGTAAAAAGTGCCCCCAAACCAAATCACTACACCCAAACTAGCGTTGGCAGGAAACATTTCATCTTTGGCAGAAATGATACCATTTAGTGTGCTGGAGAGTCAAATGCGCAATAAATGAGCTGTTTTAAAAGCTTAAAAATGTTTATTCGTATCGTGTGTTTTTTTCCGCGTCATAAATTAGACGCTTCGCGTAGTGTGTGATGAGTAAGAAGAAGAGGAATGTAGGCTCGAGCCCTGCAAAAAACGAACGCATTGCCAGGGGCAATGAAATTTCGAGGCAAGCGTCATCTAAAGATGCACGCGATGTTGGTGCAGTGAAAAGCGCTCGCACTGAACCGAGCCCTCGCGAGTGGGACACCGCATCGAATAACAGCGGAGTAGGCGATATCGGTGCGTCGGTCGAAAATGTAAACGTCGTTACCCAGGCAGCAACCAAAATCAAGCTCCCCCGCTGGTGGTGAAGGCGATCGCCTTTGACAAACTCATCACCAAACTCGCATTGATGGGTGTTACAGCAGAATACAAGCTGTGTGGCATAATTCAGTCTTTTTTCCAAGCAGTAAACATAGTTTGTTTTCCGTCATCATAAGGGCTTCGTTGGTGCCTTTGAGAATGCATCAATGCATTAAACTGACGTTATGGCGAAGCAAACGTTAAGGTTGTGCGCCGAAATTTTTTTGGGGAATACCAAGCATCTTGAATGTCTTACTGGAATGTTATAAGTTATTTGGGTTCGCGTGCCAGTCGCAAAACAGCCTTCAACTAGGATTGCATTTACGCTAATATTGATCATAATGAAGCATTGCTACTGCTACTACTCGAAAAGGTTGTTATTAACAAACAGAGTTTATTTCACTTGTTTAGTCACCAAGAAAGTGAATGACGTTCTGGAATTTTGTATGTGATTAGGTTTCGCTTGCCAGTAGCAAAACTTCCTCCACTAGGGGTGACAGCTGCGCTTCTCTCGAGCATGAGAAAGTAATGCAACTTTTTTCGATGCCAGTAATATTAACAGAAGCGTTTCTTTTGAGAATAGCGTAAAATGATGAGAAGTATTTATATTCCTAGTAGTTTCAAGCCACCAATGTATGGCTCTGTATGCATGCTATGGCGAACGCTTGTTTGGCGCTTGGTTTACGTTGTACGAACGATGCCTAGAGGTGCGATTCCTTTGAGGCAATACTAAATAACATGTAGCATGATATTTGATACTTGCAAGTGTTGTCATTGTTGTTGTTTCCATGCGGTGCCAAAGATATATTGATGTAATTATGAGATGTGGAATAATGGTGCTGGTGCAACATGTAAAGCTATCCACATGGCTACTGTAGCACGCTATCCACATGGCTACTGTAGCACTGGTTTCTGCGCACTGCTCTCCGCGCCCGACTGGCTCAGTACTTTTTATTAACCTCTTTTGTTTACAATCACAATTTCTTATTTACTTACTTAATTTTTCGGGTCGCGCTAGAATCGTACGCACACGTTTCCGTGGTGCTGACTCTGCGCGAACCCCTGTTGTACAATTAAAACCGCTATGTTGAACATGCCCCTGGAAATTTGACGAATAAACAAAACTAAAGTGGGGCCGGTTCGACATAAGCGGGACTTATAAATTAAATAAGGGCGCTACAGCTACTGATGCTTCAGCAGTTATTCAGCAAATACGTGATAATATTGCACCTGATTATAAAATGAAGTTGGGAAGTGTTTTCTAAGAGTAAAAAAGGAGCGCATGAAGAAGAACAATATCTATCTCGGTCTGGGTCATGTATAGGTCATGTATATGTATATCGTCGAGTCTATTTCAATTGCGAAAAAGGCCACCGGAATAGCGTTCGAGGTATGAAATAAATTGCGACATACGATCAGGTAGTGTATTGTTTTGCGAGGGCTGGATGAATCATCAATCAATTATCGTCAACTGATTCTACAACGAAAAATCCATTTCAGAGATTATTCTACTAAGCAGTTGTTTCTAAAATTTCACAACATCATAGAATAATATCCGAAGGTATGAACAAGCGACTTATATAAAATAACAGTGTAGTTCTACGTTAACAATGCGGTCGTATCTTGGACAAAACCTCCTATCATTTTTCGTTTGTTTCACGCCATCCTCAAAAGCTTCGAGATAAAAATTAGAAAAAAATACTGAATGTGCATCTTACTACGGTGTATCAAGAAAAATTGACAAAAAAAAGTTCATCAAAAATTTAAGTACAGGCAAACCTTAAAAAATTTAAGTACAGGCGGGGGATAGGGACCGCATAAAAAAAATCGTGCAAAACTTCATCAGTAGCTTCGAAAAATCGTGTTCGGTACACATTTTGAAAAAAAATTTTTTGGTGCGGTAGACAGGGGCCGCATAAAAAAAGTTTCCCCCAAGAAAATAACTAAAATCCACGCCGTTCACCGTTCAATTTCCTTTTGTTTGCCTGCTTTGCGACGGGACAGTTTGCCTTTTCGGTTGCGCGTGGCTGTTTTGTGCTTTTAGTTGCATGTCGAAACGTGTTGCTGTTAGAAATCATCTCATGCAAATACTTAGAAAAACTTAGAGCATTTGATGGGAGGAAGAGAATGATTCCATAAGTGGATAATTGAAGCGCAAATATGCTTTTTTCGCACTGAAATGCATATAAACCATCGAAAAAAAAATACGCGGGTGCCGCGTACAAAAACGCGTTAATTGGAAAATCCGCGTAAAAAACCGCGTTAATTGGAAAATCCGCGTAAAAAACCGCGTTAATTGGAAAATCAGCGTAAAAAAACCTCGTAAAAAATCGCGCAAAAAAACCGCGTAAAAAGAAACCTGGGTGTACAGTCATTGAAAGTGCTGTCCGGTGTTACATTAATTCAGTTCGGATATGCAATCAACAAGCTTCGTTCCACGCTTTACTTGGTGCAACAAAAGTGAATGTTCAAGTATCTGAATCATCCACTCATTTTCGGTTATATACTCGTGAATGTTAAGTAGCATGACACATTGTGCTTCATTGGATTTGACAGATTCCCAAATTCTTCTTCAGGCCTCTGAAGCCAACTTCTTGTAATCAAGTGATTTTGTTTGAAGCTGTGGGAAAATGAACAGACACAAAAAGGCACGTCCGAAATCTACTTGGCTGATATCAATATATCAAAACTTCGTCTGCAAATGACGGATCTCTTTAGTAGCATGTCCGAAAAAGAACCTGAAACTATTGAGAACCAGAGCAGTGGGTCCAAAGCCCCAAAAAAGGAGGATGGTTGTAATAGCTGTTATCCATGGTTATTATAGATAGAAAGTAATGGATAGACCCCTAAGCCAAGGTGTTACGCGACCTGTGCCGAGTGTTGAATGGTATGGGGGGTTTCATCAAATACCTTGTCTATAACGGAGCCTGTGGTGCACCGGGGCGCCCTCTACAGTATTTTCCGCCCTTACTGCATTAAGCGGGTCACTGATGTAGCTGACCTTCTTTACCGCGCAACTCGTGGGACTCACATGAACAATCCTAACAAGCTTTTCGGGTTCCGGCAGCCTCTCCCTGAATAATGGAGACGAACAAAATGCTGGACAGAATAAAGTTTATTCAGGTGAACCTTCATCACGCCAAGGGAGTAAGCAGCGTCCTATGCGGAAGGTTCATTCACGAAACTTTGGATGTGGCTCGTATTTAAGAGCCTTGGTTCTATAATTCTAGGATTCGAGAAATCTCTACACAAGAATGTAAGCTTTTTATGACAGCACACAAACTGCACCAAGAGCAGCAATTCTTATACGGGATAACATTAGGTATGTACCAATCACAGAATTTATCAACCATGACATCGTGGCAATACAATTGGAGGTTCCAACGACCCAAGGGAAAACCGTTATGATCGTCACTTCGGCTTATTTCCCAGGAGACAACGTTGAAGTTCCTCCATTTGAAGTTGCTATGCTGATACAACATTGTAAATTAAATAACAAACAATTCATCATAGGATGTGACGCCAATGCCCACCATACGGTTTGGGGCAGTAGCGACATCAATGTTAGAGGTGAATGTTTGCTTGAATATTTAATGTCAAATTATATTAACACTTGTAACCAAGGAAACGACCCAACATTTGTTAACTCTATCAGACAAGAAGTTCTTGATCTAACACTTTGCAGTTCCAAACTATCAGATAAGATAAAAAATTGGCATGTGTCAAATGAAGAATCTCTATCTGATCATAAACATATAATGTTTAATTATAATTCTGGTGATCTTTTGATCTAACAATTCAGAGATCCGAGAAAAACAAATTGGGATAGTTATCATTCCAAACTTAAGGAGAAAATTTTGATATCAGTGGAAAGTATTTCTTCCACTGAACAGCTTGAAATAGTTTCATCAGATTTTGAAACCAATATTAAATCCACCTTCGAAGAAAACTGTCCACTGAAGCAAAAAACTTCAAGTAAGGATGCATCTTGGTGGAACAAAAAACTTGAAAGGCTTAGAAAATTATCTAGAAAACTGTTCAACAAAGCAAAAATTACCTCTGATTGGACAGATTACAAAAACAGAATATAACAAAGAAATCCGTAAATCTAAGAGAAGGGATTAGAAGTTCACCTGTGAACAGGTAGAAAGTTTACCTGTTGTAGCAAGACTTCATAAAGCCCTTTCTAAGGATCATACCAACGGACTTGGTAGTCTGAAAAAAGGAAATGTCATCTTAAAAATGATGGAAAAGGTCATTGATCTCCATATCAAATCATCATATTTGAACAGGAGACCATTGAACAAATTTCAATTTGCCTACCAAGCAAATAAATCAACTGAAACAGCACTTCACACGTTAATTTCAAAAATTGAGAAGTCTTTTGATGCTAAACAAATCTCACTTACAGCTTTTCTTGATATTGAGGGAGCATTTGACAATGCATCCTACAACTCTATAAATAAAGCTATGAAAAAATTTAGTTTTGACATGTGCATCTCCAACTGGATACATGCCATGCTAACCAACCGACTAATAACAGCTAAATTAGGAGGATCTACTTTAACAACGAAACCAACTAGAGGTTGCCCTCAAGGAGGAGTTCTGTCTCCTCTGTTGTGGTCCCTAGTTGTCGACGATCTTCTTAATAACCTAGCTAATTTTGGATACGAAGTCATTGGTTTTGCTGATGACATAATCATCTTAGTGAGGGGTAAATGTGAGTATACTATTTCCAATAGAATGCAAACAGCCCTTAACTACACACTCAAATGGTGCAACTTGGAAGGACTTAGTGTTAATCCTTCAAAAACAGTCATAATTCCATTTACCAGAAAAAAAAAGTACAAGATTCCACCTCTTAGATTGGGAGGTGTACAATTGGAGCTTTCAAGACGAACCAAATATTTAGGTGTCATGCTTGACCAAAAACTAAATTGGAACGACCAACTGGAGTATGCAATATCTAAAGCCCAGACTGCTCTCTGGAGTTGTAGCAGTATATTCGGGAAAAAGTGGGGACTAAAACCGAGAATGATTCACTGGGTTTACTCGGCAATTGTGAAACCCAGACTAACATATGCTTCGCTAGTGTGGTGGCCTGAAACTACACAAATATCAGCTCAGAAAAAGCTCGATAAACTACAACGTCTGGCATGCTTATCAATAACTGGAGCAATTCCTAGCGCACCTTCCAAAGCCCTAGATGCTCTTTTATACCTTCTACCCAATGTACCAATATGTGCAACTTGATGCGGTAAAAGGTGCTCTTAGGCTGAAACGTATAAAACATTTTCTAGAAGGAAATCTCACAAGGCATTTCTTCTTCTTCTTCAATGGCACTAACGTTCCTAGAGGAACTTCGCCGTCTCAACGTAGTGTTACTTGCGTCATTTTTATTAGTACTTAGTTGAGATTTCTATGCCAAATAACACGCCTTGAATGCATTCTGAGTGGCAAGCTCTAGAATACGCGTGATCACAGTGCAAGTCGGAGGAAATTTCTTTGACGAAAAATTCCCCCGACCAGAACGGGAATCGAACCCGAACACCCGGCATGTTAGTTATGACGCTAACCACTCGGCCACGGGAGCACAAGGCATTTACAAATCCTGAAAGATTTTCAATTGAACACTATAGTAAGCATGAATGAAGACTGGATGGAAACAAAGACTAACTTCAGTGTTCCCTTCAAAGTGATTGAATTCAATCGCAACGAATGGGAAGAAGGTGGTCCCAAAACTCGTCCAGGATCACTAAATCTACGGGAGCTGGTATTACTGGACCAGGAATCGACATGTCAATTCCAATGGACAGTGGCCTTCAGTTTTTCGAGCAGAAATACAAGCTATACTAACATGTACAAATATTTGTTCGACTAGAAAATACAGGTATGCCAATATCTGTACCTTCTCAGATAGCCAAGCAGCTCTTAATGCAGTAAAAGCATACACATGTCAGTCAAAGCTAGTTTGGAAATGTATTTTATCCTTAAATCAACTAGCTGCTACTAACGAAGTTCAACTATACTGGGTGCCTGGTCACTGCGGTATAGAAGGTAATGAAAAAGATCTCTTAGCAAGATTAGGATCTTCAACTAAATTCGTCGGGCCTGAGCCATTTTGTGGATTATCTACATCATGCATGAAATCGGAGCTAAAAACCTGGGAAATATCGATGATTCAAGCCAACTGGAGAGCTCTATCAACACCAAGACAATCCAAATTATTCATTACACCTTGTAACAGAATAACACGCAACCTACTCAGCTTGAATAAGGCAGATTTGAGTACATTAACCGGTCTATTGACCGGACACTGTCCGAGCAGATATCACCTTTAAAAAATCGGAAAACTGGCAGATGATAACTGTCTTTTCTGCAATTTCGAAGCTGAGACTTCGGAACATTTACTGTGCCAATGCAGTACACTAATTCAGCGAAGACTGCGAATTCTTGGAAAGGGCATTCATATGCCTAACGAGATTTGGTCTGCTGAACCAAAACAGGTAAGGAACTTCATAAAGGAAGCCATACCTTCGTGAGGGGATGTGCAAAGTCCTGGTGCGACTATCACTTATTCTCTGATGGAACGAACTGACACTGCATACATAGCAAACTGGAGTGCACTACAATAGATCAAACTAATGGTCGCAGTGGTACAATGCTCCTACAGAAGAAGAAGATCAATATATCAATATTCTGTGCGAAAACCTGGGAGAGTCGATGCTGAAAAGAGGTTGGAAAATAATTAATCATTCCAGCAGAATGACGACCCGGGATGTACGGCGAAAAAATGCAAGCATTATTGCGGTCGAACCACATTTAACACTCCTATACTCGCGCATTGGTCTGTCAGACCGAGAAATCAATAATTCGTTCATTTCTCAGAAAATATCAACACTACGACTTTGCAATTCTCTCTAGCTTCGTTATTCGTCGTTCGTCATCGTTTAGCGTATCGCATGTGTTGGTATAAAGCGGACGTGTGCCACTTTTTAGCACTTTCGGTCTGACACACCGACGCGAGTATAGGAGTAACTTTTTTGGACAAGTGACTTTTTTCATATTCTAGAATATTGTTGAATGAAATGTATAAATTAATGTGCATAAGTAATTAATGCATAAGATCGGGGGGTCTTCGTAGCCACTTGGTTACGCGTTCGCTTACTAAGCGATCGGCCGTGAGTTCAAACTCAGGGCCCTCAATTGACCATCTTTGTGTTGTTATAGAATAACTACGTCCACGCAAACATCATCAGCGATGGAGATCGATCCACGGTCGAAATTAGATCGATTCATCCATACAACTGCTCTGCTCTGCAAGAAACATCGGGCTGCTGTTCTATAAATAACCCAACAATGATCAATATCAACTGTCTCCGCTGTCCGGTCTGCTGAACAATGGAAGAACAGAAAGAATACCCTTACGCCGAAATGGCTACTACTGTGTAATTTACCATAATGTAATGGAACAGAAAACTTAACGCCTAAATGGTTACTATTAACTACTGTGTAATTTACAGTTTATAGAAACATAAACATATGTACATGTACACGATTAAAACCCGGCTCTGTTACAGCTAAAATGCTAATGAGCCTAAAAAATAAATAAATGGCATAAAAAAAATGCATAAGATCATTACCGGACTATTCTCATTTGATTTCAGTCCCTTTTGTAACTGGATTCCATATATTAACTATTCGTCGATATATTCGTCGTTAGATGCATACGTTCAAAAGCAAAATATAAATGTTTGACTTTCGTATAGTTATTCGCTAAATATAATGATCATACATATACACACTTGTGAAAGAATTTCACTTGTGGAAGAATTGTAAACAGTCTAATCGGTAGCTTATGGTAATTTTTAACAGTTACAGTTTCGGGAATATTTTTTTTATAATGGACAATATCGACAAGAAAACAAGAAAAAGAAAAGGAAGTTCCTAGGAATCCTTTTATATCATCTTTTTATGCCCCATCTAAAAAAAGGCATTAATTCTTAGTTTACCAAGAAAACAGAGACTTAGAAATATGCAAACTTCATATTCCAGAACCTTTATCATCTGGTAATTATCTAGAAGGTCGTTATACATTCTTCTTCTCGATAAAATACCCGAAAAACACGCAACAACTGCATGAAATGTAAAACATATATTTGTTTCGAGCATGTAGTTATAACTATGTAATGTAACCGTGAAAAATTCGAATTTCGGTATTTGTGTTGGAGTATCAAAAATTACTCTATTTTGAGGAGGCTGAATTAGATGTCTATTAAAACATAATAAAGACGAAGAAAACATTTTTTTTTTAGTTTTTTCATTCAATCATACCCTCTTCTTCAAATAAATGCCAATAAAGCCTGAAAAATACACAATGGCAACATTACAGAGAAGTTTAATTTTCGGTCTGTGACACCGTGCGCGAGTATACGTGTTATGATTTTGCACGCGAGTTTCGGGGGGGTAATAGCTACCCCAGAGTCTCGATTTGCATCTAACAGGAAATCTTTGGTCTATACACAACAACAAAGTATAGAGCAGGGATGACAAACGAATGAGCATATTTTGCAGGTCTGCAGAAGACATGGGACGATTTGGACCCACAGCACCTCCGAAACCTCGTCGAAAGCATATCATAGCACCTTCAATTGGTAATTGAGGCCAAAGGAGGTCACATTGACTGCTAAATATTTGTTTTAATATTTTGGTTGAAAGCATGAAGTAGTTTTTTGTATCACATTAACTTAACTATGAATTAATGAAAACGTACGTTACTTTAATTAAAAATAAAATTGAAATCACTATTAAATAAAAATCAAATGGCATGGCAATGGCTAAAACTATAAGTAGAAATAAAGAATAGTTTGAAAGAGAGGCTGTATCAGTTTCCTCGACATCTGAAACAATTCGCGCTATTATGCAGTACAATTTCGATCTGCTATAAAATTCACTCTTATCAACAGAATATGTCCCACCATAAAGCTAATTTCGAGTGCATATTAGCATTATCTGAAGTTATTTCCCGAAAGTAAACAGTCGCAGAAGAGACATGAGGTGCAAACATTGTCTTGGGTGATTCACAATTCTTCCTCGCGAGCGAGTGGTGACCGGGGGGCTGCGTCTCACATAAGCATTACGAGACAGCGTAACGTTCCGTGAAGTCGTAAAAGCGTGCGAATAAAAGTGAAAACGACACGTGCTTTCAGCCGGGCGCAATGATACCGAAAATAGCAAATACTAGGTATTATCATGAAAAACCACAACGCTCACACACACAGCGCGACAACTGCGGCATTAGCGGGATCCTTTGGGAGAATAATGATCGTAAAAGAGTATAATAATAAAATCCTCCTCAGTCATTGCTGCTGGCGGGAGTCGGAAAGAAAGTAAAAAGCCACCAGCCAAGTTGTGGCGCCTCTTCTCGGAGTCTCGAGTTTCACTGGTGCTGCAGTTAAACACTGCGAAAAAATACGCAGGAATATCCTTGGAGTCGTTCGTTATTATTCAGGTCGCGGTTTATAGTGGATTTTGATGTGATGTGAAACATACATATTGGTAGGAATGACGTCAATTTGTCTCGGAAGCCGTGCATTCGAAGAATTCAAATCCTGAAGAGGGGACCACTAGCCAGAAGCAAAGCACAAACTCAAGCAGCGGATTTGGAAGAACGGAGAAGTGAACTAATCAATTTCCAAGTACTAATAATAAACATTTTAACGCTCAGCAAACATAAATTCCTACAGGAAACGACGCTGCGGGAACATAATACGCAGCCTTGGAGCGCTTTTCCCTTTCTTTATCTGCCTTTGCCGAGATTTTACAAACGTCATTTCTGTGTTTCGCGTACTCGAGTGTGCTCTAATTATACATCATTCCATTCAGCGGCGAAATGGAAGGAAAATATATACCATATCACTTCCGGATGCGCACAAACATATACCATAGGCACTGGAAGCTCGGAGGCTTGGAAGTGTTCTACATTCATCGAAGAAAAGACATCGGAGAATGCATTGCAAGCTTCACATTGCGGCATTGAAGCTTCGCAAAGAGATCTTGTGCTAGAATAGTTTGCTTGCTCGGTATGTTTGATGGCGCCAAGATGATGATGAAGTACGAATGTATAGAATATCGCTCTGCGGCGAGCTTCAGTTGGATGAAACGAGAAAGATTCACGCTCGAAATCAGAAGAGACACCCAAAGGGAAAGAAGTGCTCACAGCGGGATGAATGGTTTGCTGCAGAGATACAACCAAAGCTAAACAACACTGAAAATAAGCAGGAAAGCCTGATTTATAAATAGCATTGCTTGCCAAGAACAACATACGATTGTATGCAATAATCTAAAATTGATGACTTTCATATCCGCACCATGTTATTCTCCATACGCCTCATATAATCCTATAACACGATGTTTAAACGAAAAACATAGTCTAGGATTGGCCCATAATGGTACTACAAAGTAGTAGTTCCCGCTCGAAGCATCTAGCATCTCTGTTATTACTAAACCTCCCTCAAATTAACTTTCCGAGCGACTGACAATCCAAACGCACACAGAGCACCCAGCCAGCACTGAGGTTCCACGGGGCAGAAAAGCGGTTTGAGAGCAGGGCACCCATGATAACCGTCACTAATCCCAGCAAATTCTCGAACACTCATTTGCTTGTCGTAATGACTTCACCGAGAAAAGTAAGCTTACGATTTCCTCTGCCAAATTTATCTTGGAAGTGTAATTCGTGCGACACTTCAAAACCGCCCCCTCTCGCTCTTTTATCCCGCTACAAAATAAACTGCGCTCTCTCTCTCTCTCTCTCTCTCTCTCTCTTGAGCTTTTGCAGCTTCAGCGCAAAGGGGGTGTGGGAAACGAACCGGGTGAAGCAACTTTAACTTGCCTCGAGCTCATCCCGAATCTAGCCAATTTCCTCTGGTGCTTCCCCACCCCAGGAGTTTAGAGAACCGCATTGAAGCTGCGGTGAAATGATCGCCTCGAAAAACCACCAGCCGGGAACTAATGCGATTTTGAAACTTTGAAGCAAATTCCAAATGATGCAGCGTGTGATGCAGGAGACGTAGCTGACGAGAGTCGAGTCGTTGGAAGAAGGTGGTTGGAATCTTTGTACCGCCGCTTACTTCTGCCAAATAATATGTTATCTTAGTTGAAACAGGGTGGTGATGGATAGCGCAAAATGTATTGCAGTCGGATTTGTTCCACAAACCAGCATTATTTATAGGAGATGGAATTTCGCACACAAATGTCTGTTAAAAGAAGTTGTAAAGCAAATATAAGCATTAAATATAGTTAACTTTTGAAACTGTAGTATATATGATGATGTACATTTTATGCATAAGCAGTAAAACTAAAATGAGCAAATAGACTACAAAACTCTGTGTAGATCGGTAAAAAACTTCCAACGCGCCTTATAGCAGAAACTTTTAATTAGTCCGGGATGGTGTATAAATAGCATTGAAACTGTGTAGATGGTTTATGAGTGAGCAAAACCAGTCAAACCAAGTTCCATTCAGTTCCTATTAGGTGTACCGGTGAGTTTCTTCGGTTTTACAACAGATGGCGTAACTTGATTATTATTCCAGTGAATCAAATTTCCAGACATTCATTGGAAAGCTACTGTCATTGCGCGTCTTTTTCAGTATATGTCAAAAAGTTGAAGCGTAAACGAGTGTGTTTTTGCGGGTGTTACATCATTACTTCAATATGAAGAAAAAAGCTGCGGAAAGTCATCGCATTTTGGTGGAAGTTTATGGTGACCATGCTCCAACTGAGCGAACGCGTCAGACGTGGTTAGCACGGTTTTAAAGAGGTAATTTTGACCTGGAAGACGAAGAACGTTCCGGGCCGCCAAAAAAGTTTGAAAATGAAGAACATGAGGCTTTACTCGATCAAGATCCATCACAAACTCAACAAGAACTTGCGGATACACTTGGAGTAGCTCAGCAAATCATATCCGATCGTTTGAAAGCAATGGGAATGATCCGAAAGATAGGACATTGGGTGCCGTATGAATTGAAGCCACGAGACGTCGAACGCCGTTTTTTCACGTACGAACAACTGCTCTAACGGCTTGAAAGAAAGGGTTTTTTTTTGCATCGAATCGTTACTGGCGATAAAAGAGGGATCCATCACGACAATCCTAAACGTTGGGCAACGTATGGATACCCCGGCCATGCATCAACATCGACGGCCGCGCGGAATATTCACGGCCAGAAGGTGCGGTCTATTTGTTGAGACCAGCTGGGTGTGCTGTACTATGAGCTGCTAAAACCGAATGAAACCATTACGGGGTACCTCTACCGACGAAAATTGATGCGTTTGAGCAGTGCACTGAAGGAAAAGCGGCCACAGTACGAGCAAAAACACGATAAAGTTGTTTTGCAGCACGACAATGCTCGGCCGCATGTCGCGAAACTGGTAAGAACATACTTGGAAGCGCCGTCCGGTTACTGCCTTTTTCGATCGATGCAACATGGCCTGGTTGACCAGCATTTCTACAATTTTGATGAAGTCAAAAATTGGATCGATTCGTGGTTATCCGACAAACCGACCGATTATTTCCGCAAAGAAATCCGTGAATTGCCAGAAAAATGGGAAAAAGTTGTGACTAGCGATGGGCAATACTTTGAATATGAAATTTGTAACCATTTTTGCAGAATGAAGCATTATTTTTTTTTAAAAAAAAGACGACGAAACTTACCGGTACTCCTATTATTTGAATGTCTGATTGATTTTGACTTCTTTCAAACGGTGAATTCTTAACCCATTATGTCCAAGCGTATAAAATTTCATCCCACTGTTCGAAATTCTATTCACTTCTGAATCGCAATATTTCAAAATTGAAATAACAGCACAGAAAAAATAACATCTCAAGCCGATTTGTGTGTAATATCAGTTTCTGTTGTTTCATCTATGTTCAAAACATCATTCAAAGTTGTGAGGAAAAAGTAAGCATATTAACTTCACACTAAAAAAATCAATTTTAAAACTTACAACACACCACAATATATTTCTTATCTGCTTACTTTGTAACTGTCAGTTTCAGTGAATAATGCTCTTCTATGAAAAAGCTCGGTATTAACACGCGTGGCTCAACGTGTTAACACTGTTAATTGTTGTATTGAACAAGCAACGCATTCTCCAGATATGGGCCCGTGTCATTTTTTCTTATTTCCAAAATTCACATTACCACTTCGTTGACAGCATTGAAGACATAAAAACGAATTCGCTGCGTAAGCTGAAGGCAATTTCTGAATACAGCAATAAAAAATGTTGCTATGACTGGATTACTAGATAACCATATCAATATAATGTTTATACTATACTTTTTATTTATTTACAGTGCGGATGGTTTGTTCTGCAGCTTTTTGCGAAACCCATATAATATGACTTTGGTATGCGTTATTGTTGTCAATTCATCTTCAAACTGAATAAAATATTGCTAGATCATGTAAAAGTTGTCTAAAAACTAAGTTTGATCTTCATTTAATAATATATCCGCTAATTGGGCTCCGCAAGAAACTCAGAGAAGTTGCTTTGGGCGACGAACGTGCTAAAAACATAAATTCCCGACATATTTTCGACAGAATGTATCGCCGTTTCAAATTCTTGTAGAGGTGTACTCCCTCGATTGAGCTATCGAGAAGATTACCCAAAGGTATATCTTATATCATCAAATTTTGTGGTTTAGTTCTAGATACTTTTACTGCAGTGAGAAGGGTATTCAGTTTAAATTTATTCAGAACGTGAAGCTAATAGCACAAGTTGCCGTATTCTGTGTAGTTTTCCATTGTGTAGTAGCCTGAATCTTCTAGGCTTCACTCTCATGTATTTCAATTTTGATATAAAAGAAATTCCATGATAAAACTTTTATAAAGTAATTACCTCAGTTGTGTTCATACCGTGTATATTTATCCTTATCACATTACCCACTCTTAACCCTTTGATAGTAAGGGCATCAATGTCATATAGCGACTAAACTGACCCAGAACAATAAAAGTTCGAACCTTAAACGAGGCATCCCTCCAGTTTTGTGCCTTTCAGTGAGAAAACTATTTTTTTCACTGTTCACTGAAAGTTTAAATTAGAGATGAAACGGATAGTATATTAACCGGATACCGGATATCGAATATCCGGCAGACTTCGAGGTCAGTTGGCCGGATATTCGACTCTTTATTCAGTCAAACCGATATAGTGGTTCTCAGCTTTCCGGTAGTTTCGTTTCTTATCGCAAAATATTAGCCCCTATTTATTCATTTGTTCACTAAAGTGCACAATACCATTTTAAGGTGGTCCAAAAAATCATTTTTTTCCATTTTTTTTTTCCAAAAAAGCCTCTTTTCAAAAATTGATAACATTCGAACTACTTGATCGATTCAGACGATCGACATATAAAATCAAAGAAAATGAGGTAAAAGATATTACATTTGCAACAAAATTGTATTTTGTTTTCGAAGTTATTGATTGCATTTGTTTTTTTGATGTGTTCATAGCTTTGGACTAGAGGGCGCTACATTTTTTATATTTCTTCTTGAAAGCTGAGTTTTTTTTTTAAATAACACATCTTGGAATCAGAGAGGGTTTTTTGAACTACTAGACTGATTCAGATGATCCACATATTAAATTGAAGCCAATGAGCTATTTTTCTTTCGATAAAAAAAACTATATTTGAGGAAAATTGGATTCTTGTCAAATAGATAGTGTCTAGTCGCATAGGAATAGTGAACGAAGACCGAAAACATGTTAACTATGAAAAATAATAACTCAAAAACGAAAACAAAAAGAAATGCCAACTCGACTGGCCGTTGGCATCACCATCTCAGATAACAATGAAACGTTGTGGTTGTAAGCACATGGGTCTTTTAAGCAATTTTATATACTTGAAATATTCGAAAAAGAATTTGACTACTTTTTGAAAAGGGCAAAAAAAATTCTAGATTTTTCACAAAAAAATATAACTCAAAAAATATAATACTTGCAAAATTTTGGTCAAAGAATGAAATGTAGGAAATTGTTTAAATTTTCATAAAAAATACTAAATATTAAAAAAAATCGCGGAAAAAAATATTTTAAAAATTAAAATTAAAAAAGGAAAAAAATATATATGAAGACGCATGAAAAAAATAATGTTTTACTCTTGACATTTTTGTGTGTAAATTCTAGCGTTTGACATGTTCTTGTCATGTTAATAGAAAAAAGGTAGTAATTTTTCGAAGGAAAACATGAAAAACTTGTTGTTCGACAAACTTTTTCCTGAAAAAGTGACCATCTTCCGATGTGTGGGTGACTTGTTGGAAATTGTATGCACTTTTAATATTTACTTTTTCAGAATTTTGAAAAACTATGTTTTCGGGGAAAATAATTGGCATGAAATTCGTCAAATACTATAATAATGAAAACAAAATGCATCTTTTTGGTAAGTTTAATATTAATATAAAAATATATTAATAAGACTTGCTTATTAGCTTCAATTTGAAATGCCGATCATCAAATTCAGTCGACCAATTGAAAAGTTGAATGATTTTTTGTGAAATGCCAGTTTTGGAAAACCGGTATAAATTGATTTTTCAAACCATCGGTTAATTTTTAAAAATAGATTATATTCAATTATTATATATTGAAGCCAATTGGCAATTGGCTCAATATATAATAAGCTTCAATTATCATTCCACAGTTGCATTCACTTCTTGACGTAAGTACAAGTTTCATTTATTCTTCTGATTGTTCATTAAATTGTTCTGATCCAGATCCTCTGACAGAATCAATAATTATGTAAAATAAAATCGTATAATTCTAGATTACGAAATTGATTTATGTCTTTTACAAATATTTTTTCAAGCTTTCTTTCGGTAATGCTATTATCATCAGCCATTCTGTTTCATTTTGGAACCGAGTTATCACTTCACAAAAAAGCAACAGCGGATGTCACTGGAGCGATGTACCACGAATGATTTTGGCGTCGTGCACAAATTACGCCACGCTAAAAATGGCATTTTTTGAACACATTTTTTGTGTTTCGAAATGATTCAAAATTTATCGATTCCCCTCATCTATCTCTATATATATAAAAGTTTTCTGTTCGTTTGTGTGCCCGTTGAAAACTCGAAAAGTACGGAACCGACTGAGCTCAAACTATGATACAATATACAAAACAACCAAACACATCTAGGATTGTTGTTACAACTTAAAAAAATGAAAAATTCAACTCAACCATGCAACCACAATGTGCCACTGCAAAGCGTGGCAGGGTACAGCTAGTAGCTTATATTTCTACATCTTCAACACCTATGTAGATTACTTCCGATGCCTTTCTAAATCTCCAAAGTCTGGTTCTGGAACTTCAGATTTGATGTATTCTTGTCATATATTACACAAAAAAGTAAGATAAAATCTTCTGCTGTCCGAATTTATCTGAGTGAATTCAGGTGTTTCAGTTTGTTTTGTTTAATTTAACAATCAATAGCAAAAAATTGTTCAAAACACAGGAAAATAGGATTTCGGTCGTAGTTGAATTTTTTTCGGGTTATGTGTAACGACGGATTTCAGTGAGAGCGGGCGAATTCAGTATTTTTGGTTCGAGCTTTAATATTTCCTGAACTGATTTGATCACTTTTTTTCGCTTGGAAATGTGCATTTCCAATCCATTTGAAAAATATACTTTAAAAGAAAATTAATTTTCACGACAGTATGGAGGCACTTTTCGAATTTACATTCTCTGTACTAAGGTAGGAAAAGGAGAAACGATGTTATTTATTTATTACTAGCTAACCCGGCAAACTTCGTCCCGCCCATTTACTTGATTAATTCTCGAGTAATGCAGAAATTTGTGTTTTATTTGTATGGCAGCCACCCCTAAGAGAGGGGGGAGGGGTATCTAACCACCATAGAAACATTCATTGCACCCTAAAGTTTCCATATGCCTAATTTGGTTTAATTTGCTTGATTAATTCTCGGGTAATGCAAAAATTTGTGTTTCATTTGTACGGCAGCCCCCTCTAATAGAGGGGGAAGGAGTATCTTAACACCATAGAAACATTTATTGCATCCTAAAACCTCCACATGCCAAATTTGGTTTCATTTGTATGGCAGCCCCCCCTTTGAGTGGGGGAAGGACTGTCTAACCATCATAGAAACATTTATTGCACCCTAAAACTTTCACATGCCAACTTTGGTTTCGTTTGCTTGGTTAATTTCCGAGTAATGCAGAAATTTGTGTTTCATTTGTATGGCAGCCCCCCCTTAGAGAGGGGGGAGGGGTCTCAAAATATCACGAAAACCTTCCCCGGCCCCAAAAACCCCTACATACCAATTTTCGATCGGTTCAGTAGTTTCCGAGTCTATAAGAATCAGACAGACATACAGACATCACTCCATTTTTATATATATAGATAACGCTATATGAATAAAATAGGTGAGATGGGAAAATATCATCAACCTAAAGCCATTACTGCAACGTTATTTTGAAAAATCTGTTAATTTTCTATGAAACTCAAAAAAATACACATTATTGGTTTAAAAAAGTCTAAAAAATATTTCTACAGATTTTTTAGACTTTTTTAAACCAATAATGTGTGCAGATTATTATGTAGATATTGTAACTCTGTTCGAGATGCATCTATCGGTGCTTACATACTGACTGATGTTGAATCCATTAAAACACGTGCTTCATCATCTTGGCTCAGGAAACACACCTCATTCGGTCTCCGAATCGAAACTATCTGCTAAAGTATATAGGGGCCCGTGAATTTATTTGGGGATAAAAATTGAATTTAGTTATGTAACGATCACGGCCATCCCCCCCTCCCCCCTATGTCACATTAAGTAACAAAATCTTGATCCCCCTCCCCCCTCCACCCTTCTCGCGTTACGTAATTTGTGCACGACGCCTTTTGAATTTTTACACAGCTACTGATCCTTCGCCAACTTTTTACAAAAAAATTAATTTTTGATTAGCTCCAGATGTTGGATTGGGAATTTCTGAGGAATTCTACGTGCACACTGAAGTTTCAAATATGTGGAAACGATAAATATGCGAATTTCGCGTATTTTGTACATTTCAATTTTTTCCAAATTTGCTTCGCTGGAAGAAATTGATAAAAAATGTCTCCCATGCAAAAATGGACCTGCCTAATGGAGACGCATGGTCACCGACACTTCAAAAACCATGATGACAGTGGATCATCACGTATTATTAGTATTTATGATATTATTATATTAATAATATTAATTTTAATGTGAAGTATCTTTTTTTACCGATATGTTGAGATTCCCTAAATATTACGGGCTCTCGCAATAGCGCCACTATGCTGGATTTTCTGGACGCGTATTTTCTCGAAACTAAGTTTTGCAAAATAGTAGTTCTGTCATCGTACGTAGGATTTTTCTGATATTTTGAAAAAAAAAAAACAATTTTGTCTTGATTTTTGAGGCAAAAACGCAATTGTTTCACAAATGTCGCCATTTCGTCAAAAATCAATATTTTGAAAAAAAATTCTACGTACGATGACAGGAAATATATCCAAGATTACTCCAAGATTACGTAAAAAAATTATCGGTTAAAATCGATTCACTACAAAAACTTGTAGAACTCCCACCAGTTTACAATGTTTTGACTGCAAGGGTTCAACAAACCGGTTGCGACTATTGAGGGGACAGTCCAATTGACACCAATTTTTTGTTCGTTTGTTAAGTAATATATACCTAATTAAACTGTGATATCAGATTAATCATAGTAATTCATTTCCTCGTTGAAAAAAAAAATGCGAAAATCACATACTTTTTGTGATGTTCATAGTGTACTACCCCCTTAAACTTCAAGATCCCAGCTAGAAATTATTCAAAATTTCCACTCACAATTATCCTGTTTCAGCAGTGGACTTTATCTGAACTATTGTCTCATAAAGTCACCATAAATAAATTGATATGAATTGATGCGTCATGATTGACGCTTTCCCTTCTGCAAGCAATAACGCTGGTTGGCTTCAAGATCATATTGTAACATTTATCCTGCCATGTTTTTTTTTACCATTATATCGATACGGTTTAAATCAGCCCTGTAAGTTTCCAGTTTAAAAGCAAATGAACCACTTTCAACACCGTGGAATCATTTCCGTGGAATTATTCGAAGCGTGAGTGGATCCGGATATTATTTCCGCCATACTTCATCGGGGGAGAAAAATTTGAGCGCAATATCCGAATAAAGAAAAAAAAAATCCGCCATAACTACAGTTGAGAAACAAGCATGAAAGAGCTGGTAAAAAGTGTCTATTACTGACGGAACCTCTCAAGCTAAAGATGTAAATTATGCTTCATTTACTTCCAGCACGTTTCACATCTATTCCAATTTCTTCCACCTCGGAGAACACGTTGCATTTTATTTATTCCCATCGCTCATAATTTCATTCCCAGTAAATGCTTTGTGCGCGCTTCAGGATCGATCCGGTGCATTTTCGAGTAGAAGTTTGTTGATTTTGGATATTGTTGTTTATTGCAAAACTGATAAAAATTTTCAAAGTGAGCTTCACTCTTTCCATCTGCGAGCAACAAGCAAAAGCAAACAAGATGAAAACACGTGTCCGTTATAGCTCTCTGTCTGCGGTTACTCCTGCTCTACCTGAGTACTCTCTGTCTCGCACCAACTCTTTTCGCCGCACACCGCTTATTTTGCCGCGAGCTGGACGAAGAACCACGCGAATGACTCTCGAAACTCGCCGAAGCGTAAATTGAAAAACTTGACAACGGAAATGGAAATGCTTCCATTCAGAGTTTCGCTGTGTCGGAATAGATGGTGCAGCAGCCAGCACTTTTCCCGTTGTCCGGAGGCAGCTTGCAGATTTGAATACATAATTTGTTTATGCAGAAGACGCCTGACTTTTTTTTTGCTTCTCTCACTTTTACCCCGTCCTCTCACAGTTTCCATTCGTTGTTATTACTTTCCTTGGAGAACTGTAAGTACTTCCTGTTCAGTGTAATTCCGTTGGGCTGTTTTGTGCTTAACACTTATTTTTCCCATTGTCTTGCTCCGGACAGTAGCTTTCTCCCGAGGGCTCGATGTCCGGTAAGGACCGTTTTCCTTGTGCTGTTTCATTTGTTTCTATTTTTCTTATTAACGGACTTCTGATGGGTTCTTCGCAGAGAGGAAACAAAATTATACAAATCTCAGATCACTGTTTCTTAATATTTATTGACAAACCCATGAACATGGAGTCTGGCGTTTTCATGCTGTATCTTAATTTAGTTTCGGTTGTTCCTTATTCTATACCATCTAAATTAAAATCATTGCTTCTGAATAATTTGTGGAAATGTTCTGGCGTAGAGGCTAAAATTGAAAAACATGAAAAAAAATACTTTTTTTAAGTTTTTAGATTAGAATATCTCCTTAAATCACCCTTCACAATTGAATCGTTGGTTTAAGAAACCCTGTAAACGCCATTTTTAGCAAAATTGTGGTAGTTTTTGAGTCCTTGATTATCAAACTTTCAGAAAAAGTTAGTTCTATGAACCCCCAATTAAGTTTGTTGAAGAAACCCCATAAGTCCATGTTTCTAATTATCACCACGGACAACGCTGCGATAGATATACAATTTTATTCAATGTTTCCAATGCCGTCGCTTGATTTGAAAGGTATTTTATTCGATGATTTTTTTATGTTTTCAATCAAATAGCTACCAAAGTAGAAAGCTTAAAAGTATATTGAAATTTGATAAAAATCGAAAATTTTTTCTTTCATATTTCTGAAGTTCATGCATTTTAGAATATATCATAGAAAGGACATATCGAAAATCATATTATTTACCGAGTTAGAGCCATTTTAGTAATGCGATTTCTAACTTGGTACGGCCATAACATTGAACTTCAAATGCGTTTTTCTCGAAACTAGTTTTATCAAACTGGCGTACACGATATCTCAAAACCTATTGAACCGATTCAAGTCGAATTTATACGAATAAAACCTGCAGACATCTCTCTATCGCATGAACCTCCAAAAAATGATATTTTTAAAATTTTACTATTTCAAAAAAAAATACGGAAAACATTTGACATGTTTGAAATCGCATTTTGTTTTTCGAACGGCCGCCATTCTGTCAAAAAAAATGTTTTTGACTTTTCCGAGGTTCATGCGAAAGCGATATCTTTACTGATTCAGAATCTGTTCGATTTTTTGGTTTCAGATAAACAGAAGGGCTGGAATCGTGTACGCCATGGCATAACATTTTTTTGAACCCTCTCATTTCGTCAGCTCTTAACTATTCTTGTTATGAATATTTTTTCTCCGTTCAATTTTTGTTTTATTGGTAAAAGATAGATGAACAAATAATGATATAATGGATACTTAAAATATGCTTTGTTTTATTTTTACGGAGCACAGAAAAACGTCCGAATTTTATGTCTCTACACTAGAATACCCCTTAAGCGTTCGAAATATGATTCAGAACGGTATGTCCAATTATATTTTACAGGTTTTCCTTTTCAGGATACCTAAAGAAAATCTCTGCCGTGTATTATGACATACCGTTTTGTCTCAAATTCCGATCACTTAAGCTTTGTTGGTCATTGAGCAGTGTCTCACAGTGTGAACAGCTACTAGACCGATTCAGATGATCGATATATTAAATTAAAGTCAGTTAGCTATTCTTTTTTGGAAAAATACTATACTCATGAGAATTGGGATTTAGTGCTTCGAAACTTGATACAAATTCCGAATTTGCTAACGCAAATATATAAACATAATCGTTAGTTTTGACACTCACTTGTTTGCAAATGCTAAGTATTATAAGTTATATGCAGTATTGTGACATGTGCATTCCACATGTCATTACTCTTTTGCCTCCCACGACGCATCAGCAGTTTACAATTCCAGTGCAAGCTGCAAAGCGTCAAATTCACAAGGCACAATAAACCCTTGAACCGATGCATCAGCATGAGGTAATTGAACGATGCACGTTTTCCATACAAAGCAATAAAAAGTGTCGTCTTTCAGCCCGGCCACCGCTAAGTCACAAGCGACGGGTCAATGACAATGCTTTCGTATGATTGGCCGTTTGTTACACGACAATTTCAGAAACCTACAGTTGGACTATATATTTGAAGTTTTAATAAATCAGTCTTAATCCAGACACGAAACCAGTAAGTTTTTTCATCCAGAAACATTCCCAAGATGACAGTATCGATACCTGTAAAAAATGTTAATTAATGTTGTTATGAAGCCTACACCACAAAGAATGTCAGGGCTTTTAATATTCTATTTTTTATAACATTTAAGTTCAATAAACTGAGACCAGTTAAGTTAAGTGTTCGGAATTTGAGACTGTTCGAAGTTTGAGACAAAACGGTATAATATTTAATGAAGTTCATATTTACAAAATCACACCACTAACCTGAATCCTGACTATTACCTCTTCCCACTAACAACTGTCCCTTCCATGATGAACGTTAGGGAACTACGCTATAGAGACGACCCTTCTGGCCTTCGGGCGGCGAATATCATACTAACATTCCTTCCTTTCCCCTGGTGACTGTAAGGACGTGGCCGACGTCGTTATTGACCATTTAAAGCTCGAATCACGAAAATTGCACAACGAGAATGATTTGCTAGTCCCAAGCGTCATTCTGTGTGTTCTTTGTGCAATTTGGTTGGTTCAAGTCAATCACGGAGAGCAACTACGAATTGTACAGCCTACCCAAGCTCAAGCTCAAGCTTCATTTGTGAGTTACAGGGTGTTAGCAATGGATGTCGAATTCGGCAATACACTAAATTCAGACCTCTACAGTCAACAAATGAACCGTTTGCAGCTAGCGATTGTTGAGAAACGTTCAGAATTGGCCAACAGAGGAGGTTTTGTGTTCCATCAGGACAACGCAAGGCCACACAGCTCTCGGAGCTTGATCAGGATGTTTTAATGCATCCCACCATATAACCCGAAACTGGCACCAAGCGATTACCACATTTTTCTCGCATTGTAAAATTTCCAGAGTGATAAGGAATTGGGATCAAGAGAAGATTGTAAAAATCCATTGCTAGAGTTTTACCAACAAAGCTGTGCGTATTTGACCCACATCGGACAATCCGAAGCATTTTAAAAAGGATTTTGAATTCCACCCAAAATTAATGGATTTCTTTTTCCCCAACCAAATATCAATAACCAAAACAAAAAATAAAGAAAATAGTGCTCCCATGGCCGAGTGGTCAGCGTCACACCTAACATGCCGGGAGTTCGGGTTCGATTCCCGTTTTTTAGTTCTGGAAGAAAGTGTTGAAATGGCAAGCAATTACACCCTGTTCTTTACGCGGGTTTTTACGAGTTTTTAGGGAATTTCGCATTAACGCGGGTTTTTACTTTTCAAATTAACGCGGTTGTTTTTACCATGATTTTACCATGATTGGGTAACGAGCACCCCACGATGGTCAAACCTAGCATCTGTTCACTATGTTGCTGCCATTCTGAAGGGGATATGCTGCTACCATTCAAATTTATCGAAAGACTAGCTGACCCGGCAAACTTCGTCACGCCCAAAATTTGTTTTTTATTATCAATACCTTCAAACTTTCACGTTTTTTCACTATGAGCAAGTTTCTGGGTCCAATCGCAGAACTGTTCATTGATTGATCTTTTAATCGAACCCGTTGAATTTACCTTTTACTATAAAATTTCTAGTATTTCTAACAAAACTCATCATTATAATATCAGATTATTTTCAGACACAATTCTCGTTCAAGATTTTTCAACCACTTGCAAATAACATGTATCTCCGTTACATGGAATAAAAATTTAATACAGAAAATATGATAGTATAAAGACAGCCCTAAATCGGACAATTCCTTCCTCGAGTTCTGCTTTTATCAACACATCCGGGGATCCTTTTTTCGGTATAGATAGAAGAAGATATAGGAGTGCGTTTCATCACATTAAAATCCATTTTTAGTTTCGAACAAAGATCAATTTCGCTAGCGCAGACATCAAATGGACTAACAGCACTTGTCACTATGTAATTGAAGAACATATGGAAACTTAATTTTCTGAATTTTCCCGTTTTCTTCAGAGTTTTCCGAAAATTTTCAATTGTCATGTTTGGAGGGGTGTCATACCATCATAGAAACATTTCTCCTACCCAAAAACCCTCACATCCCACATTGTGCTTGATTGGTTCTCGAGCTATGCAGAAATTTGTGTTTCATTTTCATGATAGCTCAGAGCGGGAGGAGTGTTTAACCACCATAGAAACATTTATTGCATCCTAAAACCTCCGCATGCAAAATTTGGTTTCCTTTGCTTGAATAATTCTCGAGTAATGCAGAAATTTGTGTTTCATTTGTATGGCATCCCCTCCTTAGAGAGGGGGTGGAGAGTCTAACTACCATAATATCATTTATTGCACCCTAAAACCTCCATATGCCAAATCTCGTTTTATTTGCATGATTGATTCCCGAGTAATGTAGAATTTTGTGTTTAATTTGTAAGGTAGCCCCCCCTTAGAGAGGGGGAGGGGTCTCAAACTATCACGAAAACCTTCCCCGGTCCGAAAACCCCCTACATACCAATTTTAATGTTGATCCGTTCAGTAGTTTCCGAGTCCATAAGAATCAGACAGACAAACAGACAGACAGAAATCCATTTTTATATATATAGATGACAAAACCCATCAACTTACCTGTCGAAAAGAGAAGCGCGGGGCAAAGGTGCGCATTGGCCTTTTTTAAACAAACGAGCAGAAACATTCAGCAAAAGTGTATTCGTTTGACACATTATTACACCAGCAGATCGCACATATAAACAAGATACATTTCATGAAAGTGATAAAAAGTTATGAAGAATGAAGACTTTTGCGTTGTTCTGATCTAATTTTTTTCAATTTTGGGGATGTCGATTTAGTTACCTAAAATAACTGGGAAGTTCGAAACTACATTGTCAAGGAAACCTTCATTGTATAGTAGATGATAGTGCGTATTCGTTTTTGTGAGAAAGTTTAAGAGCTTTTTTTAGAAATTCGATTAATTGAAAAATTGCTTGTGGGGCAAAAGTGCGCACCAGCATTTTGCTCTCAAACAAATTTATAAAATGTTTTCAACCAAGGAAACCAATTTTAAGAAATGCACTCCAGAAATGCTCGAAATGACCCCACAGATGCTTCAGGAGGGAGTGTCGAAGCGTCGGATTGCGACAGACCTCGGTATTTCTGAATCAGCTCTGTGGAAGAGGGGTCATGATTTATGATTTGAATCTTCTTTTATAAACATTTCTACTTCTGCTGGAATGTGCCAGCGAGCACCTATGGAAGTTCAGACCAGTATTTACGAGTGAGCAGTATAAGGATTTGGCGAACCATTACAAAGCACTGGACAAAGCTTTCTATGGTATCTCGAAGATTTGCGGCGCCTGGCGTTTGATTTTGTGGAAGCTAATAACCTCCAGCACAAATCCAAACAGGGTTGCAAAACTGGCAAGAAAGGATTTGGCTTCAAGCTTCATGAGGAAACATCGTTTGTCTCTTCGAACCCCTTGGATTGGCCCCAAGGCAAAACGTCGGAATCCTCAGAACCGAAATCCAAGATGAGAAAGGAAATATGTTTTCATTTTCACCATGCACTCAATTCAATAACGGTTTAGTTTCTTTTATGTTTATGTTCCCAAAAATTTCCACATGGTATGTGAATGGCCCGTTATCATATTTCTAGGTGCCAATAATCAATCAGCACATAAGAAAATCATGTTCGACCACAACACCCACCCTTCTCCAGCCTTAACAAATAATTTTACACACCCCCCTCAACGTTGCATGGTGCCTACACACTCTAGTAATGATGCTCCTTCCGTTGGTAATGATGAAGTATTTATTTTTGTTACAAGTTATCTCAGAAGTTCAATTCAATAAGTGTGCACTTTTGCCCCCACAATGGAGCAAAAGCTCGCATTAGTCATTTTTTATTAAAAAAGGTATGTGTCCAATTACAAACAAAACTCGATAGATTCATGTACTACGTTTCGAAGGTAATATACATAGTTAAAATTTGGAAAGCAAACTGAATTTTATTTGCTTTTATTTTAAGAGTTATTTGCTTTCATTTTAAGAGTTATTGTACGACAACAGTTAGGTGCGCACCTTTGTCCCGCACTACTCTACCGTAATGCTTTAGAATCCGGACACTTTTGGCATAGGACTTTGTCTTTGATTTCTATATAGGGGGTAACCCTACGAAAAATGTAACGATTCATTAAGAGTTTTCAAACGCATATTAGTCAAAAACGTTATTGCGACATGTGTTGTGTTGTATACCATTAGACAGGAAATTTATCCAGCATTTTTTTGCTTATGGCACGAACAGTGAATATAGTTGAAAAAAGCTAACAATTTGACGATTAATATGGGTATGGTTTTTCGATTGCGCCAACCACTCGCTTTTCTCCCCGACACAACAAGCAATCTTTTTGCCTACAATTCGGCGTTAGCTCATAATGTTATTAGATGCGTCGAATTATTCTCGATTTGCCGATAAAGGCCGTTTTATATTATCCAGCACGTAGCGTAAACGGCACGTACCGACACCGGCAGACAAATACATGATGTATTCATATCATCAGGCATAGCGACTTCTCTGTACGGACCGGCAGCGCAGACGGAGCGGAGAAATGCTACTGGCGATTGAACCGATGTCGTACCGAAGAGCGACGAACGCATCCATACCACGAACTTCGACGTTTGATTTGTATGTATGGTGCTACTCGCCCGTGTAGTTCGTTCCCGGCACCGACAAAATATTCTTTTCGAGGATTCCTTCATGCATTTGTCTGAAACTTGCTGTGTATGCCCGGAGCCGTTCCGCTATATATACGCATACACATTTGAAACACACGCAATAATATTTGTATTGCATGAAACGTGCCGTGTCGGTTACGCTACGTGCCTGATAATATAATATTACCTTAATAGGCATTTATCAATGGAGGGATGATCTAGGAAAGATCTTGAAGATGTTATTGGGTGGTTTCATCCTATTTTTCCCAAAGATTTGACGAGACACTGGCCCAAAATATTAAACGTTGATAGAGATTTTATTAGATTGAAGTTCAGGTTGTTGTCCAATCAATTCGTGCTCAAGTCTCGTTTTATCGTGTAAATCTTGCTACTAACAATTTGTGTAATTGTGGTCCAGGATGTCATCATATCGAGCATGTGGTTTTGTTATATAAAAAATGCAATTAATAAATTTAACTGGCTGCTGACTTAGAAGCTCAAAAAGGTATACTCACGCATATTTTTCAGGGCTTTATTTGATGTATCAAAAGAGAAAAAAATATAGATTTTGAAAAATGAAGAAACTCATTTCCAATACAATTTCTACACACAATCACAGTCCTATGTAAAGATCCCGTCCGTGCCTCTGAGATACTTTGCTATAAAGTCAATATAGTTCAATAATAAAATGTTGGAATTGAGCTCAAATGTTGTGCGGACAAAAATAGTTTTATTTTTTCTCTTTCATCGTTTGTCCGTCCAGAGATTAAAGTGTAAACAAACAGAGAGAAAGAAAGAGAACGCTAGTTGGATACTCTCTGATTACTTACTTTACTGTCCATCCTACCTCCACTAGAAGTAGTCCGTTTACCCCCGCAAATAGGATGATACAGGGTCTTTCAGATTAAAAGCTCACACAACAATTTTTAATAACTTCAACAAAAGTGAACCGATTTTTTTAAAAAACGAAAATGAAGCTTATTTTAGGACATTTTCGATGTGACCACCCCTTTTTTCGATAACGCGTTTTAAACGGCGAAAATTCTTCATGCGCAACTCTGGCATTACGACTTCGATGCTGTTGAAAAACCGAGTTATTTCTTCTTTAGGTTCCTCCAAATTTTGTGGCTTATTACAAAGCAACGGTCCTTCACGTACCCCTAGAGGAAGTAATCGACGACAAGAAATGTTGAAATTCTGACCATTTACCATAAGAGGACAAAGTTTCATTTCAAGGCCTCGGTTGCTCGAGTAATACGATTTCTCTAAAAATACACGTTCTTCTAAATTGTACATCTTGACACTAAAAACCATCCGATCAGACTGAACGTGTAGCCGAATATTATCGCCCTGAAGTGGGGAATGCAGTGTTACCATCGACGGAGCGAAAAAAAAATTATAAGGAGCTATATCATTTATTTTTTTGCGTGAGCGTTTAATCTGAAAGACTCTGTATAAATCATTAATTCATCGCTTCAATATCAACAGACCTACCAAAATATAACAAACAGTGAATGAAATTTTGATATCAAATCACAAACATATTGTTACCTTGGTGTGTGTAGATTTAGTGAACAAAAATATGGAGAAGAAATGAAAAATCTAATTCTTTCTGTTATCTCAACTAAACCAATAGCAAACCCAATTAACTTTATCAACCGACTTTCATTTGATCCCTATAACGTGTTTGTAGGATCTTTCAAGCCGGAGATATTTTGATTTGAATGTAAAATTTCCCCTTCGTTTTTGATCATGAATAATTTAATAAACTTTTCTTTATGAGTTTGTGGGTGAGGAGTGCGTGTATATGTTAGAATGCGTAAGTATACGCATAGCATTTTGAACTTCTGTTACAATATTCGTTTAAGTGCTCCTTTAGATCACTCCAAATTTTGATCGATCGGCTAAAAAAACGGCTGAACGTATTAAAATGAAACGTTCAGAGGTGTTTTGTGAATACACTAGGCTAAAAATTTTCTTGCAATCATTATAACTCACTGCAATATTTGCAAAATTACAGATGATTTTCTAAAACCCTGTTTCTGGCACTTTTTAAAATTGATGCAAAAAAAAAGTGGGTTATAACTATGATATAACCGATAGCTTGAAGTGAGACTACCGTTGGCTTATTAATCATGTGTTTGTATTGATTAAATTATTGATTGAATGAAACAATTTTCGAATTAATTGATGGCTGTGCTAGGGAACACATTTCGGTGGGAACAAAAGTTCCCCCAACTTGCATGTATTTGCAATGCTAATTTCTCCAGGTTGTATTGGGGAAACCGTAAATCCGTAAACCAATTAAAACGCGGCAGTTAGGGCGTTTAGATAGCGCTTTATATTTTACAGCTATTCAATTGCTTATCTCAGGAAAAATAACATTTTATTATCTTTGATACAAGCATAGGAAAATTTACCAATTGATGCAAACATCTTTCCGATCTATTTAGAAATGTTCGAGTTATAAGCATTCGAAATATTACAATTGTTCCTGCATGTTCTGTGTTTAGGTTTTCATTTTACCCCGCATATATTCCGGTTAGACGTAGTCCCACATCATAAAAAAATATTTTCAAAGTAGCAAATTAAACCTGTACATAATTTATTTGAGTTTTCAAAACTACCTTTCGGTTTGCGGTGCGATCATTGTTTAATAAATTATTTAATATCAAAGATGATTTTTTCATTTAAACAAGAATATCTCTGTTTGGAAGAGTGCTACATGAACGTTATAAGAACTAAATGAAATCTGGTTGGTATGGTTATTGAATTTGCTATGCGGCTGGTTAAAAAACTGGTTCCTGGTTCTAAAAACTGTTGGTTTAAGCTTTAAAATGATATATACATTCATCTAAATAGAATGTTTCGAATGCTTGTATCGACTTTCAAACGTAGTGAAAAAAGATCTGTATGGTGGGGTACGATTTCGAGTTTGAGTCACTGTAAATATGAATTCCAACCGCATGTCAATCTCACCCACTCTTCGTTAAACCCACAAGTTCCCTTCTAATTTAAATGTATTACTTTACTCTCCACTGAAGCACATTAGGTTGAACCTTATACCATCGCAGCATCGTGTGTCCTGGGCTGCGTTCTTCGGCATGGAATTATTGTGTCTTTGAGAACACTTTTGTCAATTAGAATACAGAATAAGCAGTGACGAATCTTTTCCTCCAGTTTGGTATGAGAGGTCGTTTATTTAAAAAATGGGCACATGCTTCTAACCTTAATCTTTCCAGTTGTGGTAAGGCTAAATACTTTGCTATGAGCGAGAGCGCACCCTCAAGTGGAACGAAATAAGAAAAATAAACTTTTGCAGCGGCCTAATACATCGAAACAGGACTCTCGTGATCCCATGTAGGGAATGTGATATTTCTGTTGTTGCCAGAAGCAATAGGGCTTGCGGATGCAATACAAAACAAAAGAGAAGTGAAAAGTTCCAAACCTATTTGTGCTATAAAATAATTTCATTAAACTTTAAACGTACTTCTACATCTGTTAGAATAGTTTTTGGATCTGGTTCTGCCATACCATCCGGCCGTCCGCCACCTTCGTAATACACTCGGTAACGGCTCGGCTGCATTGGTGGCGCATAATATCGGAGTAAAAAATTAAATTCACTGATTGTTTCGGTCGCCACCGCCACCGATTTCCCCCTAATGCTAGCTCTGGTTCTAATATAACTATTAGTATTCTTAACGCTATTATTACAATTCGAAGTTGTCCCTGTCGCTGCTGCCAATAATGGGTCGCATCTAGCGCTGTCACTCTCGCGTTGTTCAGATGTTGCAATTCTCGTTGTTCGATTGTTTCTTGCGAGGGTTTCTAACTCCAACGATTTCGCAACGCTTCGTTTGAGTTTCCGTTGTTGATGTTTTTTTGGTTGTTCACAAATATTATTGAAGTTGGTGTCGTCATGATGGCCCTCCTCCAGTGGTCATTCATCCCAGAGGCACTGCTGCTTCTCCCGTACGTAGTACGAGTATTGATGGCACTTGCGGCAAGTTTTGATGCCACAGCGGTAGCTGGAACTACCGCCCACACCGTTCAGCAGCGGATTGCTGTCCGGTTTACCCTTGCAGTACTTTAGTCCGCAGGGGTACCACCCGATGCACATCTCCAGCGTGCAGATGCAGGGGGCCCAAATGGCGGACACATCGCTGCAGCGCGACGGTGGACTAGCGGTCGTCACCGACGGGAACGGTTTGACCACCGATTCCAGTATCGATATCGAGGAACCTGGTGGGAGAAATAAGACGAAATGGAATAAATTTGTTTAAGTTATATTTTACAGATGATGGTTTCGTGGGAAAAATGAAAGTGAAATCAACAGTTTGGGCCAAACTCAAAATTAGAAATTAGGAAATTGGGTTAAGTTAAAAGCAAAAAATAAGTGAACATAAGAATTACGCGTGATACCATACATAAAACATGAACTCGAGAAAAGGAGCTGTAAAATTTTCAAATTCAAATCGAAATGAAATGTTAGAAAACGAATCGGGACAACACATAAAAGATAAAAAGAACCACCAATAAAACAGAGAAATAATAAAATGTTGCAAAAAAAGTAAGAAATGTAAGAAATGTAGAAAGTGGAAACAATGTGAGGAAACTGAATTGTAAAACATGTGGAAATGTGAAACATGTAAAACGTGTAAAAAGATTAAAAAATGTAAAAGATGTAAACATGTATATAAAATCAAAAATGGAAAAAAATGTAAAAACTTTCGAAAGTTTTTTTATTTTGATTTTTTTGTAGTATGTAGAAAATGTAAAACAAATAATGTGAAAATGTAAAGAATGTGAAGAATGTAAAAAAATTAATTTGGTTTTTATTTTTTTCAAATTTCTCAAAGTAAAATAGTAACAAAAGTAGCGGAAAAATAGAAAGCACGTAAAACATGTAAAAAATTAAAAGATTTAGAAGCATGCAAAAAATGTAAAAAAAAATAAAAACGTAAACAATATATAAAAAACAAGAAGATGCAAAAAGAAAAAAGAAAAAGAAAGAAGATGCAAAAAATGTTATAAATGTTAAAAATGGACAAAACCGTAGAAAAGTTCAAAAAAAGTGAAATATGTAAAAAGTGTAAAAAAATGTACAAAAAAAATTCAAAAAATGTGAAAAAAAAAAAAAAAATGTGAAAATGTAAGTGTAAAAAAAATCCAAATTTTTTCCACATTTTTCACAGTAAAAAAATTAAAAAAATGTAAAGAAATCGAAATTGTAAAACATGTAAAAAATTTTAGAAATTCTAACATGTAAAAGCATGTAAAAATGTACAAAACCGTAAAGAAGCTTTGAATTTAATTTAATTTGAAATTTAAAAACGTAAAAATTTAAAAAATAAATTACAAAAATGCACAAGAACGTAACAAATGTAAAAACGTGTTAAAACCCTAAAAAAGTAACTTGCGTAAAAAATCAAATCAAATAAAACAAATAAAAGTAGAAATTTTAAATGAAGGAAAAATGTAAAAAAGAAAAAAATGTGAAAATGTAAAAACAAGTTAAGCCAGTAAAAAAGGAACGAATATGAAGAGATTGAAATTATAAAACATGAAAAAAGAGAGAAATTAATAAATAAAAAAAAGTAAAAATGTACAAAACGTGAAAAAGTGAAGAAAAAAAATTAGATGTGTGAAAAATGTAAAAGGAATGTAAGGAGTATAAAAAATGTGAAAAAAGTAACAAAAATGAAGAAATAGAAATTGTAAAACATTCAAAAATGTAGGAGTGGTAGAAAATGTGAAAAAAAAGTACAAAAACGTGAAATAGTAAGAAATATAATATAATTAAATATAATGAAATAGTATGAAATATATGAGTATACGTGAAAAATGTAAAAACGTAAAAATCTAAAAATGTAAAAATGAAATATGTAAAAATGTAAAAATGTAAAAATGTAAAAATGTAAAAATGTAGAAATGTAAAATGTAGAAATGTAAAAATGTAAAAATGTAAAAATGTAAAAATGTAGAAATGTAAAAATGTAAAAATGTAAAAATGAAAAAATGTAAAAATGTAAAAATGTAAAAATCTAAAAATGTACAAATGTAAAAATGAAAAAATGTAGAAATGTAAAAATGTAAAAATGTAAAAATGTAAAAATGTAAAAATGTAAAAATGTAAAAATGTAAAAATGTAAAAATGTAAAAATGTAAAAATGTAAAAATGTAAAAATGTAAAAATGTAAAAATGTAAAAATGTAAAAATGTAAAAATGTAAAAATGTAAAAATGTAAAAATGTAAAAATGTAAAAATGTAAAAATGTAAAAATGTAAAAATGTAAAAATGTAAAAATGTAAAAATGTAAAAATGTAAAAATGTAAAAATGTAAAAATGTAAAAATGTAAAAATGTAAAAATGTAAAAATGTAAAAATGTAAAAATGTAAAAATGTAAAAATGTAAAAATGTAAAAATGTAAAAATGTAAAAATGTAAAAATGTAAAAATGTAAAAATGTAAAAATGAAATATGTAAAAATGTAAAAATGTAAAAATGTAAAAATGTAGAAATGTAAAAATGTAGAAATGTAAAAATGTAAAAATGTAAAAATGTAAAAATGTAGAAATGTAAAAATGTAAAAATGTAAAAATGTAAAAATGTAAAAATGTAAAAATGAAAAAATGTAAAAATGTAAAAATGTAAAAATCTAAAAATGTACAAATGTAAAAATGTAAAAATGTAGAAATGTAAAAATGTAAAAATGTAAAAATGTAAAAATGTAAAAATGTAAAAATGTAAAAATGTAAAAATGTAAAAATGTAAAAATGTAAAAATGTAAAAATGTAAAAATGTAAAAATGTAAAAATGTAAAAATGTAAAAATGTAAAAATGTAAAAATGTAAAAATGTAAAAATGTAAAAATGTAAAAATGTAAAAATGTAAAAATGTAAAAATGTAAAAACGTAAAAATGTAAAAATGTAAAAATGTAAAATGTAAAAATGTAAAAATGTAAAAATGTAAATATGTAAAAATGTAAAAATGTAAAAATGTAAAAATGTAAAAATGTAAAAATGTAAAAATGTAAAAATGTAAAAATGTAAAAATGTAAAAATGTAAAAATGTAAAAATGTAAAAATGTAAAAATGTAAAAATGTAAAAATGTAAAAATGTAAAAATGTAAAAATGTAAAAATGTAAAAATGTAAAAATGTAAAAATGTAAAAATGTAAAAATGTAAAAATGTAAAAATGTAAAAATGTAAAAATGTAAAAATGTAAAAATGTAAAAATGTAAAAATGTAAAAATGTAAAAATATAAAAATGTAAATATGTTAAAATGTAAAAATGTAAAAATGTAAAAATGTAAAAATGTAAAAATGTAAAAATGTAAAAATGTAAAAATGTAAAAATGTAAAAATGTAAAAATGTAAAAATGTAAAAATGTAAAAATGTAAAAATGTAAAAATGTAAAAATGTAAAAATGTAAAAATGTAAAAATGTAAAAATGTAAAAATTAAAAAATGTAAAAATGTAAAAATGTAAAAATGTAAAAATGTAAAAATCTAAAAATGTACAAATGTAAAAATGTAAAAATGTAGAAATGTAAAAATGTAAAAATGTCAAAATGTCAAAATGTAAAAATGTAAAAATGTAAAAATGTAAAAATGTAAAAATGTAAAAATGTAAAAATGTAAAAATGTAAAAATGTAAAAATGTAAAAATGTCAAAATGTCAAAACGTAAAAATGTAAAAATGTAAAACTGTAAAAATGTAAAAATGTAAAAATGTAAAAATATAAAAATGTGATAAAGATGGAAAAATTAATGAGTTTTAAAAAAATCTAAATTGAATTAAATTAAAAAATTGCAACTTCAGAATCGTGAAAAATTCTAAATTTCAAAATTCAAACATTCAAAACTTCAGAAACTCAAAAATTCAAAAATTCAAATATTCAAATATTATAAAATTCAAAAATTCAAGAATTCAAAAATTCAAAAATTCAAAATTTCAAAAGATCGAAAATTCAAACATTCTAAAATTCAAAAATTCAATAATTCAAAAATTCAAAAATTCAAAAATTCAAAAATTCAAAAATTCAAAAATTCAAAAATTCAAAAATTTAGGGAGATATCGAGTTATGGAGAGTTTGTTGCGATACTCAGGCTATAATCTCTAAGAAGACCATTCCATCTATTTCCAAACGGTTACTCCAGAATGTTTTTACATGATAATGTGTCGAAAAAAAGCCACGAAGGTGCGTCAATGTTTGTCTCAAAATCGCGTATGTTTCCTAAATCATCCACCGTTATCAGCTGTCATCCTGTGTCCTTTCTCTTGTGTGATATACATAAAAACTAGACTGGTTGGACTGTTTTACGGTTAAAAATTTAAACTTTTTTCAATAGCTTAATGATTGCTTCTAGGCTTCTCTCATCCGACTAACGCCCCCGTTTAGACAATAGTCACTCTAGGCAATTCGAAACACTGTCCAGAAATATGAGCGCAAATGTCAGAGCTGCCTTGTTCAAACACAACGCACTCGCTTCAGCAGTCGTATGTTCTGATTCAGCCTCTATTCGAATTTCCGTTTATCATGCTTCGTGCACTCTCACATACACGTTATTTCCCGCGGTCTTTTCGAACAGAAGCTCGTCGGACAGTGCGATCCGTGCCACCCACAAAAGCAGCACCACTTTCCCGATAAAGCTAGTTTTCCCAATGGCCATTTTGTTGCATTGATATCCCCTGGACCGTATTATAAACCTCGGCACTACTACGCTGCGTGTTTCTCTGAACAACCACCAACCACTGTGTCTTATAGGTAGCTTGATTTAACTGCAAGAACCGAGTGGTGTCTGCCGTAGCCAACAGTACGTGTGCTCTCGGTCCGTTGTTCCACCACCCAATGGTCCAGCAAATACCAAACTTTACATTCTGACATCCTCCAGGTTAGGTGGTTTCACGTTTTCGTGAGAGCTAGCAGTTCGACTCGCTCCACCGCTGTCGAACTTAAAACGGTCATAATTTATTTATTTAATAGTCGCAATTCATGAAATTTATTGATTTCATGTTTCTCGGTGTTACGAGGGCGCTGCCGATGGGGTGGCTACCTGAGCAGATTGGGTGCCAAGGATCGTTTGTTACGCTTCTTTTCATGGGTCAGGTTTCGACCAATTTCATGAGTAAACTTTCCTTGAATAATTTCATCAGATTCCGATGCAAAATTATTGTATATCAACCGGTTCAATTTAAGAGACACACAAAACAAAATGATAACACAATCGAACCGTAAACTAAATTATATCAATTTTGCGTTCCCCTGTATCACGATGACATCTAAATGCTATCCCCTGGCCAATTCAATCGAGCTTGCAGCAAATAGTTTCTATGTGATTCTCTTCAACAACTTCTCCTTGGCCGCAAGCATCCACCATCGCAGCAGCATGACGGAAACAGCACGAGATAAGGGACAAAAATATTACCCGGGGAGTTCATTTTCCACAATATCAAGCAATTCCAGTTCTTTATGAACTAAATAAAATCCATTCCGTTATTGCTGGAAGTATTTTTGCGACGGAACATCCACCGAAATAGTTGCCCCTCGTCATTGTGGCCAACAAACACCCACAAGAATACGGCACACTGAGCGCATACAGGCATGAAGAAAAGAGCTGACATGTAAGGCTACATGGACAGTTTTATATCGAATTGTTCCGGCAGCAAGTCCAATCATATCATGGTCAATTCCTAGAAGTTGGAGCGGTTTTAGGGTATCCTTTATCGTTTTCCGAGGATGTACGATTTGTTAAGCGAGAAGCGAAATGATGAGATATTTACGTTTTTTTCCCCCACTTTTTCGATTAAAGGGTGTGTCACATCGAATTGCATCACGGAAAAAACGCTGTAGAAATTTAATTTTTAGGAATTATATCTTCAGCTTTCGCTTATAATCAGATAAGAGTGTATAGATCACGTTGGCCATGCTTCACTGTAAATTTTTCGTAAATTTGGAAAAATGTCGTCGAACGAAAAAGAGCGTCGTGAATTAATTCTGTGCACTCATTTCGAGAATCCGGAGTTGTCACATCGGGACATCGGTAAGATGCTGGGAATCGTCCAATCCACGGTCAGCAGAGTACTAAAACGATACTTCGAGAACCTAACCATCGAACGGAAGGTGAAGAACGGCAAAAATGGATGCTCCGTCAGTGAAAAAGATCACAAGCGCGTAGTTAAGCAGTTTAGACGTGATCCGAGAAGTTCGGTCCGGGATGTCGCCAATAAGCTGAATTTGTCAAGTTCATTCGTCCAGCGGATCAAGCAGCGGGAGGGCCTGCGTACATACAAGGTTCAGAAGGCTCCTAACCGCGACGAAAGGCAAAACATGGTGGGGAAGACGCGAGCCCGGAAGCTGTACACCGAAATGCTGACGAAGCCGCATTGCCTGGTAATGGACGACGAAACCTACGTCAAAGCGGACTATCGTCAGCTGCCGGGCCTGTTGTTCTTCTCCGCAGAGGACAAATTCAGCGTTCCGGAGGAGATTCGCAAGCAGAAACTATCCAAGTTTGCCAAAAAGTACATGGTGTGGCAAGCGATCTGCTCTTGCGGAAAGCGGAGCGCCCCCTTCGTGATGACCGGCACGGTAAACGGGCAGGTTTACCTTAAGGTGTGCCTACAGAAGCGCTTACTACCACTATTGAAGCAGCACGAAGACCCGACCATCTTCTGGCCGGATCTCGCTTCGTGCCACTATTCAAAGGACGTGTTGGAGTGGTACGAAGCCAACGGGGTCACCTTCGTGCCAAAGGGAATGAACCCGCCCAACGCGCCGGAGCTTCGCCCAGTAGAAAAATATTGGGCGATTATGAAGCAGGCCCTCCGGAAGAACCCAAGAGTTGTCAAATCGGAGGCGGACTTCAAGAGAAAATGGATTTCTGTTAAAAAAAAAACTACAACCTGACGTTGTACAGAACCTTATGGACGGGGTAAAGAGGAAGGTGCGAGCATACGGGCTTGGGCTCGAAGTATTGATAAAAAGAAAATGCCAAAAGTTGTTTAATAGTTTTTATTTTACTGTCTAAAATTCAAAAGGATCGGTCTACTGTGCGAATTTCTACAGCGTTTTTTCCGTGATGCAATTTGATGTGACACACCCTTTAGCTGAAATTGATGGGTGAAAATGTTCTTATCGTTCCTTTCGCTATGGAATCTCATTTGCCCTATTTTTTCGGTGAAGACTATGTGAAACAAGGGACATCATTGACAAAAAACAGAAAGTGGGTTATATCTATGGTGTAACCGCAATGGTGACGTAGGACTATCGTTGATTCAGTGATCCTTTGTTTGAAGTTGAATCTGAATCCATTCTGAATGAATGAATAAATGAATATTTGGGGGACTTCGAAAACGAGAGCGTTTTATGCATCCAATATTGGATACGAAATTATCCTACTGATGGGGAAGAATAATCTTCTGAAGCTATCCTGTTAATTGCGATTGATTGAAAAATCACAAAACCAAATGTATTTGGTCACAGTGTTACATGGATAGAAAACATTCAAATGAACTCTTTCACATGAATGTATTTTTAAATTCCCAGAGGAACTGGCAGATTATTTTCAGTAACGATTAGATATTTCCACATTTTCCTCGATACTGGAAGCCATCCAGTGGTTAATGCTAATTCGATAACCACCTGTTAATAGCACTTGATTGAAAAATATTTGGTCACAGTGTTACATGGATAGAAAACATTCAAATAAACTCTTTCACATGAATGTAATTTTAAATTCCCAGAGGAACTGGCAGATTATTTTCAGTAACGATTAGATATTTGCACATTTTCCTCGATACTGAAAGCTCACCAGTGGTTAATGATAACTGGATAAACATCTGTTAATAGCACTTGATTCAAACATATTTGGTCACAGTGTTACATGGATAGAAAACATCAAAATAAACTCTTTCAAATGAATGTAATTTTAAATTCCCAGAGGAACTGGCAGATTATTTTCCGGATCTTTCTCGATGCTGAATGGCATCCAAACGGAAAGAATTCCGTGCGTGTATGTGTGTGTGTAGCGGCTGCTTCGATGGTCACCTTCTCTTCTCCTGAAGGATCGGCTTCTCTGTGCTCCCTCACAGTTTCAAACAAACTGCTTGCGTTTCAGGGCAGATCTCGATCCTTCGCCGTCCAGCATCCTCAGCAACGATGTTGTCTTGTCGATGTCCTCACGAAAAATGAATGCGTCTCAGGTAAGGTAAGGTATTGTATTATAGAGACTTTAAACTTTTGCAGTTCATACGTCTCTAGCCTTGAGAAAGGCCCTTTGAAAACTCTAATCTACTCCAGCGCTACCACCTCCACCCTCTTGCCTTGAGAAAGGCACTCGATCCCTCGCCGTCCAGCTCGTCCAGCAACGATGTTGTCCAGTCGGTGTCCACACAAAGAAATGAATGCGTCTCACCACCAGAATATCGCTTAAGTATGCTTTTTGTGCGTGATTGAATCGAGAGAAGGGGTGGTTTACTATGGCAATTTGGAAGGCAAACTAGAGGGGAATGAACTCTCTGAGCTCGGAACTTTCGGCGACTGAGCAATAATCGATTGCGAGCGCATACAATATTGGATACGGAAATATCCTACTGATGGGGAAGAATAATCTTCAGAAGCTATCCTGTTAATTGCGATTGATTGAAAAATCACAAAACCAAATGTATTTGATCACAGTGTTACATGGATAGAAAACATTAAAATAAACTCTTTCACATGAATGTATTTTTAAATTCCCAGAGGAACTGGCAGATTATTTTCAGTAACGTTTAGATATTTCCACATTTTCCTCGATACTGGAAGCCCACCAGTGGTTTATGCTAACTCGACAACCACCTGTTAATAGCACTTGATTGAAACATATTTGGTCACAGTGTTACATGGATAGAAAACATTCAAATAAACTCTTTCACATTCGCTAAGATCAAATGCATAGATTTTCGGGCTAGGTTGCATCGAAAACCTATATATTCCAAACGAAAATTAAAATGACAGTTCCAGGCAACCATTGAATATGAGAAAATGAACTTTTGTCCTTCAATATGTTTTGATGTTTATTTTTTCCACCCAGTGTCATTTTCATCTTGATTATCGGAAACGTCAGAACTGAATTTCGTTTCAGCCAAATGAATATCAGCTGTTGTTAACTTCTAACCTGAGGCTGCTGTGTGCGGTTGGGTTTTGTAGTTGCCGGATGCCGTAATCGGAAACACCTTATGAAATTCCCGATGTCGCAAATGACTTGACGGTAGCTAAAACCACTCGTTGTATCCATTCTGCATATGCCGTTGCTACAGTCTCGCCAAATAAGATTTATTTTGAACTTAAATTCACTGCCTATTCGAAAAACGAACCAGCATAGAAATGTTTCTTTTTCCACCTGCCAAATTTGGTTTCATTTGCTTGATTAGTTCTCGATTAGTTCTATGCAGAAATTTGTGTTTTATTTGTACGGGAGAAAATAAAACACATGCCTTAGAGATGGCCTTAGAGAGGGGGAGGGGTATCAAATTATCATGAAAACCTTCCCCGGTCCCAAAAACCCCTACATACCAACTTTCATGTCGGTCGGTTCAGTATAAGAATAAGAATCAGATAGACAGACAGATAGACAGAAATCCATTTATATATATATATATATATATATATATATATATATATATATATATATATATATATATATATATATATATATATATATATATATATATATATATATAAGTTACAAAAGGATCACCCACAATACTTATCGAGCATCCCGATATCAACAACAAAACAACAACAAGCGATCGGCAATAAAGTAAATTTTCAGTCGTCATCGACCCTCCAATTCGTTCAGTGGCTTACGTTATTATTCCGAAATTCCGAAATTCATTTAATTTGTGTCCTAGAACCTATTAGCTAATGTAGGCAATTTCACCGTCGGTGCTGATTACGCCGTATTCGCTGACTATATATCCGCAAACATAGTTTACGCGCTAACTCCATCATGGCAGCTTGTCTAATTGAGTCAGGGGCAAAACACAGATTACGACTTTCTTACTGAAGTTCGAATTCCCGACACCGACGCAAAGTCCAATAATGGAATTGAACGAAGAAAATAGCGGGCACACAACATGACATCGATTTCTAATCCCATTCATAATTGATGAGACAAACTTTTCTCTCAGGTTCGTGGGTTTCGTAACAGTGTGTGGGTAAAACACGTCTCCCTGTTCTGTTTGTTTTGGAAACGCGCCGCATCTGGAACACCGAAGCTCCGAAATGGGTTCCTTCAACTGTGCGAATTAGAGCACTGCTCCACGTCAGTACCAATTGAGCCCCCCAAGAGTGGTAGTTCCTTTGACAGTCGCGCTGTACCACCCATCTCTCTCTAGCAGGCTTATTGGAGCCATGATCATTCAACCCTCATCACGTTTGTTTTGCCAGGAAGTCAAATTTTTGTGACTCATAGCGTGAGTCCGAGGGATCCAAAGAAAGTTGGAACATTATGCTTCGGAAGAATTGCAGTACAGAAATGTAGAAAATACCGAATGTGACGCTAAGTGCTTGCAAACATCATGAAATTGAAACCAAAATGAGCAAGTAACGCTCCACCGTTTCGGATAAGCCTCGGAGAGAATGGAAACAAAACAAAACAATTACCTGATTAACATCGTTCCCTGCGATGGGGAAGGAGTAGTTTTCAACTGTTAGAGGCAAAAAACGCGAACCTTGGCTGGGAAAGTTTTGCGGCAGATGAAATATGCAGGAGATAGTGGAACGAAAATTCCACAAAACAGCGAGGCGGCCGTAAATATCCACCGAGGTTATAAATGGAAAACTAGGAAGACGAATCGTGCCCGTTTGGTTGAAATGAAGGTTGGTGAATTTGCCAATGAAGTTCGAGGGTGGTGGGAATGGGTAACGACCACAGGATGGATGACTGACGAGACTCGTTGTACGGTGTATTTGCACAAATTGGCTTGATGCAACTTGACACAAAGTAAAATGTACATTGTATGAATAATGTAAGTTGGATAGATTGAAGGTTCCGATCCTCGTTTTGGTTACCCAAAATCGTTATATCGCTAAATACTTTTTAGACTCATTGTAAAAATAGCTCCGGGAACATAGCTCGACCGCCGTGAATAGAAAGCATATAACTCCGTGATCAATAATAACATGTTATTCCCAATCACTCTTCAAGTTATTTAAAAATCAAGTTGAAAAAAAAATGTTTTCTGTTGGTTTGCATTGAAACAGTTTTGAGGATTCCAACATGTAACACACAATGTGTACACACGCGTCTCTAACTTTTTCTCCATCAATTCCATCAAGAAGGGTCTATCAAAAAACAACTACGTCTACATTGTCCATGTTTGTATTGGCGACATAAGCGACAAAATGAATAAAATCGATTTTAGCTACGTAATATGTCTGCTATAAAAAATGCCTCGAACGTTACGGCGATTATGTAGAAAAATAGAAAATAAAACGTAGATTACGAAAATCACCTTGTTTTTTGTCCTAACTTTATTTTTCCGCGATTTCTGAGGCACTGAAACTTATTTTTTGAACGACCCTCGTATAAGAGCAGCGTCTCAATGATTTCTTATATTCATCAATTAGAGAACGTTAAGTAATCGAACACTATCATGAATATCGTGTTTTGAATCTACAGAGAATTTGATTCAAGTGTAGATATTACGAATAGCACAAAATATCTCCAAATACACCTCTAAATAATGTCCGATTGAGCTAAAATTTCGCACAGTTCTTTTTTTTTTGGACAAATAAACAAAATGTACATGGTCGGTTTTTTAAATTCGATAATTTCCGTACCTTCATTGCCTCTCAGGCTAAGTGCCAAAAGGTCGATTTTCGGCCAATAATTTTTTTCGAGATGACACCAGATCTCGACGTTTCGTGCATTTTTAAGTCATTTGGCATCGAAAAAAAATTTCGATTTTCCAAATTTCCTTTACTCCCAACTTGGAAGATTTTCGAGGATCAAAAAATCAAAACTATGAGCGCTTTGAGGCACCCCTAAATCATGTCCGATCGAGCTGAAACTTTGCACAGATCATTTTTTTGGGCCAATAAACAAAATGTGCATGGTCGGTTCTTGAAATTCGACGATGAAATTTTTCTCATACATCCATTGCCACCCTAATGTACATGTTCTCAGATTTTCGTGAAAAGTGGAGGTTTTGTTCCTTTTTACAAAATATTAAACACGTATTTTTTCATTTTTTCGTTAGGGTGATCATCTCGATTTCAGGATCTTCTTCGAAAATTCATGACTTTTGAACTACTGAACCAATTCAGATGATCGACATATCAAGTTAAATTACTTAGTCTTTTTTGGAAAAATATTACGCTTGCCAAAAATTTGGGTTTGTTTTCGTTATTATTTTTTTTATCCCTTTTATTTATTTTAGGCTCATTAGTATTTTAGCTGAAACAGAGCCGAATTTTAATCGTGTACATGTCACATGTTTATCATATCTATAATTAGCACATTACACAGTTGCCATTTTTCGGCGTTTAGAGTATTCCCTTCTATAACCATTGCATATGGTACACATTTACACAGTAGCCATTTAGGCGAGTTTTCCTTCTGTTCTTCCATTATCCAGTTAGACCGGACAGCGGAGACAGTTAATTGATCATTGTTGAGTTATTTATAGAACAGCAGCCCGATGTGTCTTGCAGAGCAGAGCAGTTGTATGGATGAATCGATCTTATTTCGACCGTGGATCGATCTCCATCGCAGATGATTGTTGCGTGGACGTAGTTATTCTGTAACAACACAAAGATGGTCAATGAGGGTCCTGAGTTTTGAACTCACGATCGCTCGCTTACTAAGCGAACGCGCAACCAATATGGCTACGGAGACCCACTTCGTTATTATTGATTGTATTTATAATTTGTTGTTTTGATGCCCTTGGACTAGAAGGCACTATATTTTTTCATATTATTTTTCGAAAGCTGAGTATTTTTCCCATAACATACCCAAAAATTGAACAAATGCAATCCAAAACTACAAAAACAAAATTCAAAATTTTTGCAAGTTTAATATTTGTTAAAAAAAGATGAAAGAGGAAAGAAAGAGCTAATTGACATTTATTTGATATGTCGATTATCTGGATTGTTTCATTAGTTCAAAAGTTATGAGTTGTTGAAAAAAAAACATTTTTGAGAAAAAGTGAGAAAATCGATTTTTCGGACCACTCTCAATCGAAAGACTTTTTCCCTACATCACGTTATGTGTTCTTTTATCAAAGTAATATTGCAGAAAGCATCACATATTTTCGCATTTTATTATGATTTTTTTCATTGAAATAGAGAACACTCCCATACTTGCTCAAAATTGATTTTTTTTTTCACAAAAAAGTTGGATAAAATTTGGTAGCAAATAAATTAAGCTATCATTTGATACCAAACATTACCATATGATTATTTGCCAAAGCCATGAAAAAATATCAAAGTTGCTGCTCTATTTTTTGAACGCTCGGTTTGATACGGGTTAAGAAAGCTGGATGGAGCGAGACTAAAACGAAAACTGGTGAAATCTGTTTTAAACTCGTGCTTGATCCTAGGGTGGAGCTTATATTATTAGTTCTTTTCTTTTTGTTTCTGTACAACCTCTGCACCGAGCATACTTTGCGCAAGCGATTCCACACCATCGATCCGCGCGGTAGCGGAGCAGCAACTGAAAAAGTCGAAACTGGTTGCTACTTTGAAAAAATTGGCAACCAAAATTACAGTTTTTATTATCATATGTAGTCTCACATTTCGATTGGCCCGATCTGTGGTTTTCGAATGGTACCGACCTAAAGGAGCATACAGAGTAACAGCGGGATAAGGTTTTCCCAACATAGACCACGAAACCAAGGAGTTTCGGGAAATCGAAATTGCAAGTACATGCAAGCTGCAAGTACTTTTGTACTCGCTTGCGTTTTCGCAAACCGGTATGGGTTTCCGCAACACGGACTTCTTGGTTTTGTGAGGAATTGTTACAAGTAAATATATCCAATTCAATTGAATTCGTAAATTGTTTCGTTTAATCAATAATTTTATCAATACAAACAAATGATTACTAATCCAACGGTAGTCATTCGGCAACCTTACGGATGTATCATAGATATAACCCACTCATTTTATTTAGAAAAATCGTAGTTTGAAGCTTTTTGATTAAAATTTGGTGTTCGACAAAGTCGTTGGAAAGTCAATGTAAAATAACATGTAACACATATATATATTGTTGAAAAATTTGGGTAGGAAATTGAATTTAATAATAAAACCTTTTCATAGCCTTCTAAGATTCAGACGCAGTTAAAATTGATCATATAACAATGAAAATTGTGTGCGGGTGACTGAAGTTGTGAAAGATTGAAAAAATATAGTTGGGTCAAAATTGGGTGTTCTTCAGTTAATTTGGTTCAGTTGTATTGTAACATTCAAGCGCCATAAACAAACTTTCAAAGTACAGTAGAACCCCGATTGTCCACGGAATAGACTGGCAAGATCAACGCGGATTACGAAAATCGCGGATAACGCAAAAATATCTAAAATGCAGAGTAAACGCAGAGATAAAGATATTTCGGCATGAAAACTATGCTTTATCAATACATAAATCTTTACTATTCATCTGTTAAGGGGGTATTCTAGTCTAGAAATCTGAAAAAATCGAATTTTTTTTTTACCATATTTCTGTAGTTTAGGCATTCAAGAATATACTCTAGAAAGGACTTATCGAAAATCCTATTATTTACCTAGTTAGAGCCATCTTAGTGATGTGGTATCTAACCTGTTACGGCCATCACAATGAACTTCAAACGCGTTTCTCTCGGAACTAGTTTTTTTCTAACTGGCGTACACGATATCTCAAGTTCTACTGAACCGATTTATGTCAAATTTATATGAAAATAATCTGCATACATCTCTCTATCGCATGAACCAATAAAAAATTATAACTTTTTAATTTTACTATTTTTAAAAAATCGGTAAACGCAAAAAAAAACCTTTTAAACAGCATTTTTGTTTTCAAACGGCCGCCATTTTGTTAAAACCCATGTTTTTGACTTGTCCGAGGTTCATGTCATAGCGACATCTTTACTGATTCAGAATCTGTTCGATTTTTTTGTTTCAGATAACCAGAAGGACTGGAATCGTGTACGCCATGGCACAACTTTTTTTTGAACACCCTCACTTCACCAGCATGTAACTATTCTAATTATGAATATTTTTTTTCCGTCCTATTTTTGTTTTATTGTTGAAAGATAGATAAACGAATAATGATATAATGGATAGTAAAAATATTCTTTGTTTTATTTTTACGGAGTTCGAAAAAACGTCCGAAATTCGTGTCTCTACACTAGAATACCCCCTTAAGTCGTGTAAACAAGTGGTCTTGTTTTGTGTTATCAATACCTTCAAACATTCACGTTTTCTTACTATGAGCAAAGTCATGGGTTCAATCGCAGAACTGTTCATTGATTGATCTTCTATTCGTCCCCGTTGAATTTACTTTTTAATATACACTTCCTATTATTTCTAACAAAACGCATCATTATAATATCAGATTATTTTCAGACACAATTCTCGTTCAAGATTTTTCGACCACATGTAAATAACATGTTTCTCTGTTACATGGAATAAATGTTTTATACAGAAAATATGATAGAAGGAAGACAGCCCTAAATCGGACAATTCCTTGCCCGAGTTCTGATCTTAATAACACATCTGGCGATCCTTTTTTTGTATAGATATAAGAAGATATAGGAGTACGTTTCATCACATTAACCCTTTGCGGTCGCATTAAATTTGGGTATGGGTATCGTACTGGTCGGAATTATTTTTCCTTGAAAAAGCAGTGATAAATACAAGATTATGAAAAATAAACATTGTTTTAATTTTTTTCTAAACTATGTATATGTGTTAACTTTACAATGTGTTTTTATATAAAAATCATATTTTATAATTCGTCTTCGTGTGAAATTGTTCGAGTTTATCAGAAATTTGCGTTTTAGAAGAACAAAGATTTTGTCGCTTGAGACTCTTTTGCGATTATTCAAATAATATGAAACACTTATGCAAACAGTAGTTCTGATACTTATGAACAATCTTTTTCTTTTCCACAATGGCTAAATTCTGCTGTTATGATTTATGTCCCACATTCCTATGCAATCAACAGACTGTGCGTTGTCTTGTGTGGGTGACCACTTTGTTTGATACTGAATACCGTTATCTATTACTCATAGAAGAACCGTATTGATCCGTGAACAGGTTCACTAGACATCAAGCTTCGTTTAGGAAAAGCATAAACTGATACTTGGTTGAGTAAAATATAAGATTAGCATGGTTTCTTGCTATGGTGGCTGAGAGCAGACAAACTACCAGAACGGTAAAAAAGGTATGGTGGCTGAGAGCAGACAAACGACCACAAAGAGTTAAACTCCCTTTCCAGTTCGAACATAGATCAATTTCGCTAGCGCAACATCAAATGGACTGACAGCACTTGTCACTATGTAATTGTAGAACATATGGGAATTTAATTTTCCGAATTTTCCCTTTTTCCTTCAGAGTTTTCCGAAAATTTTCAATTGTCATGTTTGGTTGGAAGGTTTTTGGTTGAAATATGTGTAATATTTTTATGGGACCCCCTCTCCATTCCAGAGGAGGGAGGGGTGTCATACCATTATATAAACATTTATCATACCCAAAAACCTCACATCCCAAATTGTGCTTGATTAGCTCACTAGTTATGCAGAATTTTGTGTTTCATTTGTATGACAGCCCACCCTTAGAGAGCGGGAGGAGTATCAAACCACCATAGAAATATTTATTGCACCCCAAAACCTCAATATGCCTAATTTTGTTCCATTTGCTTGAATAATTCTCAAGTAATTCAGAAATTTGTTTTTCATTTATATGGCAGCCCCCCCTTAGAGAGGGGGGTGGAGAGTCTAACTATCATAGAAACATTTATTGCAACCTAAAACCTCAATATGCCAAATTTGGTTACGTTTGCTTGATTAATTATCGAGTAATAAAGAAATTTGTGTTTCATTTCTATGGCAGCCCCCCTTAGAGAAGAGGGAGGAATATCTAACTACCCTAAAAACATTTATTGCACCCTAAAATCTCGACATGCCAAATTTGGTGTAATTTGCTTGAATAATTCTCGAGTAATGCAGAAATTTGTGTTTCATTTGTTTGGCAGTGGAGAGTCTAACCATCATAGAAATATTTATTGCACCCCAGAACCTCCACATGCCAAATTTGGTTTCATTTGCTTGGTTATGTCGCGGGTAATGCAGAAATTTGTGTTTCATTTGTATGGCAGCGCCCTACCAACCCCCCTCCCCCCCCTTAGAGAGGGGGGCAGAGAGTCTAACCATCATAGAAACATTTATTGCACCCTAAAACCTACACATGCAAAATTTTGTTTCATTTGCTTGATTAATTCTCGAGTTATGCAGAAATTTGTGTTTCATTTGTATGGCAGCCCCCCCTTAGAGAGGGGGGTGGAGAGTCTAACCATCATAGAAACATTTACTGCACCCTGAAACCTCCATATGCTTAATTTGGTTCCATATGCTTGATTAGTTCTTTAGTTATGCTGAAATTTGTGTTCCATTTGTATGGCAGCCTCCCCTCAGAGAGGGGGAAGGAGAGTCTAACAACAATAGAAACATTTATTGCACCCCAAAACCTCAATATGCCTAATTTTGTTCCATTTGCTTGAATAATTCTCGAGTAATGCAGAAATTTGTTTTTCATTTGTATGGCAGAACCAAACCCTGCAGAGAACAGGACTCTTGATCTTGTCCTCGTAAACGACATCGTGCTACCTGGTTACCAGATTAGCGAATCCATTGAATCGCTCTCTAGGATTGATCCTCGTCATCCTCCATTCGAGCTAATCGTTGCATATCCAACGGATGTAACATACGAAACAGAACGTAACGATCCTGGTTTCGATTTCAAACGGGCCAATTTTGAGCATTTATGTGCAGCATTACTCGTGGTCGACTGGAATACTCTGGACACGATTCAAGATACCGATAGAGCAGTTGGATTCTTCTCCAACGCTGTGCTTCAGGCGGGCGATTACAGCACACGTTCCTTTGAAGTCTCCTCCGTGTAAACCGCCATGGTCAAACAACCGTTTACGCTTGCTGAAACGTCGTCGATCTGCTACTCTACGTTCCTACTGCAGTCAACGTTCTCAACACTCGAAGCTGCAGTTCAATCGGACCAGTAATGAGTACAGGAGATACAATGGATTTTTGTATGCCAGATACAAGATTCGTATTGAGGAGAGCCTACGTGTGAATCCAAAACGGTTCTGGTCGTTCGTCAACTCAAAGCGAAATGAAAACGGTCTCCCGACATCAATGTATCTTGACGAACTTTCTGCTGACTCGATCAGTGGAAAATGCGAACTATTTGCACGACAGTTCAAACGCGCTTTCAACGGTTATACAGCTCAACCTGAACAGGTGAGATTATCTGTCCAGGATGCTCCTCGGGATGTATATAGCGTTGAAATGTTCGAAATATCTGAACAGGATGTAGTCAAAGCAATTCAAGTGCTTAAATTCTCGTATGCTCCAGGCCCGGATGGAATTTCACCTGCAGTGTTGAAGAAATGCAGTTCTGCACTGGCCTCTCCGCTGACGAAACTTTTTAATCGATCACTGCAGCGACGTGTGTTTCCCTCGAGCTGGAAAAAATCGTACCTATTCCCCATCCACAAGAAAGGAGATAAACGAGATGCCAAAAATTATCGCGGCATTACTTCTCTTTGCGCCTGCTCGAAGCTGTTTGAGATCATTATAAATGAATCGCTTTTTGCTAGTTGCAAGCAGTACATCTCAACGAATCAGCATGGTTTCTACCCACAAAGATCCGTGAGCACCAATCTAGTTGAGTTCTCATCGCGTTGTATTTGCGCCATGGATGCTGGTAACCAAGTGGATGCCGTCTACTTGGACTTGAAGGCAGCTTTTGACCGGGTTGATCATCAAATCCTTCTCGAAAAACTAGCGAAATGTGGCGTAGCCCTTGGTTTTGTCGAGTGGTTCGGGTCATACCTGAAGAATCGAGCTTTGTGTGTGAGAATAGGGTCACATGAATCCGAGTCGTTCACAAACATATCTGGAGTGCCTCAGTGGAGCAATTTAGGCCCCTTACTTTTCGCATTGTTTATAAACGACGTGTCCTTCATCCTGCCACGTGGAACGAGACTCTTCTATGCTGATGATTCTAAGGTCTACGTTATTGTCGAAGACATAAATGATTGTCATCATCTTCAAAGCTTGCTGAACATTTTTGAGGCGTGGTGTGTACGAAATTGTATGACGTTGAGCGTCGAGAAATGCCAAGTTATATCGTTCACCAGAAAGCGGAATCCCATCAATTTCTCCTACATGTTATCCGACAAAGCCATCGAGCGGGTTCAACATGTTCACGACTTGGGTGTAATGCTTGACAAGGAGTTCACTTTCATCTACCACTACAACGACATCATCTCCAGGGCAAACAAGCAGCTCGGTTTTGTTCTGAGGGTCACCAATGGATTTAAGGACCCGCTTAGCTTGAAATCTCTATACTGTGCGCTGGTTCGTTCTATCCTGGAATTTGCTTCTGTTGTATGGTGCCCTTTCCCCAACATTTGGAAAGCGCGCATTGAATCTGTACAAAGAAAGTTCGTACGTCGTGCTTTGAGGAATCTTCCATGGCGGAATCCAAGGGAATTGCCTCCTTACGAGGAACGCTGTAACCTGCTGCGAATTGATACTCTGGAAAACAGGCGATCTGCAGCACAAGCCATGTTTGTTGCGAAGCTGCTGAGGAACGAGATTGACTCCCCTTTCTTGCTAGCTAATCTAAACATGTATGCTCCAGAACGCACCCTACGTCATCGTGATTTCCTTAGGCTCGATTTCCGGAATAGTTTGTATGGCCAGCATGATCCGTTGGAGTTTATGTCTGCTACATTCAATAGGATTTTTCACATCTTCGACTTTAATCTCGCTAGCAATGCGCTTCGGATTAGAATCAATGATTATTTCAGAATAAGTTGACATTCGCAATGCGTGTATTTGATACTGACTTGATTAGGTCCATTAAGACAATTTGATGTCAGATGGATTAAATAAAATAAAAGAAAAGAAAAGAAAAGAAACGAAACGTAAATACGCAATAGATGTAAGAATAGAATTGAAGATATGTTGAAATCATCAACATTGTCACACTCTACTTATATCCCCTCCTCTTCCCGAAGAGAATATGTCACCCTACTAGACTCGAGCCGACCGCGAGTAATCGATTTCGTATCCTATTCACCATGGAATTAAGCAACATTGTTTTCAATTATTATTTTAAAAAATTGAGTTGAGAGTTTAAAGTCTGCTTCATTTAATATTGGAACAAACTCTTTTGCTCATTGTGGCGCTCCTAGTGGACGGATTTGGAAACTTTTTTCACCCACGTGTCGGGAAATTCATTACCTTTCACCATGTATTTATGTCATAACACCAAACGATAGCATTTTGTAAACAACCGCCATGGAAGCTGAACGGAGAGATAAAATTGTGCACAGTTTTCTTGAAAATCCATTGTTGTCGGCATCTAAGCTAGCTAAACAGCTTAAAATGCCCAGAAATACCGTATGGCGTGTTATCAAGCAGTACAAGGAAACATTGACGAAGGCTCGGAAGCCGCATTCGAAGCGTCGGAGTGAAACTGTCGACCGGAAACTGCGTGGGAAAGTCATCAAGGCCGTCAAGAGGAATCCCAATCTCTCAGACCGCGATTTGGCCAATAAGTTCCAGGCCGCTCACAGTACGGTGCGACGAATTCGTCTCCGGGAAGGAATAAGGTCATTCCGAGCCAGAAAACAGCCAAATCGGACGCTGAAGCAGAACAATGTGGCCAGAATCCGTGCTCGAAAGCTGTACGACCAAGTGCTGACCAAGTTCGACGGATGTATTCTGATGGACGATGAGACCTACGTGAAGGCGGACTTTGGGCAAATCCCAGGTCCAAAAATTTATTTGGCGACGGCTCGGGGGGATGTACCTGCAAAATTTAAGTTCGTGTTTGCGGATAAATTCGCCCGCAAGTACATGATTTGGCAGGGGATATGCAGTTGTGGACAGAAAACCAAAGTCTTTCTCACTGACAAGACAATGACATCAGAAGTCTACAAAAAAGAGTGCCTACAGAAACGGATTCTGCCGTTTATTCGTGCCCACGACCGTCCAGTAATGTTTTGGCCGGACCTCGCAAGCTGCCATTACAGCAAAACGGTTATGGAATGGTACGCAACGAACGGGGTCAGCGTAATACCGAAGGACCTCAACCCCCCAAACTGCCCCCAGTTCCGGCCGATAGAGAAATACTGGGCAATCACGAAGCGGAGGCTTAAGCCAAAGGGAAAACTTGTTAGGAACATGACTCAAATGAAGAACTGGTGGAATCAAATCGCCAAAACGGTGGACGAAAAGGGTGTGCGCCGCCTAATGTGCCGTATTACGGGAAAAGTACGAGAATTTCTTCGAAACAGCAATGAATATTTTTTAAATTTTTTTTTTATGAAAGAGTAAAGAAAATGCTACATTTGTATGAAAAACAAATTATGAATTCGTTAATAAATGACTGAACTACACGCAATTGTTTGTGTTCCAATATTAAATTAAGCAGACTTTAGCTCCTTGAAACCTGAAAAAAAACCTGAAATTCTTCTGAAAAAAGAAATACTGAGTACTTCTACAGGAAAACATTTCGTATAATAACAACTTCTTCATAAATTACTATATAATACTAAAGCTATAAATAGGCTATAATATTATCTTTGACTTCAGAGAATACACTATATCGCTATCTTGACATGAAACAAAAATAGAATCATTTGCAATTTTTTCGAAGCAAGGCATGGAATAGTTGTTATTAGAAAAACCTTTTCCCGATAAAAGAGCGCAACTTTCAATGTATGAATGACTCGTTGGTTATGGTATGCAGTATTGCCACATTTTCATCTGTACCGGGAGGGTTAAAAATATTTCCATCTATACATTTCCTTTAAAAAATCTGTACCGAAAATATATACTATTCAAATGTTTTTTGAATTGAAAAATCTGATTTAGTAGCATAAAAAGTATTCATTTGTCGTCAATGGCTTCAAATTACTCTTCTGTTTGACTATGTTTATATGTATTCTTGTTAACTTAGGCTGCATAGTATCAGTTTTTACAAATTTGGAGCTACTTACGCAGTTGTTAAAATGTTTAGGACTTGATATTGCATTCATCTTGTCGTTGGTGAGTCGGTCTATATATATATATAACTTTGTTGTGGTTATAATCAAAAAATCGTTCGACGGTTGCCGAGAAGTGAGACATAGTGAGAATAATCAAAACAAGACATCGAAGCGCCAAAAATGCGAGCGAGCATTCAATAGCTATTTCACTTTTAAGGCAAGTATTCGATTTACAGCTCTTGCAAATCCCAAATCGTAGAAACCTAGAATTGCTTCAAATACTTTATTGATGTTTGTTAGATTGTAGAAGTTCATACAAATAGGATATCCTATATAGGATTGAACATTAGAGTAACCTTGAGAGACGAATCATTGAAATCGAATCTCTTTCTCATTTGCTTGATCAACAAATTGTTACCCACGTGTTACCAATTTAATATTTAAAAAATATTTAAAAAATCCAATTTAATATTGTAAAAAATCTGAAATTCAAACAATTTCTTTATTATCGTTCTTCGACGAGAGTTTTGAGTTCTAACAGTTTTAGAATTGAAAATTTTGGTAAAATTTAAGAAAACAATTTATATACTTTGAAAATGAAAATGAAAATATTTTCCAAGAAATAGGGCATGATTTGATTTACGGATTTAATGCGGACAATTCCAAATAGGTTGCCAAAGTCACAAGAGAAGATAAGCAGGATAGTTTTCGTCGTGTTTCGAAGTTATGAACTGATTTTTCTTTTGAAGAAATGTGAAATAACTGAATACTCCATGAAACGAAATGACAAACATTGAAATGTTTCTATCAAATAAAGTAAAAAAAGGGTCCCATTCAGTAAAGTTTGCTTTGGCTGTTACCTGAAACATTGCTTCGCTGAAAAGTTAGTGTGGATTTGTAAATTCTTCGCGCAGAAGAATATCTATAAAATATACAAAATACGTTGGAAAGTTTGAGTCATTGAGTTATCAACATGAATAAATTGCTTTCACACATTCACCAATATTCAATGTGGTACATTTCCCTACGTTCTTCCACTTCCAATAGAGTTTCAACATTGTTATACATAAGCAACATAAACTTTTTTTCACCGTTACTCAAACCCCTAAGAGCCGTGCAGCCCTGCTGTGGCTGTATTCGCAGCGTAAGTAAAATTTATTCGAGCCCATGTCCTACTTCCTAATCCAATGGCAACACCTTGAGCCGCACTTAATCCAATAACGTATCGCTTTTTTCTGCGGGCAAAATGTGCTGATCCATCGCTGTCGCTGTTAATTTCAGTCACCTTTTGCCTCATCCGTAATCTAAGCCCCGGGAAACATAATGGCACAATCTCGCCAATCTGTAATACAAGGCACGTGAGCTTTTCGCCGCCGCCGCCCTCGCCATCGCCCTCGTGTACTTTATATCCACACCTCTCCGCCCCTACTCTCGGATAAAATAAAACAGATAAAACTTTCGCTGATTCAACAGATCTAGAGCAACAAAAGAATGTGGCCGCTCAAACGGATAGCATAGCGACGACGCAATGCCGCGCCGGACGTGTTTTGGATACATTTTCCTCATCAAACAATTTTTGTTACCTTGGCAAACAAGTATGGGTGAAGGATGGGTGCAGGGAAGGGATGAGAAGCTCAACTTGTCTTACCTGGCAGCTCGGCCCACGCTCTGAGATCGACATCCCGAGCGTACGTTGATTCCTGGGCCTCTGAACACAGTGGTGCTATGTGGCGGGAAATGGGCGCCGCTCGGTCCAACAGCACCCAGCCCGTCATCGTGTAGTTTTCCTTGCCCTTGTCCTCCTCCGGCGTCCGGATGGTGCTGGGATTTTTCTGCCGACGGTAATGGATCGAGTGATTAGATTAATGCGTACAATTACTTATGTATGAAGGTAAATTCCTGTCGAGAAGTTTGGCCACTGCTCGATTGAATTACGGTGGAGTGCTTCTTTACTTCAACATCTTAAGATAGCGCAAGGGAGGGGGTGGACAAATATCAGAATATTGAATTATTGCAGGACTTTCAATGAAAAGGAATGAGTTTAAAGGCGATTTTCGAGAAGATTTACAAGTTATCTTGAATCTTTAATATTCCTCGTAGCATTAACGAAGATTCAATTATGCTAGATCTCGTGATCTTGCGCACGTTCCCACCGGAAGCAACTATTTCAATAAATCACAGTGTCCTGTTCCATATGGCACACGTGTGTCATATGGATAAAAGTTCGCTTAATTTTCCTTGTTTCATACACTGCACTGCCAAGAGTTCTTTCGAGCGAAGATGAAATTCCCCAAGAAGGAAGCAGGAGACGACAAACTTCTTGTTTTTCCTCTCTAAAGCCGAGACATTCTCCTGAGATCACCTTCACGGATTACGGGAAGAAGAATCACTTTGCGAAACTTTTTGTCGAAGGTGACTAGAAAGCTGCTTTTTCGCCGCACTTTGTTCATCGTCGACCGGCTCACAAAAAACAAGCTTACGGCAAACGATAAAGTATTGAACGATACGAGAGCATGCAGGGACTAGAGTGAGAAAAAAATACTGTCACAGGAAATTACTACCTCTCTTGCAGCTATCGAATCGACGGGATGGGAAGCACCATCCCGTACACCATGGACCGAAAGGCCGAATGGATGAAAGATCACAAACTGTACAGGACCACACATAGCTTTCAACGTCAGTAGGCTCACCTGTCGTAATTTTGCCATCGCATCGGCTGTGATGAAATCTCCCTTTTGAAATTTAGTCACGAAGCACATCACCTGGTACTGGCTTTGGCCGCGTTCCTCCTCGCCCAGGACCAGGGCTTTTAGCACTTGAACTTCCTGCAAAAAAAAATAGAATAGTGCCGTTGAGATAGACATGTCGATTGGGGGGCGAGAGGGAAACAAATTCTAGTAAATTTGGTTTCTGATCCATAGGGTACCGAAACGCAGGCGACATATTTCATTACTTTTGTGGCAAGGGTTTATGGGAAAAATGTATTGATATTTTTTCCCCGAAAACCACTGAAATATATTAAGAAATATATGTGCCTAAGAAAATATCAGTGTCTTCGTCATGCAAACTATTTACTTTAAATTTAATTATTTCTGATTATACTAGGCTGGCTAAATAGTTCGTGGAGCATAATCTGTACTCCAACAGTAGAACTAATTCTAACAGCATTGAACGTGTTTATACACCCTATTCAGCCATTCCATGCCAAACCGATATACAGGTCGGGCTTTATTATATATAGTCGACCATTTTTTTTCAACAATTATTTTCGAATTCTATACATAATCAAATCTAAAGAAAACAATTTTTTATTAATGTATGAATGTCAAACATTAATAGGAAAATAGCTTTTTTGTGATACGATTATGCATTGGATTCCAAAATTAACGTTGGAAGCGAAATTGCGATTACAGGTCGGACTCGATTATACAGGGTTTTCCAATTTTAAATTCCGAAAGTAAATTGAAATAAAACACACTTAGAATTCGAATTTCGATGAAACTTTTATTTCAAATTAAAGTTTGGTTTATGCCATTATGTGTGAAATACAACATCGTTCAAATGTCCACCTAGGGCATCCTCGCACACCTTGATCCGGAACAGGTAATTTTCGATGTCTTTTCGGCACATATGGGGCGGTATCTCGGTCATAACTTCACGAATGTTGTCTTTCAAATGTTCAAGAGTTTGCGGAGAGTTGGCATAGACACGGTCTTTCGCATAAACCCACAAAAAAAGTCTAGCGGGTTCAAATCGCATGATCTAAACGGCCAATTGGCATCACCAAAACGCGAAATTATGCGTCCCTCAAATTTCGTTCGCAATATGGCCATGTTCAGTCGTGTTGTGTGGCACGTGGCGCCGTCCTGCTGAAACCACATGTCATCCGTATCCATATCTTCAATTTGTGGCGAAAAAAAATCGGTTAACATGCGGCCATAGCGCTCACCATTCACAGTTACCGTCTCGCCGTCCTCATTTTCAAAGAAATACGGCCCGATGACTCCACCAGACCATAATGCGCACCAAACAGTGACTTTTGGCGGATGCAATGGCCTCTCAACAATCACGTGTGGATTTTCTGAGCCCCATATACGGAAATTTTGGGTGTTCACATAGCCACCGAGCTCGAAATGTGCCTCATCGCTGAAGAAAATTTGATGCGAAAATTCAGTATTTTGCTGCTGTTGTTCGTTCACCCAATCGACGTATGCCCGACGCATTCCATGGTCTGGTGACCACCGCTCTAATTTTTGTACCAGTTGGACTTTATATGGATGTAGGTGCAAGTCCAAATGCAAAATTCGCCACAATGATGTGTTTGACAAGCCCAATTGCTGAGCACGCCGTGGAATCGAAACATTCGGGTCATATTTTCGGCCGAACGCACATTACGATGATGTACAGGTTTCACAATATCCGCTACGGATCCAGTTTGTTCGAATTTACGCACTACATTAGCGATTGTGTGCTCTGTAGGCCGTCCATGACGACCAAAATCCGTCCGTAATGCTCGAAAAACATTTGCCGGTTTTTCATCATTTTTATAGTATAATTTAACAAAATTAACACGTTGTGTGATGCTAAAACGATCCATATTGTAAAATGGCAGACATTCAACTAACGATATGACGCTTTGGTTGACAGCTATGTCAAACGGTTGTCAGCGCAGGACTATATACTTTCGGAAGCCCGAAATGGAAAACCCTGTATATAGTCGACCATTTTTTTTTTCAACAATTATTTTAAAATCCTATAAATAATCTCAAGAAAACAATTTTTTCATTAATGTATGAATGTCAAACATTAATAGAAAAATAGTTTTTTTGTGATTCGATTATGTAATTGGATTCGAAAATTAACGTTGAAAGTGAAATTGCGATTATATATAATCGAGCCCGACCTGTACACCCATACCTCGCTTTACGGCCTAGATACGTTCCACGAAACATGGCCGCAAAGCGAAAAGTCGTATAAAGAATCGGTTGAATATCGACGTCGAAAATCGTTTTTTCGCCGTTATAGCAAAACATTTTAGACCGTAAATCGAAAACATGCCTTAATTGAAGAGGGCCGTTATAGCGAAATGCCGTATAAAGAGCGGCCGTATATCGAGGTATGAGTGTAGTGGTTTTCAGATTTCCATGAAAAGGGATAATTTTGTTTTTTTTTGCAAAATATTAGACTAGTATTTTTTTATTTTTTTCATTCGGGTGACCATTTCCATTTCAGGGTGGTCCGAAAAATCAACTTTTTCAATTTTTCTTCAAAATTGGCTTTCTTCAAAAAAAAAAACATTACTTTTGAACTACTGAACCGAATAAGATGATCGCCATATCAAATTGAAGGCATTGAGCTGGTTCTTCGAAAAAATGCTACATTTCCTGAAAATTGAATTTGGTTTTCGTAATTCATGGTTGTATTTGTTTTTCATAGTTTACTTGGTCTCGGGACCAAGGGCGCTATATTTTTTTATATATTTTCTTGAAGGCTGAGGTTTTTTTCATAACATATCCAAAATGAGAGAGGCGTTAGTTTTTGTTCTTGATTTATGATATTTCAAAATAAACCGATGATTCGAAATATCATTTCCGATTTTTTTACAAAAAGGATTTTTTTTTTAATTCATATCTTTTGAACTACTAGACCGATTCAGATTATCGATATATCAATTTAAAGCTAATGAGTTAGTCTTCTTTGGAAAAATGCCACACTTGCGTGAAAATTGGATTCTAGACGCATAGATTTGGTGTGGTCGCATACGAATATTGAGCTTGAGCTTGAGCTTGAGCTTGGGTAGACTGTACAATTCGTAGTTGCTCTCCGTGATTGACCTGAACCAACCAAATTGCACAAAGAACACACAGAATGACGCTTGGGACTAGCAAATCATTCTCGTTGTGCAATTCTCGGTGATTCGAGCTTTAAATGGTCAATAAAGACGCCGGCCACGTCCTTACAGTCACCAGGGGAAGGGAAGGAATGTTAGTATGATATTCGCCGCCCGAAGGCCAGAAGGGTCGCCTCTATAGCGTGGTTCCCTAGCGTTTATCATGGGAGGGATAGTTGTTAGTGGGAGAGGTATGAATCAGGATTCACTGTGGTAAGTGATGTGATTATGTAAACGCGAACTATGGACAATACAACAAAACGAAATTCTGAAAATCTCATATCTCAACACACAGCAGAGATCTTTAGGTATCCTGAGAAGGAAAACCTGTAACAATAATTAGATTTTTCATTTTTCACACGTATTTGTTATGAAATCCTATTGCAACTGCAAAATTTTAACTGTGGGAAACCTGAGAAGGCGACCGAGAAAACTCCGCTCAAACCAATCAGACCAGCGATATATCCTATTATTCAATGAGCGAAGTCTTTATTTAACCCCAATCGCGGTGATGGATGGTTAACTTTGGGAAACCTGAAAAAGTAACCGAGAGAATTCCTCTACAATCGATCGACCCGACGATGTGTAATATATTAAGATATATTCTGTTATTCATCATGCGTACGCTTTATAGAACTCAAATCGGAGAATTATCTTTGGGAAACCTGAGAAGGTAACCGAGAGAACTGATCTCGAAACAATCGTCCTCCTTCATGATATAAACTAACACACCAAAGCTATTTTCATAGTTCAATATTAGTCCAATTTTGATTGATATTGATGAACATTTTGATCAACCTCTGTACGAAAATGTGACCACAAGGATCGTATGCAATCGCGAGAAGTAAACAGCTACACATAATTGCACTGGTGCAGCTGCCAGTGACCCTCCGCCACACCAGCAAAACAAGCGAACAAAATAGACTACCTCCCGACTTAAATTTTTTAACTCCGACTTAATATAACAGCGGACAGTGGATCTAAGCTCACACGAAAATTTGACTGCACAAACGACGATAAGAAACAAAACTTTCTGGCCACCCGAAGCAGTGAGTCCGAGCCCAATGCACCCACACCAATACCATTATAGGTAGCTACAATCGCGCGACCGTATACAACTCCTAAGGCAGCACTTTCGCACTGAGAATTGAGCCATGAAATAAAAACACGAAAGCAGAGAGCATCAAAAAGAAAGAGACAAAATGATACTTAGCAGTGTTCCATTCTTCCTGTCGCTCACGAAACGATCATTCGATCATCAAATTAATCATTAGCAGCTCCTCTCATTCAGAGGAGAGCAAGGAGAGCGCCTCGAGCAAAATGGCACTTAAACACGAAACTGTTACAATCAGTTAACACTGGAATCCAATCAATGAGCACTGGATTTGCAAAATGTTTTTTTTTCAGTATATAGCATATAACCTCTTTCAATTACACAACTCAAACACTTTCTTTTATTTCTACTGCTATTAAAACATCTAATTACGGATATCAGCGAACAAATCGCTATTAAAGTCTGCTTCATTTAATATTGGAACAAATTCTTTTGCTCATTGTGGCGCTCCTAGTGGACGGATTTGGAAACTTTTTTCACCCACGTGTCGGGAAATTCATTACCTTTCACCATGTATTTATGTCATAACACCAAACGATAGCATTTTGTAAACAACCGCCATGGAAGCCGAACGGAGAGATAAAATTGTGCACAATTTTCTTGAAAATCCATTGTTGTCGGCATCTAAGCTAGCTAAACAGCTTAAAATGCCCAGAAATACCGTATGGCGTGTTATCAAGCAGTACAAGGAAACATTGACGACGGCTCGGAAGCCGCATTCGAAGCGTCGGAGTGGAACTGTCGACCGGAAACTGCGTGGGAAAGTCATCAAGGCCGTCAAGAGGAATCCCAATCTTTCAGACCGCGATTTGGCCAATAAGTTCCAGGCCGCTCACAGTACGGTGCGACGAATTCGTATCCGGGAAGGAATAAGGTCATTCCGAGCCAGCAAACAGCCAAATCGGACGCTAAAGCAGAACAATGTGGCCAGAATCCGTGCTCGAAAGCTGTACGACCAAGTGCTGACCAAGTTCGACGGATGTATTCTGATGGACGATGAGACCTACGTGAAGGCGGACTTTGGGCAAATCCCAGGTCAAAAATTTTATTTGGCGACGGCTCGGGGGGATGTACCTGCAAAATTTAAGTTCGTGTTTGCGGATAAATTCGCCCGCAAGTACATGATTTGGCAGGGGATATGCAGTTGTGGACAGAAAACCAAAGTCTTTCTCACTGACAAGACAATGACATTAGAAGTCTACAAAAAAGAGTGCCTACAGAAACGGATTCTGCCGTTTATTCGTGCCCACGACCGTCCAGTAATGTTTTGGCCGGACCTCGCAAGCTGCCATTACAGCAAAACGGTTATGGAATGGTACGCAACGAACGGGGTCAGCGTAATACCGAAGGACCTCAACCCCCCAAACTGCCCCCAGTTCCGGCCGATAGAGAAATACTGGGCAATCACGAAGCGGAGGCTTAAGGCAAAGGAAAAACTTGTTAGGAACATGACTCAAATGAAGAACTGGTGGAATCAAATCGCCAAAACGGTGGACGAAAAGGGTGTGCGCCGCCTAATGTGCCGTATTACGGGAAAAGTACGAGAATTTCTTCGAAACAGCAATGAATAATTTTTTTAATTTTTTTTTATGAAAGAGTAAAGAAAATGCTACATTTGTATGAAAAACAAATTATGAATTCGTTAATAAATGACTGAACTACACGCAATTGTTTGTGTTCCAATATTAAATGAAGCAGACTTTATTCTTGCTCATCGAATTACTGGAGAGCAATACGCGCTCAAAGAGAAAGTAAAGCACACACACAAAAAAGCCTTAGCATCTTCAAAATGCGTTTCTAATTAGGTTAACACTATACATCAAAATGCTTCTAGAAACTTTAGATAGTTTCTCTGCAACACAAATCATGTACTTCGACATGTATATTATTCATTTTTTATATTTTATTTTACACGACCGTAATTGAAAAACACAGCAATCAACAGATATCGCGGGAGGAACAAAACGCGTTTGATCGTGCCGAAAACAGATACGGAGCGACGAAAAATGCGTCCGTACCCGATGACTGCCCGACGGAGACCGGTGTGGTCGCATACGAATATTGAACGAAAACTGAAAGCATGTGAACTTTGACAAATCATAACTCAAAAACGTTCATTGGCTTCAAATTGATATGTTGATCGTCTAAATCGGTTTATAAGTTAATAAATAATTATATTATAAATTTTTGGAAAAAACATTTTTGGAAGAAGGTAAAAAAATTGATTTTTCGGGCCACCCTAAAATGGCCTAATGAAAAAAGGGGTTCAGTCAGAGGGGACCAATTCGCAAAATTAAAATTTTCTAGTTATTGATTGCATTACCAAAAAATAAAAACTTTGAGTGCTTTGAGGCAACCCTAAATCATGTCCGATTGAGCTGAAACTCATTTTTTGGGCCACTAAACAAACTGTGCATGGTCGGTTTTTGAAATTCGATGATGATTTCTATTACATACATCCATTGCCACCCTAATGGAGGTATAGAAAAATATTCGAAAAATAATCATAGACTCAGATTAAAATTATTTTTGGAAACTAATATTTTAAAAATCTTTAATCTGTAACTATAGATGCTTGGTTTCAAAAAAACATATTTTTTCTGGAAATATAAATTATTTTGTGGATATGACAACCCTACAACTCGTGTGTACATTCTCACCTATGACGGTGAATTTCGATTCTAAGAATGCAACAGACAGACATAATGTTGAAGTCAACCTTCGTATCATACATAGGATCTCGAGAGCGTACAATAGAAACAATAAAGTGGAAGCTGAAGAATGTAGAGAATCTATAGCACAGCACTCTGCAACAGTGAACCGACACTAATATGATAGACACGTAACGCACTGCTAAATAATTTAATCAACGTGACTGTCCGTTTCACTTGAACAGTCCTCGATACATGTACACACACACATACACACGACAAGAGAACACGCCCGCAGAAGATACAGTCACCGGATCGCCGGGTTTGTATGCATCCGATGCAAACATTCGAGAGTCCTCTCGTCTTGCCACTGCTGGTATGTATTAGCAAACGAACATCAAACAAATCATGAGGCAAAACGATACCGACGACAGACACCATTGCCGTCACATTTCGTGACACCAGTGAGAACCCTGAAAATATCGATATCAGACTGTACAAAAAAGCGATCCCTCTCTACGACATGTTATCTAACACCGGACATGGCAACGAACGAAACTTGTTCCTCTGTGTGGCTCTCATTGTTGGAAAATGAAAATGCACGAAGGCTTTGTCCGGAGTTGATCCGGGTTGGATATATACTCAACTTTCATCTCCTGTTCACTCTTACCTCGGGTGTGAAATGTACTGTTCGTGAGCGGTTGAAATAGCATATCTCGAATGGTTGGGCAGGACTGTGAGGTGGTCGGCGGTTTACAGTCCGTCAGGTGAGTATGACCATATATGCCGCTTTAAAATTGGATGTGACTTTGATTTATAATCCTGAAATATTGGAATTCTCGAATACAAAAATACTATATTTTCACGTGTCAAGGCGATGTTGACTGACTGCATCATCATCAGTGAAAGCTATGCAGAATTTCTCCCCCCTGAAACGACCAAGTGTAGAATGGAATCCTCGTTATCACGTCCGAACAAAGCAAGACCAGTGTCCTCACCGTCAGTTGTTTTATGGCTAGTTCGATGTCATTCGTTTTACTGTGGTGGCATCGGGTACTATGCAACTTTTAAAAGCCGACACTGACTAGGACCAACCGATACAGAAGAGAGCACCCGGTTATGCTTGGTGGGATTGAAACGACAGCGAAAGACACATCGCAATGCGCAGCGAACCATCGCCCACAACGTCACCCCTTATTCATGGTGGCGAGTTGAATGGGGCAGGTTCATTCAACGGGGTGTGAGAGATGCATTTTTCACTTTTCGAATCTGCGATCTCATTCCGGTCGAATGGATAGCCGCGTTCGATGGATGGAAGGCGAAACGATGACACGACACGATGGTAGAGAGAGTTTATTTTTTGACAGGCCATAGAAAGAAGGAAATTTACCCTGACACATGTGCCACATGTAGCGACGATCTATGACTGAGTTTTAATTTTTACAAAAAATGGGATTGAAAACATTATTAATTTCCTGGAACACCAGTTGCAATAGAGCTGTCCCACCGTAAATGACGATTTTTTTTCATAAATTTTACTATATTTTTTTCATTTGGCTCAAATCTTTCGAACACATTTTTGACGTAGGACTACGTCTTTCATTTCTATACCGGGGTGTAAAGTCAATGTTTCGAAAACGAAAGCGTTACGCCGGAGACCGAGATTTTGAGCGTTAATAACTCCTAAACAACTGAACAAAATGGTATGATAAACACATTCGAAAGATAAAATGTGCAAACCGTTGTTGCAAATTATTCGTTTTGGTCATAAAAAACAGGAAGCGGGTTATAACTGTGGTATAACTGCAAGGTTGACGTATGACAATCGTTGATTTAGTGATCATTTGTTTGAAGTTCAATCCTAATCCACTCTGAATGAATGAATAAATGAAGATTTGGGGCATTTCGGGGGAAAATGAGAGCGTTGCGTTGGAGGCACAATGTTTTATGCATATAATATTGGATACAAAAATATTCTACTGATGGGGAAGAATAATCTTCAGAAACTTTCCTGTTAATTGCACTTGATTGAAAAATCACAAAATGAAATGCAATTGATCGCAGTATTATATGAATAAAAACATTAAAATTAACTCTTTCGCTTGAATGTAATTGTTGGCAGATTATTTTTCAGCAACGATAACATCTTTGTGGATTTTTCTCGATGCCCGATGTCCGCCAGTTGTTAATGCTATCTCGATAACCACAAAACGGAAAGACCTTCCCAAAAAAATGTATTTGGTCACTGTACTATATGTATAGAAAACCATAAAATAAACTCATTCGCTTGAATGTAATTTCAATGCCAAGGGGAACTGGTAGATTATTTTTCAGCAACGATCACATCTTTCCGGATTCTTTTCGATAACCAACAAACAAAAATGTGTGTATGACGGCTGCTCCGATGCCTCAAGCGGAACCAATTTTCGATGCTGGTACTTTCTTGATCGCCTTTTCAGTGGCATCACTCTCCTCCTGATTCCCTTCTGGCCTAAGGTGCACAAACAAGCTCTTGGTGACACCGTTCAAAAGTGCTTCCATGATGAACGAAGTTAGCTTCACCACAACAGCGACAACATGCTCCAATCGCTGTTCAATTATAACTGAGTGGATTTCCGAGCGGCGCTCGCTTATATACCGAATGGTGATTTCACTAGCCTATTTTCAAAGCAATTTTAGGGCTATTGAAACAAATTTTTGGATCAAGAAGTAACAAGCATATAACGCGTAGACATTTTATCTTTCGAATGAAGTGTTTATCATGCCATTTCGTTCAGTTATTTAGGAGCTATTAATGCTCAAAATCTCGTTCTCCGGCGTAACGCCTTCGTTTTCGAAACTTCGAACTTACACCCCAGTATAGAAATGAAAGACGTATTCCAATGTCAAAACGTGTTTATTTCAACTAAATATCCACTGCCATTTTCTGTTTCATTTTCACGTCGTCTATGTTGTCGTCTGAACATATGCGCTGTAATGTCTTGACAATGTATTGTATTTTGACCTGGCAATAGTAAAAACTGTGTCGGTGTTGCTCATGATAGCGTCTCGCAAGTGAATGTATCCTTCCTCACGCCGCTCCTGTTTATTGTGTCGCAGGAATCGCAATCGTTCACTTTTTATCTTCCCGTACATGTTAACCATGAATTGCTGGCACTGCTCACAACATCGTAGAATGACGTTGTCCTGGCCGCGTCGTATCATCATATGATACAGCTGGAGAACCAATTACTCGCGGACGACTCGAGGTTAGTAGGGTGACAATTTTTTAACATGGAGAGGAAGGGACACAAGGAGATTCGGACAATACTAATGATTAAACACGGAGAACGATATTTTTGAGGAAAAGATAGATTTGGGACATGTTGTCAAGGTATAACCGAGCCAACAAATCCCACACCGCCACATTTGGTTGTTTCCCTCGGGTCCGAAGGGAGTTATCTTAATTCGATCTGGCTACAAGGTACATCTCACACGACCGAACAACATTACATTAGTACTTTCAAGACGTGATGCTTGACATAGAAATCTCAACAATCTGAAAATGACGCAAGTAATATTATGTTTCTAGGCGAACGCTAGAAACGTTTGAGCGATTGAAGAAGAGCGTTTTTTGAACGAAGTGTGTCGACAATGAATTCCAGATTATTTTTTCTGCTTCGAATCACAATTTCTCGCGTCGTTGTGCAGTCACCAACAGTGATTACAGCAACGTCTTCAACAACATGCGCATTGGATCTAAACACGTGCTCTTCAGCTGGTGTTTTATCTGGATCGATGACAAAAGCGTGATTGTCATTTTGTAATCCGAGCATATGTGATTCGAAGAGTTTTAGTAATTCATTGCACTCATTCAATAAGGCTTCCAGCTCACCGGTGATGCGCCTGACTTAAGACGAATTGAGATTACTTGCACATATGGCCCCATTTCGAAAACATAAATAAATTCGTTCTATCTGAAAAAAGAACAACGGTTAAAATATTTGGATATTTTTTATACAAAAATACTAAAATCGCCGTTCGAAAAATTGAGGATTGAGATAAGAGTGTGAAAATTTGGGGTTATATAAGTATTCCACTCCGAGCAATATTAAATATATGATTATCGAAACAGTGTTCAAAAAATTGCTAAAATCTCACGGAAAGCTATATTGTCAAATTAGTGGAGCTAGGATTTACGGAAAAAAACCGCTTAATCAAAAATTTAAAATTTGCGATCACCATTAATGACCCACATTCATTTATAACCCACGGCTTAAAAAATGACTTATCTGATAAATTAAAACAGTTTACAGATTGTTTGACCTGTAAAAATTCATCAATTTCACCAACAATCTATTTTACGCCGATGTGAAAATTGCATTGATACATTTTTCTTAGAAAAAACGTTATAAGAAGAAATTGATGGAAAAAAAATTGTTGATGAAAAACAATGGGTTACAATTGACAGATACGATGTAGAGACGTTCCCAGAACAGAAGGAGGAGATTGTTTCCTATTCCATTAAAATGTTATAAAAATTGATACCGTCATCCGGGGGCAAATTGATCACTGGGGTGAAATCGATCACACGTACTAATGGAAACAAATTGAAACTTTTGAAGGTGTTATTCAATTAAATTAATTTGTTTTTACATGACGTGATCAATAATCATGTGTAGGTTCTTTTTGTCAGTAGTTCTCATCAAAACACTAATCAAATTGCATAAAATTTTATCTTTTCTGAACAGCATTTTCGTTTCTATTTTCAAGCATTGTGAAGAAACATATTTTCAACACATTAAAACGATATTAATAGACGCTAGACATATTAATTCACACTAAGCTGATTCCTTACGAGTTGAAATCAATTTTACAAAAAGCACCTTCCTAACCAGACATCCAATATTGCGGCTGAGTTTTCTCGGAAATGGCTGAACCGAATTTCATGCGACAATTTTCATTTGAAACTTCATTTTGTTTCATTTGAAAACCCCTTGAAATTTTACCGGAATCGATCCACGGATTCCGGAGATATGGCTGGAACAAGTTCGCGGGCAATATATTCCAGAACCCAAAACAACACAAACTTTTGGAGAATCAAACTTCATTATTTTCAGAATAGCTTATTCGTGAAGAATTAAAGCCTATATGACCTCATTGAGGTAACTCGAATATGTTCAGGATTAGTTTTCCGAGGGAAGTGACCACTTTATGACCAGAGCCAAATTCCATCATACGACATATCGAACTTCATGGTTTGTCAAAACTAGCTCATTGGTAACCATTTCAAAGGTTTTTGGTCACATTAGGACAACTCGGAGGTCTCCGAATGACCTACAGCTCAAACTTCGAGATATGAGAAAGGCACGACTACGCCTTCAGGAGCATTAAATCAGATCCTCAAACCCTATGATTCACATTATCATAGGTAAAAAAATCAATGAATTTCTATACATTTTCGTGCATATTACGCAAGAAAATTATGAAAAAATAAATTGATCGATTTCACCCCAAAGGTATGTTTGCATATTTTTCGCTAAAAATTTTCCAAGCTAACGTAATTTTTTTCAACTAAACATTTCAAAACGTTTTGTGATTTTGCACCAGTACGGGTTTTAAAAATAATTGGGTATAGATTAAACAAAATATTTCGAGAATATTTTTGAATTTTCCTGATCAATTTGCCCCTGGTTTACGGTACCACGTGATTTCATTAAAAGAGAACAGTCTACATTTTTGAAAAATATAAAAAAATAACTTGCGGGAAGGAACTATATGGGATTTTTCAGAAAATCAAACTATTGTACTACAGGTTGAAGTTCAAAGTCATCACTGGAATGCGAATTGTGATTTTTTCTTCAAGCAAAAAGGAAAGCTCAATCATTTAAGTGTTGTAGTAATTTCCGAAGATTTGCATCACCATTCTATATCCGCTAACTTATTTATCTCAAAAATGATTGATTTTATAGGCCAAGAAAAGCATTTTAATTTGAACAAAATATTTCATGTTGGGCATTATGAAACAAAAAAATATTTTTTTAGGAATTATGAAACAATGTGAAATGTGTGATAAAATACGGCTCTCTTTCATTGTACAGGGAAACTTCGATATAACGTACCCTCGTTATAAAGTACCCTCGATATAACGTCACTCGATATAACATACATTTTGTCTCGATATAACGTACATATTGTCAAACTTTAAAGGAATAATTTTTAGAATTTTTTTTTTTGAAAGAACAATCAATTATCTGTATTGTTATACTAAAACATGTTTTTTACTTTAAACCAATCCCGAAATACAGCTGGTTTTGTGATTCCGGATTCTAAATTAACCATCTTCAACCAACAGTACGAAGGGAAATATCGTGAGAAAGGTTAGCTTAGTCTTCTAATTGAATTTATTCATTAACCTTACCAAAACAGCTACACAATAAAGTAATATAAGCTACGTTTTTTGTTACCCTGTATACCCTGTATACCTGTATAATTTGGAATAAAATGCTTTCAGAAAACTAATTTTAATAATTGAATAAACTGGAAAACCATCCGAAAACAACCGAAAGTTGGTGTTTTTCAGTTTTCAGCTAAATCCAGAAATACAACATAAAATTCGCCCTTCAAATTCAAGTGAAATTCATTATACAGTGGACAAAATTCCTACAAGCGCGCGGATGTTTTTCAATATATTGATAATAGAACTGAAATAAAAATAAAATATATCAAAATATTACAAAAATGACGGCGCCAGTGGTTGTATGGTTAGCGTAACAGCCTCACAATCCGATCGGCCTGGGTTCAATCCCAGCTGGCGTCGTTAGGATTTTCTGAGGCGAAAAATCTCTGGTTACGTCTTCCTTCGGAGCGGAAGTAAAAGAAGTTGGCCCGGCTCATGAGTTGTTGAGTCTGATAGGTAGGAACAGGTGGAGTCGCCTCCCTGATGTCGGTGATTGGCACTAAAGTGGCGGAAATAGGCCGACGAAAAATAAGCGAAGATAAAAAAATAAATAAATAAAATATTACAAACACTTGAATTTGAGGAACGGAAATGGAACGAAATCATACCAGAAACAAGTAGTTCCCTTATATGGGTACGATTGTATGGATATTGTATTCACGACCTAGTGTACAATTATGACAGAAATCAATTTGTAAAGTAACATTCATGTAGAAACAATAAAATTTTAAATTTAACATTAAACCCTATTGATAACCCACCGTTCGCAATGCTCTGTGTTCAATGCAAGCACCCCAATCCATGATCCCTCCCATCGTTCACTCCTTCTCCGATATTTCATTTCAATCATTCCACATTCGAGCCAGTGATTGATCTGACAACATTGACAGCCTGGCCGATTTCGGTACGGTGAATAGGTGATAAACAAAGCAAAACAAAAAAAACAGCTTCATAGTTTGACAGTAATCCCAGCGGAAGCGGAATTGATACCGGTGCGCATTTATGTACTTATGTACCCACCACGCGAGAGAGAGAACTTTCACAGAGTTCGGTCAAAGAAGCATTAGTTTCGGAGATTTTGCTTGGTCCATTCAAACGGTGGCACTCGCTCTGGCGGCTATGAGCACTGTCCGGCGATATTGAAATGGATGTCCACTCGAATTACAGTTTAAACCGATTTTACGACTGTTTCCATTAGAGCGCTAAGCGGATTGGGAATGCTGGAAAATGTTGAAGCACTCCCGATTTCAGGCAATCGCTTCGAAATGTTCATGCTAGTTTGTCCGATGGCGATTCCACTCCCACCAGCAATATGGACAAATCCCACCGTTGCGAAATTTTCCTGCGTCCAATTTTCGGGACCCACCACCACCGTCTGTCCCATTTGCATTTCCAGCAGGATGCCGCTTTATGGAGCGCAAATTGTTTTCGCAGCATTTCATTTTTAAGTGCCGAGTTTCAAGTTCTTTGCCCGACTGTTTACCACGACGCATTCGCGCACAAGTCGCACTTCTTCCGTTGCCGCTGGGTGCTTCCGGACCACCCAGCAGAAAGTTTTAATGAATTTTCACACCGCACCTCCGATCAAGATTGGAATTTTTACACAGTTTCACGCTCGGAGAGATTCTTGGCTTTCGCCAAGGAGCCGCAGGCTAGACGGAAGTTGTTTGGGAACAGTGCTCTCGTCGTAAACGGGTGGAATGATAGCTTTACAGTAGCTGTCATAGTTTTGAACTGAAAAAAATACTCTCGTCTAGCAATGTACTGAAAATTGAATTCTGAAAAGTATTTAGGCAACGACAAATTGTTGAATTTATGTTGGTACCTTCGGTCACCCATATTTTCGAAAAGTAGAAGTAGGTCTAAGAGTCAAGTTGAACACAACTAAGAAAATAAAAATTTAAGAAATGGAAATCATAAGAGCAGATACATATAGCGGAAGTGTGGATAAGACGTATAGTGAGGGTAAAATGCACGCTGCGCTTTCACCCAACTCTTAATCCCGAAACAATGCTCGAATTCTCGAAGTTTAAATGATCAATCGAGAAAAAGTCACTGGCAAAAATTATAACAATCAATTGTCTCGAGTCAGGCCTCTTCACCTCACGATAATTACATGCATGATAATGATGTGGAAGTTTAAATAGTTCAAACACGTAAAACAAAAAGAAATATTTTTTTCGAAAATTTTATTGGGTGAATAAATAAAACCGAGAATAAACGCGAACGATCCGTTGCTCTCTATAACGAAGTATTATTTGGATGATGAAGAGACTTCGCGAAGAAGATTATGATTTTTGGAAATCTTTTCACGAAGTTTGTCACAGTCCAGATCAGGCTCTGTTTAGCTTTCATCTGATTCATTACAACTAGGTAAAGAATTTTTGGATTTGACGAATTTGAGTTGCAAGTATAGATGCCATCACAACAGCGCCTTCCGAGTAATATTGCACCACAAGTTTCACACCTCCTCCTTTTGTGGTTCTCCAGCCAGTCAGCATAGCAGCCTAGCAGCGAAGAGCAGGGCAGTATTTTCCCAACCGTGACGCAGCGTATAGACAACAAAGAAAGAATCACGAGCAAAAAAAGTGTTCAAATTCCTATCACGAAGTATTGACATATTGGGTGTTTATGCTTCTGTCACAACGTGTTTTTCAACGTTTTATATTAATTTGCTAGCTGGCCTGGCAAACGTAGTTCTGCCATATAAATCATTGCTAGTGGATATGTTGTTTGTTAAATAAAAATAATCAATATATTGATAGAGCGTTTAAATGTTTAACGATGTGATCGATAGAATATAACGAATGAAACGATTTGAACGGAAGTGTATTTAATGTTTATGCTGCCAAAAATGCGCATCGTCATTCGATAAACAAATATGAATGTTCGTGATTTATGTGTTCATAGTTGTGTTTGACATACCGAGGAATGGAGCGCCAAGACGATGACCGCCGACGAAAAAATAATAACAAGCAAACAGTTACTTTTCTTAATTCAATGTATTTCATTAATGTAACTGACATGTTTGATATCTTAAAAGTGAAAAATCATACATTTTTGTCATGAAATTAACAAAAAAAATAAGAAAATCAATATGTTTCAACTGCTGACTCGTTGAGGAAAATAACCTCTATCATATTACCTTTTTGCAGAGAATGTGTTACTCTGCAACACAGAAAACATGTCAGGGTCTATTTTCATTTATAATTTTTGTTTTAAAAGCGTGCTTATTTCACCCGATATTTCATTACTATTTTCCCTTCACAGAAATGAAACAGGAATCTCTATCTAGTATATGTGGAATTGTGTTACAAGCTTGCACCATTTGCCCAACCCAATTGGATTTGAGCCGAACGGATTACAGAATGCAATATTGCGATATGGATTAATTTTTCGAATTTTCTCTCAAAGCTTTTCAAAAATTACAAAACTTTTTCTCACCGTAACATTCATTTACGGACTAAGGCGAATACGAGGGTCACTATTTATATTTCGGGAATTGGCAACATTGATGTCATGTGAGTCCATCTGACGGTTCCATCATAAAGTTTGACATTTTTGACGATATACGTACTCAGAACATTTTGTCATACGGACGCTATTTGTTTATTTTATATTTAGTTGAAAGTTTGGTCTCGGCAAAAAAATGGAACTGAATCGTGAACATTTTCGTGCGATGATTTTTTACGACTTTCGACGTGGATTATCACAACAAGAGTGCGTCAATCAACTTAATTTGACTTTTGGCGATGAAGCTCCATCAAAAACCACTGTGTATCGTTGGTATAGTGAATTCAATCGTGGTCGTAGTTTGCTGTCCGACGAGTTTCGTGAATGTCGTCCAAAATCGACTGTAGTGCCAGAAAACATCGATGCTGTGCACGAAATGATTAAGCAAGATCGTCGTGTAACCTATTGTGAGATTGAGGCATCCGTAAGCATTAGTTCCACCAGCATATATGCGATTTTTCATGAACACTTAGTTGTGCGAAAATTATGTTCACGTTGGATCCCACATAATTTGACAATCGCTCAAAAAAATAAATGGAATAAATGCTTTGAAAATTGGTTTAAGCGCATGCAAAAGTGTATCGATCATCGTGGCGAGTACTCTGAAAAGCAATAAAAATATATTCGCAGCTTAACTATTTGTTTTTGTTCCTATTCCCGAAATATAAATAGTGACCCTCGTACAACAAAATAAAGACAATTCAAATTGGACCATTCCTTCTGGGGATTTTGCGCTTAGCAACACATTTCGCCTTCCATTTGTATTTATATAGATAGAAGATATAGGCAGGATGGCCACTCAATTTCAATTTTTGAAGTCCCGCATTTCCCCTAACTTTTCCCGCATGATTTCAGGAAATTCCCAAGTCTCAGAAATGAAAATTTAATAATATTGTGTCGTTAGATAAACATTGCTTTTTGAAACCAGAATTGCAAAAAATATTTTTACTTTATGTTTCCAAGTTCCGCATGTGACAAAAAATTGGACGGTGTGTATCTCAGCAACAGATTTTGGGTTGGTGTAGGGTTCAGGAGATACGAACGAGATTGTTTCTGGAATATATGCACCTGGTACCTGAAGCGCTACAAAATGTATCATATCCACCCCACGTCTACTTACTCTGAATTCAAAAAGTTTCATTGATCAGGTTTACTGACCAGAACCTAAATGATCACATCCAAACATATTTCGGGCATATCCCGGATACCCTCTACCCACAGTTCGTGAGTTGAACCAAAAATCCATAATGCGACTCTTCTATGCAATCGAAACGCTACAGTTAATTTAATGTAAGTCAAATTAAGTAATTAAGTTTTTGAATCAAACCTCATCCGCATGTCATAACAATCAGAACAAAAAAAAACAATCATGTTTTTGAAGCTCATTATGTGTTTCAGTAAGATATGTGGATTTGTTCAGGTTTGTAGATAAAGTAATAACTCGTGTTTAATTATTTCATTAACTATCGCAAATAAAATTATACAGAAAACCTGTCTCGTTAATATGACGCTGGACAAAAATGTTTGACAGGAAAAAATTCGAGGAGTTGTATCTTAGACACTATTGCTTAGGACGTAGGACTACGCAATCTTTTTTTTTTTTAAATTTGTTGGTTTATCATTTCGGATATTATTTGCGAATATGTCGAAATTTCATAAATATTCTTTAGTAAAAAGTTCCGGGACTCCGAAAAGGTTTAATGCGTGGTTTTGTCATTTCATTTCGAGAAGTAACGATTCTTTCTTGCATTTGCGAGAACAATACACAAATTGATCATATGTTATAATTTATTCCTTTATATCAATGCACGCATTGCACTGAGTATTTAACGAGAGTCATTTTCCGTGCATCGCCATTCAACAAGGATAAAACACGCCTCTAACAGATGCACACAGTTGTAGGGATAAAAATGAAACATCGCGAGAATGACCGTTTATGAAAAATCGTTTCTCGACTCTAGATCAAATCCGTCAACAAAGGTAGGAGCTTGTTGCATCAGAACAGAGCCGCCCACGAGAGCAAATACGAATGGCAACTAAAAGTGTTGAAGGTGTGCTATTCATATGTACAGGAAATGATCAAGTTCTATGTTTCGCGCAACGAAAACAAGCAACACACACAAAGCCAAACACCGATGGCTAGAAGCGACCTATAATCATTTGCACTCTTCTCTTTTTTCGCCTGCTTTGCCATGGCTCGGTTGCAATGCCAGATGCACTTCAAGTGAAATATTCGCTAGGAAACATAAAACACAAAACGAGCAGAATAAGCGACCTTAGTTGTTTCGGGCACAGAAAGATTCTGAGAATTTTTCTCAGAGGAGTTGCAATACCTATACGCTAGCGACAGCTTACATAAAGGGTGTGTCACATCAAATTGCATCACGGAAAAAACGCTGTAGAAATTTAATTTTTAGGAATTATATCTTCAGCTTTCGCTTATAATCAGATAAGAGTGTATAGATCACGTTGGCCATGCCTCACTGTCAATTTTTCGTAAATTTGGAAAAATGTCGTCGAACGAAAAAGAGCGTCGTGAATTAATCCTGCGCACTCATTTCGAGAATCCGGAGTTGTCACATCGGGGTATCGGTAAGATGCTGGGAATCGTCCAATCCACGGTCAGCAGAGTACTAAAACAATACTTCGAGAACCTAACCATCGACCGGAAGGTGAAGAACGGCAAAAATGGATGCTCCGTCAGTGAAAAAGATCACAAGCGCGTAGTTAAGCAGTTTAGACGTGATCCGAGAAGTTCGGTCCGGGATGTCGCCAATAAGCTGAATTTGTCAAGTTCATTCGTCCAGCGGACCAAGCAGCGGGAGGCCCTGCGTACATACAAGGTTCAGAAGGCTCCTAACCGTGACGAAAGGCAAAACATGGTGGGGAAGACGCGAGCCCGGAAGCTGTACACCGAAATGCTGACGAAGCCGCATTGCCTGGTAATGGACGACGAAACCTACGTCAAAGCGGACTTTCGTCAGCTGCCGGGCCTGTTGTTCTTCTCCGCAGAGGACAAATTCAGCGTTCCGGAGGAGATTCGCAAGCAGAAACTATCCAAGTTTGCCAAAAAGTACATGGTGTGGCAAGCGATCTGCTCTTGCGGAAAGCGGAGCGCCCCCTTCGTGATGACCGGCACGGTAAACGGGCAGGTTTACCTTAAGGAGTGCCTACAGAAGCGCTTACTACCACTATTGAAGCAGCACGAGGGCCCGACCATCTTCTGGCCGGATCTCGCTTCGTGCCACTATTCAAAGGACGTGTTGGAGTGGTACGAAGCCAACGGGGTCACCTTCGTGCCAAAGGAAATGAACCCGCTCAACGCGCCGGAGCTTCGCCCAATAGAGAAATATTGGGCGATTATGAAACAGGCCCTCCGGAAGAACCCAAAACCTGTCAAATCGGAGGCGGACTTCAAGAGAAAATGGATTTCTGTTAAAAAAAAAAACTACAACCTGAGGTTGTACAGAACCTTATGGACGGGGTAAAGAGGAGGGTGCGAGCATACGGGCTTGGGCTCGAAGTATGAATAAAAAGAAATGCCAAAAGTTGTTTAATAGTTTTTATTTTACTGTCTAAAATTTTCAAAAGGATCGGTCAACTGGGCGAATTTCTACAGCGTTTTTTCCGTGATGCAATTTGATGTGACACACCCTTTACTATGCAAGGGTGGAGTTTACTTCGCAAATATTCTCTTTTCGCTATCCCCCTTCGTTGTTTCTATTCTAGCGGCTACATAAGTTGCCCGTTATTGCCAGCTCTGTTGGGGAAAGCAGACAAATGGACAGAACAAATGTATGGGGAAATGAGAATGCTTCCAATTTCCATCAATTTAAACCATATATAGACTATGGGATTGTAATGTATAGCACATAAAACAAATCTTAGAAAATTTCCGATTCGATTGGTATGCAAATCGTTAAAATTCGTTCGCATCAAAAAAAGTTATTAACGTTAACTTTATTTCATGAAAACGAGACCTGTTTTCTGATTTGGCACCCTTAATGTAAGACGTAGTTTCTATTGGATGAAGAGCAATAAATACATTTGCAAGTCCATGAATAAGGGAAGCAATATGGCTGTGTTTCAAATTCAGAATAGCGATTTGAATTGACAGCAACGAAATAATGCGCTGCCAAATTGGACGGTACATCCGCTCCAATGAAGTTGTCTGTCATATTTTTGGTTTCCTGATTCATGAACGGGACCCAAAAGTTATGAATTTGGACGTCAATTCAGAAAACGGCAAGCGCCCATTTTCCATCAACGAGACAGAAATTAAACGAAATTGATATTAATTTTCTTTATTTAATTTTTCTACCTTACAACAACAATATATTGCCTTTTTCACTTTACACTTTACACCAAACATGTCAGTTACGTAAATGAAATACATTGAAATAAGAGAATGGTTGATTTGTTTTCTTTATTGTTATCGGGGGTCATCGTCTACAGCACTCCATTTCTCTGTATGTCACGAATTCCATCCCCACATAACCGTTTGGTCTTCATCAAAGAATGGATCGAAACATAAATCCATTCGAGCAGTGGAGGCGATCTGGCGTAGTGGTAACATCTATACCTCTCACGCAGAGATCACGAATTCAATTTTCACTCCCGGCATTCTTCCAAAAATGGAAGTAAAAGTGATGAACCAGCCGAAATGTGTTGATGAAAGTCACTATAATAGAGAAAAAAAACATTCGAGCACACTTACAATACATTTTTTTTTACAACCTAACCAAAATATTCACTAGAAATAATTTATATGGCAGAACAATGTTTGCAGGGTGAGCTGATAATTCTATAGAATGCTTAAAAAACATACATTCTTTATAAGCACACTCAATTAACTTGTATGTTTACTATTATAACATTGGTTTCACGGAAGATATACATTAAGGTGCCAATGAAAATAGTCATCTCGAATTTTTGAACGGGACTTTCCTGAAAATTTTAATTCCCACGAGAAACTACCCTATGCAAAATATGAGCTCAATCGGACTTCATTTACTAATGTCGTATAGGCGTCAAAATTTGAGCTTTTTGAAAACTGAAAAATCATCCAAGGAGGGGAGATGGGGGCATGGTACATGAAATCGGAGTTTTCAAAAAAAAAAATTGTTCATGCCAAATGTTTTGAAATTGCATGAAACGAGATCTACTGACATCTCGAAAACAATGTTTCATCAAAAATCGACACTCTGGGACTTGGTTGTTTTTTTTCGGAATACGAGGCAAAACGTATGGTTTAGGGTTCTAATGAAAATTGCACGATGAAATACCCAATGAAAAATATTAGCTTAATCAGACTTCATTTACTAGCATTGCAGACGTCAAAATGTCAGTTTGTAAAAAACCGACAAATTAGAGTGCCAATGGATGTATGGAAAAAAAAAGTAGCGTCCGAATTTTCAAACGGACTTGATTAAAAATGTTAATTCCTAAGAAAACAACCCTATGCAAAAATTCAGCTCAATCGGACTTTTTTCGAAAAATCACCCAAATTTTTTTGAAGTCCCCTGTTTCATGTACCTAATCAGGTCTTTCAAAAAAAATTGATACCAAATTTCTTCAAATTGCATGAAACGTCGTGATCTAAAGGGCGAACACGAAATTATTGCGACACCCAAAATGTCATGCCAATTTTCTTATAATGTTTAGAATCAAACCAAAATTTTAGGGTAGTTTTATACATATATTTACTTCAAAAATCAAAAGAAAAGTTAATCGATGGAGCCTTGAGTGTAAAATTGAACGCATTTTCGCTTGATGCCCTCCATCAATGTCTTTACAGTGTCATCCGGTACCAGTTTCTCATTTTTTTCTATTTTCTTAACATGTCCTTCTCGTCTTTGACTGTCTTCTTGCTCTTCCGAAGTTTCCGCTCCATTATTGCCCAGTACTGCTCCACCGGGCGCAGCTCCGGACAGTTTGGCGGGTTCATGTCCTTTGGAACAAAATGGACAGAATTGGCCTCATACCACTCCAGGACACTTTTAGAATAGTGGTATGATGCCAAATCTGGCCAAAATAACGGAGCTTCGTCGTGCTGCTGCAAGAACGGCTTCTCGAGGCACTCAGATTTGTAGATCTCGCCATTTACTGTGCCCTTTGTCACGAAAGGCACACTCCTCAGTCCGCAAGAGCAGATGGCCTGCCAAACGAGATATTTGGAGGCGAACTTCGACATTTTCTTCTTCTTAAATTTGTCGTCCACATCGAACTTGCTCTTGCCGGTGAAAAACTCCAACCCCGGAATTTGCTTAAAATCGGCTTTTATATACGTTTCGTCGTCCATCACACAGCAGCCATATTTTGTCAGCATCTTCTCGTAGAGCTACCGTGCCCGAGTTTTAGCCGTCGATTGTTGCCGCTCATCGCGGTTTGGGAAGTTCTGTACCTTGTATGTATGTAGTCCAGCTCTCTCCTTTGCATTCTGAACGTAGCTCTGCAACATGCCGATCTTTTTAGCCAAATCACGGCTTGAGACGTAGGGATTTGCTTTAATCATCCGTTTCACCTTTCCCTCCGTCTTTTTGTTCTCCGGTCCCGGTTTTCTTCCAGCTCCTTTGCCGTGGTCCAACGTCAACCGCTCCTGGAACCGCTTCAACACTCTGGAGACGGTTGAATGGTGAATGTTCAACATTTTTCCCAACTGCCGGTGCGACAGGTCAGGAAATTCCAGGTGTTTGGAAAGAATTTGTTCTCCCGACTCGCGTTGGTTCACCTCTATTTTCGTTGAATCGAAAAACACGACTTCGAGTTTGACAGCATGTAGACAATACACATCAATGAGAAAGTGTGCAAAATTTGGTTGATTTTTACCCAATGGTAAAAAAGTTATGCCCTGTTGAATGTGTCGCAATAATTTCGTGCTCGCCCTTTACTGTCATCTCAAATTTTTTTTTGTCAAGAATCGACTTTCGACTTGGTCAAAAATTGACTTTTTGGAACTTGGTTACTTTTCCATCTGAAAAGTGGAATTTTGACAAAAAAAGGTAACAGTAAATCTCGACAGGCTGTGAGGCGCCCCTAAATCATGTCTGATTGAGTTGAAATTTTGCACAGGTCATTTTTTTTGGGGCCAATAAACAATGATATGGTCGGTTCTTTAAATTCGATGATATTTTTTTTCCACACCTTCATTGCTACTCAGGCTAAGTCCCAGAAGGTTGATTTTCGACCAAAAACTGTTTTTTCCAAATGACACCAGATCTCGTTTTATGCATTTTTAAGTCATCTGGCATCGAAAATAAATTTTCGATTTTCCAAATTTCAATCAAAAAATTTTTTTTTTGTAAATCCCGATTTCATGTACTCCCCCTTTGGAAGATTTTTCGGATTTCAAAAATCTCAAACTTTGACGGCTGTGTGACACTAGTAAATGAAGTCCGATTGAGCTGAAATTTTGCATAGGGTAGTTTTTCGTGGGAATCAACATTTTTAGGATAGTCCCGTTTGAACATTCAAGATGACTATTTTCATTGGCACTCTAAAGGTGTGTTTAAGATTACTGTATGAGAAAACGATGATTATAATGAGATGAATAAAACACAAAATATTACCACTAAGCATAACCATTCATATCGATATTCCCATCTTTGATACGATCTTTATAGTTTAATTTTATTATTGGATAGACTCAGCATAAAATCTGAAAACATGCCCGACAAGGACGATCGGCTGGAATGGAGAAAAAAAACCTTACCTTATTCCACGTTCCGTTCTTTGAAAGCACGATTCCGTCTGACACGCAATTTTTAGAAGTCAATTTTTCCGCATTCCGTTCGCGTGCCAACATTTGACATAATTTCGACAAACGGGTTTCGTGACTCGAGCTAATAATAGAGGTACGTGGAAGCCAACCCAAAAGTGTGAGCGCGTGAAGCAAAAATTGGGCAAAAACCACCACCAATCGTTTTCCACTTGAAGTGGGACGGGGGTAAGAACCTCAACAAGGTCGGATTTTTCTTCTTTCGAACAAAAACCAAGAATCATACCGAGGCTATATACTGCCTATATTATATTGGAGCGCCCGGCCGTCCCCGGTGGCTCCATTTCGTGGAAATTATAAGAAAAAAAAAGTTGCTCGTTTCAATGGGCTTGTTGTGGGGTCCCGGAGTGGTTCCGCCGTATGTTGAGGGATTACATGTTATTACTTATCATATTGTCCTTGTATTAGCAGATAAGGTCCCATGTGGTTCATCCAATGAGTTTTGGGTTGGGCTCGCCTTGTGGTTCATTTTTACGTCTGCCTTTGGTCGACCGATTTTATTACGGAATCCGATGGCCTCAGGCATATTAGGGGAGGAAAACTTTTGCCTTGATGATTTTTTTTACCATTCAAGTCTGTTCGTAGGGGCGGGACCGATGCGAAAATGTAAGCCGCCGAAAATCCCTACCCAAGCAGGAGATTTTCCGGCTGAAGTTCCAATGCCCAAGGAGAGGAATTTCCATATATTTTTTTCTTCTTCTCCGGTAGAGTTGAGCGTATAAACATAAAGCGGCCGTAAAGGAGGGAAACTTTCAATAAAATAACATTTCCGCATATGTACATTATTATTTGCCCGCACAGAAGGCAAAAATAAAAGCAAAAGGGGTATGTGGGGGACGGGGAGGGGTAGATCCCACCAAAGGGAAACAAAAAGCGCACGAGACAGAGACTTCCGATCGATACCGGGCAAATCCAGATCCGTCAGCACAGATTTTCCTTCCAGGAAAACAGACCAAGCGATATCGGAATAACACGTTCTGTACATCTGAGGGAATTCTCACCGGCGGGTAACAAGTAGCGCTGGCAAATCAAAGCGAACATATTTGCTGATCGCACAAGCAATCGCCTAGACACGTACGCCTGTTTGAAGCTCTTTTTCTGAAAGGCGGTTTTTCACGGCTTTTGAGTGGCGCTAGAATATGAACCGAAAAAGACTCTCCATGAGCGCCTGTACACGTGCCACCAGTCGAGCAACAGAAGACAGGAAAAAATAGGAAACTAGTTGAATGTATTAGCATCAGCGTGACTGCACATTTCATCTTCGCGAGCGAACAAAAACAGAGTTCAGAAGGTAGAAAGATTCGTTTTGGATGTTGACGCGCTTCGTCGGGAAGAAAAGGTGCGCGAAAAACAAAAAACGGAAGAAAAAAAACTAACTAACCAGAGGGCGTTTTCGGATGTTTACCAACCCAGGCCTGACTATGGAGCTAAGTTCATGGATAATCATTTGATAGTATCTGTATTTGCCAACTTGTTGACTGCTTGTTTCCTTCCTGCTGAGCTGAAGGAAGATTGCCGTTGTGGACCCTCCAAGCATGTGTGGGAAGGAAAGTTGCGGTTGGGTGAAAAAGTTTGGCATCTATCCCGTTTACACAACATACTCATATATGATAAAGTGCAACGGCGTGAGCAACGTGAGCAACTGTGTATACATATTATTTACATTACTAACGGTTTACTTCACCGATGCGTTCACCAAGAATAAATATGCCTCAACCATAGCATGTAATATAAAACGATCTGATGGAATCAAGTAAACAAGAACTCTATTCCGTGCAAAGTATGGGTATGCAGAAATTTTATGAGGATCTGTTGAGAAAAAAAAATGCTTGGATTTTGCCCAAACCTTATGTATTTATTTCCTTGAGCTTGAGCTTGACCAACCAACTTGCACAAAGAACACACAGAATGACGCTTGGGACTAGCAAATCATTCTCGTTGTGCAATTTTCGGTGATTCGAGCTTTAAATGGTCAGTAACAACGCCGGCCACGTCCTTACAGTCACCAGGGGAAGGGAAGGAATGTTAGTATGGTAATCGCCGCCCGAAGGCCAGAAGGGTCGCCTCTATAGCGTGGTTCCCTAGCGTTTATCATGGAAGGGATAGTTGTTAGTGGGAATGGTGCAGAAAAATCAGGATTCATTGCGGTAAGTGATGTGATTCTAAAAACGTGAACTCTCAACTATTCGGCGAAATGAGAGTTGAAGAAAATATACATTCTTATCGAATCGGTCATGCATTTCGTTTATCATCGTGCCTAGTACATAGACATTTTTCCTGACCTGAGAAGGTCATAAAAAACTCCTATAAAAACTCTCGATCTATATATTTTTATTCAATCGCGGAGACCAAGGTTATTTTTGACAACCTGAGAAGGTCGCTAAGAAACATTTATAGTATTCTTCTAATCGACGATATATGAGAAGGTCACCGAGGAAAATCTTCTAAAATTAACAATGTATTTCGATGTTCGTCACTATTCAATCGCGACGACCGAGATTATTTTCTAAACCTAAGAAGGTCTCCGAGACACCCAAACCTTCTGTATTTATTTACTTCCGAAAAACTTTTATTTCATTTCATTTACTTCATCCATTGGGTGAATCATTAAAAACTAGGAAGGTCTGAAAAATCGGCCGACCAACACGTTAATTTTTGAAAACTTGAACGAACTGAAACCGATTGACTCTTTGTAGTCGAATTAATATGTTGACTGCCACGTCAGTCACCGGTGACTGACACTGAGTTTTCGTTTAGGCCGCGTCAGTTATTGATGACTGACAGTATCTTTATCTATAAAAATGGATTTCTGTCTGTCTGTCTGATTCTTATGGACTCGGAAACTACTGCACCGATCGACATGAAAATTGGTATATAGGGGTTTTTGGGGTCGGAGAAGGTTCTTATGATAGTTCGAGACCCCTCTCCCCTCTCTACGGGGAGGCTGCCATACAACAGAAACACAAATTTCTGCATTATTCAAGAATTAATCAAGCAACCGAAACCAAAATGAATAGGATGCAATAAATGTTTCTATGATGGTTAGATACTCCACCCCCCTCTCTAAGGGGGGGCTGCCATACAAATGAAACACAAATTTCTGCATAACTCAAGAACTAATCAAGCGAATAGACCCAAATTTGGCATGTGACGGTTTTAGGGGACAAGAAACGCAGAGGATACAACCCGGATCACTACCAGGACAAACCCAACAAAACCGATTGAACTCAAGGGGGCGTAGATCGCATAACCCGAGCGAGTCCTCAGACGATTCGTATCCTGAAAGTAACTCGCAAAATGGGCACGGAAGAGCTCTCGAAGGAAAAGAGCGTCGGCGTCGAGATCAGACACTTCAAACCGGAGGAGACTTCTACAGAGTCGAAAAGTGGAAACTCAGGTTTACGGGGGAAATGAGATCGGGGAGTGTGGAGAATTATTTGTATAAACTCAAAAAAATCGCGGAGCGGGAAGGGGTATCCAAAACACAACTGTTACGAGATGTACACTTGTTACTGGATGGACCAGCTTCGGATTGGTTCTTTACATTCGTCGATCAATTTGATGACTGGCAAACGTTCGAAAATCTGATAAAATATCGTTTCGGTAACCCTAATCAGGATCAGGGCATACGACAGCGGATCCATGAGCGGAAACAACAAAGAGGCGAGACGTTTATAGCGTTTATAACGGATATTGAGAAGTTGATAAAAATGCTCTCCAAACCCCTATCCGAGAGCAGGAAGTTTGAAGTAGTGTGGGATATTCATAATTATGGCATACAAACGGGTCAATCTAGATAAAACCGTTTGATAAATAAGTGTAAATCATAATTATATTATGTTTACCGAGATAAAATTCGTTTTTTTTTATAACTCGATTATCCGAAGGATTCGATTATCCGGAGTGAAAAAAAATCAATACTCCGGATAATCGAGTCCGACCTGTATTTGTTTTTTGTTGTTTTCATGCCTTTGGATTAAAGAGCAAATTTTTATATTTTTTCTTGAGAGCTAAGTATTGTTTTACATGACATACCCAAAAATCAGAGATGTGATATTTAACGTTTTTAAGTTATAATTTTTCAAAGTCAAAAAGATGGTCCGAAACATCATTTTTTGCCTTTTCTTCCAAAAAAGACTTTTTCAAAAAAAAATTTTTTTTCATGACTTTTGAACTATTGGACCGATTCAGATGATCAACATATCAAATTGAAGCCAATGAACTAGTCTATTATCAGAAAATACTACACTTGCGAAACAATTGGATTGTGGTCGCACTGATCTAATCTAGTTGCATAGAAATATTGAACGGAGATTGAAATAACTTAAATTTGAAAAATCATAACTTAAAAATGAAAAAAGATAATCTTTGATTTCTGGTTTTGTTATGTAAAAAAACCGCTATCAAGAAAAAATATGGATAAATATAGCGTCCTCTATCTTTAACCGAGAAAACTATGAGAAACTAACACAATCAATAATTACAAGGACGAAAATCCAAATTTTCGAAAATATAATATTTTTTAAAAGAAGATCATTAGCTTCAATTTGATATATCGTTCATCTGAATCGGTCCAGTTGTTTAAAACTTATGATTTTTTCTTTTCTGGAAAAGGGAAAATTTTGATTCATAACTTAAAAACGACAAAAATCACATCTCTGATTTTTTTATGTGTTATGCAAAAAATTCTCAACTTTCAAGAAAAAATATAAAAAATATAGCGCCCTTTAGTTCAAAGGCAAGGCATGAAAACAACAAAAAACAATAACAATCAATAATTACGAAAACAAAATCCAAATTTTGGCAAGGATTATATTTTTCCAAAATAGACTAAGTTATTAACTAAGGTAAGTATGGCTTCAATTTGATATGTCGATCATCTGAATCGGTTCAGTAGTTAAAAAATGTAAGTTATGAATTTTCGAAAAAAGTCATTTTTGGGAAAAAGGTGAAAAAATGGATTTTCTGGACTACCCTAAAATGAAAATGGACACCCTAATGAAAAAAATAGAGAAATAAAGGGTCTAATATTTTGCGATAAAGAACAAATTTACCACATTTCACGAAAATCTTAGAATCACTATAGAGTAATGCGGGGCAAAGGTGCGCACCTAACTGAATAACTCTTGAAATAAAAGCAAATAAAATTCCGTTTGTTTGCCCAATTGTAACTATATATATATTACCTTCGAAACATAGTACAAGCATTTCTCGAGTTGTGTTTGTAACTGGTCAAATACATATTTTACTACAAAAAGACAAAGGCGCACCTTTGCCCATAGCACTTATTGAATTGAACTTCTGAGATAACTTATACCAAAAAAAAGCTTTGTCATCAGAAGCGGGAGAAGCATCATTACTAAAGAGTGTAGGCACCGTCCAGTAGGCTTATGGTAGGTTTATGGGTGGTTATAATTTCTTTTTTGACATATAAACCTGATGCAGACAAAGACGCATCAGTCCTGATACTGACTGTTTAAATCCGTTTCTCCGTTCTTGAGTTAAATCGTGAGGAACTGACACCAAATAATTTTTATTTATTATATATAGATCAAGTTTATAAATACATAGTTACTTTCACTTGATTCATTTGAAACTCATTGTTGAAAAAAACAATATTTATTTGAAGTTACAAGGACGTTATAAACGAAACATAACCGTTATTGAACTGAATGCATGGTGAAAATAAAAACATTTTCATTTGGAATTCATTTTGAATTATTTCTAAGCAATTGTTTATTTTTATTCCTCATCTTGGATTTCGGTTCTGAGCATTCCGACGCTTTGCCTTGGAGCGCTGATGCTTCGTTGTGCTGTTATGGGGTTCGAAGTGACAGACGATGGTTCCTCATGAATCAATTTCCTGCCAGTTTTGCAACTTGGTTGAATTCATGCTGGAGGTTATTGGCTTCCGCAAAATCAAACACCAGACGCCGTAAATTTTTGACAGTCATACCATAGAAAGCTTTGTCCAGTGCCCTGCAGTGGTCCGCCAGATCCTCAGACTGCTCACTCGTAAATACTCCACATCCACTGCGCACCGTTACCCCACAAGCAATTTTTGAACTAATCGATTTTTTAAAAAAAGCTCTTGAACTTTTTCACAAAAACGAATACGCACTATCATCCACTATAGGAAGAAGGTTTTTAGGTTTAGAATGAAGGAAAAAAAAAGAAAGTTATTTTAGGTAAGTCTAGATTCAGTAAAACTATGCATAAGCCTCACCAAACACACGAATGGCTTGCAAATGTAAATGTAGTATTTGTAGTAAATAAATGAGTTTTTTTTTTCTCTACAACGAATGTTTTCGATGGTACAGATTTCTGAGAGAAAAAGTACAGATGAGAAAGATTGTAACCCCCCAGGTACAGATGGAAATGTGATAACACTGACAAATCCCTCTGGTACAGATGAAAACGACAAACCGGACTAATCGTTAATTATACATCTACAGTTTGGACAATGTATACAAAACAGTAAACTGTCTATTTTTCAGCGGCATAAAAAGTCTGAACAACACTTAAATATTACATCATGAAGTGGGCGAAGCAAAGTAGTGTTCCATTCGATCGCTTTGCTAATTTCTTCGGACTGAAAAACTTTTTCTGTGATGCCATTCTGCGCGGCTGCGAAAAAAAAGAAGGTTGAGAGAAGGACCAAAGGATACTAAACATCGATTTCATTTTCTAACGCTGTACACTTCTCTCCCTTTCTTTCTTGGAAGGTCGTTGGCGTTTTTTTCCTCATTAATTTGTTCGCTTCTCCTCGACGGCTGTCGTTCCAGGATTTCGTATGATGTGGTGGTTTGAAATAAAAATTGTTGCAATAATTTATTCGTTCCCTTTGGAACGGGGGAAACCAAGACCAGCGAGCAAGGTGGTAGGGAAGGGTGTCCATTAGCACGTGGTTCCAGCAAGAAAGCATGACGGTCATCAGCATTAACTCTTACAAAGTGAGAGGAACCCGTCAGAACGTGGGTCATTTTATATAATTGTAATAAAGCGAGTAAATCAGGAGTTCTGACGATTGCGATAAATTTGAACGTTGATACTTTTGATACAACTAATGTGTACCGAATAATTCATTATAATTTTTTTAAATGTGTAGATACGATTTTCCAATCGATATTTCATGTTTCCAAAAATGAACCCCAACTGTTTAATGAAAAACCAGAACGTAGGTGTGTTTTCATAGCTCTGGCAGATGGAATCCATAAAATTATATCAACTTGAAAATCAATATTCCCCACTTCACCGCTCATCAAATGTCGGTCTGCGTTTGATGTATATTTAAACACAGTTGCACTTTTTTTCTTTGAGCATTTAATAGGCCATTTCCACCGTCTCTCTACCATAACCGTGCAAGGTGATGAAGTTTCCTCCAGCTTTTTTTCCTCAACGATTTCTCTATGCGTCACAACTTCCCTTTCTCAACCCCACTCAACCAGTGTTGTCCCGGCACGTACTTTTCTGTACTTTTTTGCGCTTTACACATTTATGGTCTGCTAATAAATCCTTCTCCTTTTTCAATGTTCCTTTCCACACCGTGTGATCGGGCGGGATGGCTCTCACTTTTTTTTCTTTTTTTTTCCTACAAAAGGACGAAACTGTTGTCGCTGTTGTCACCGACAAAGCATACGTCAGAGGTCAGCACCGGCGAAACTCCTCGTCGGTTAGGCATGGTAGAAGAGATGAGTAATTATATCATCTCACTTTATAATTTCTTTACTTTGTTTACCCACTGCAGCGTGGCGAAGGACTTCAAGACTCCAGTGCTGTCGAGGCACACTTGCGTTGGCACAACATAAAGCCTAAGGTTTGGAACATTTTAAAAGCGATTGAGCTAAAGTGTTACACAGCCTCGCTGGCGGCACTGTCTTCTGAGGTCCATGGCATCGCAAACAAGACGGCGTCGACACAGCTACGAAGGAAAAGTTGTGCTGAGCGGAAAAAAGGAACCTTTTTCACACGATGACAGGTTTTTTTTCTCTCTCGTAGAACGTATTTACAGTACCCAACCAACCACGCATCCGAGCTCGTCCGTTGCGCTGAAAAGCAGGGCGACTACCCGCTTGGATGACACCAGGGTAATTAAAAAGAATGGGAGGTGGGCTCAAATTTGCCACGCTCACGAAGATCGAGAACGTTTTGATTAGCTTAATTTAATTATTTCCGCATCCGACGAATGGATGCCCCCCCCGCCCCTCCCATTCGTTCCTTCGTTTTTCCCAAGGACTCAGGGACAAAGGTGGAAGGATGAGAAACAAAGCTGAAAACATGATGGGCCGAGCAGAGTGCAGGGTGAGTTTGAGAGAAAGTAGAAAAGGACCGTTCGGTCACGAAGCCTGGGCGGAATGTATTATTCCAATCTTGGGTTACGGTGGTTATTTGCATAAGAACGGATCCTCCGCCGTGATTTAATGAGTTTCGAGTCTCGAGGATTTCTGGCCAAACAGGAAAAGCAAAGTGGTATTACCAGTTTAAAACGAGTGGCTTGTGTTTTCAACAATTAGGGATAAGCGGAAAGACGATGAAGAATGAGTGTCTATGTTAAAAGTGGGATTTACGTTAGCAAATATAGTATTCCAATTAAAAGTTGTTCAGCATTCTTTGTTCCCAAGGCAATTTTAATATCCGAGATTTCGATGAAAACAAGAGGAAGGGTATCTTGTGGAATGTTCGGGAATACGATGTTAACAGATTATAGCTTATTGACTTTTTGTAAGGGAGTGATAAAAAACTATATTTGATGAAAAGTTCTTCTACGATGGCGATGGTCGACTGGAAATTCTACTGACAATGCTTTTCCACGTTATTTCGATATATCGTATATATCGAAATAACCAGCTAACATATATAACCAGCTATCTGGCTTTTCAAATCTGCATCGAGAATTTAAAATTCGATATCTGGATCCGAAATTTTGAATCTGAAGTAAAAATTCGCAATCTGTATTTCTATCCGGAATAGGATCCTAGAAACCGAATCCGTAGACCTGATCCTCCATATCAATTTTCAACCTGTTTATTTTGAATTATGATACTCAACTACTAAGGTGCGATTTTTTATGATATTTTAGAGTTTGAAATTCAAATCATTTTCCGCAAACTGCAACCGCAAATCATGCAGCTAAATCTGCGATCCTAATTTATAATTTCAACTAGCTGACCCGGCAAACTTCGTCCCATCCAAAATTTGTTTTTTGTTATCAATGCCTTCAAACATTCACGTTTTCTCACTAAGTGCAAGCTCATGAGTTCAATCGCAGAACTGTTCAAGGATTGATCTTCTAATCGACCCCGTTGAATTTACCTTTTACTAAAAAAAAACCTAGTACTTCTATCAACACTCATCATTATAATATCAGATTATTTTCAGACACAATTCTCGTTCAAGATGTTTCAACCACTTGCAAATAACATGTTTCTCCGTTACATGGAATAAATGTTTGATACTGAAAATATGATAGAATAAAGACAGACCACTTCCCTCTTCTCCCCTTAAAGAGAGGGGAGGAGTGTCTATTCACCATAGAACCGTTCCGTGCCCCCTGAAATATTCACATGTCAAATTTGGCTCCATTTACTTGATTAGTTTTCGAGTTATGCTAAAATATGTGTTTCATTTGTATGGCAGTCCCCCTTTAGAGAGGGGGAGGAGTATCTAACCACCATAGAATCATTTATTGCACCCTAAAACCTTCACATGAAAAATTTGGTTTCATAGCCTGATTAATTCTCGAGTAATGTAGAAATTTGTGTTTCATTTGTATGGCAGCCTCCTCTAAGAGAGGGGGGGGGGGGTGGTGGTGTTGAGTCCGTAAAAACATTTATTGCCCTAAAACCATCACATGCCAAATTTGATTTCGTTGGCTTGATTAATTCTCGAGCTTGATTAATAACGAGTAATTTGTGTTTCATTTGTACGGCAGCACCAACCACCCAACCAACCCCCCCCCCCCCCGTAGGAGAGGGGGGTGGAGTGTCTAACTACCATAGAAACATTCATTGTACCGTAAAACCTTCACATGCCATATTTCGTTTCATCTTCTTCTTCTTCTTCAATGGCACTAACGTTCCTAGAGGAACTTCGCCGTCTCAACGTAGTATTACTTGCGTCATTTTTATTAGTACTTAGTTGAGATTTCTATGCCAAATAACACGCCTTGAATGCATTCTGAATGGCAAGCTCTAGAATACGCGTGATCACAGTGCAAGTCGGAGGAAATTTCTTTGACGAAAAATTCCCCCGACCAGAACGGGAATCGAACCCGAACACCCGGCATGTTAGTTATGACGCTAACCACTCTGCCAAGGGAGCACATCAACGTTTCATATGCTTGATTAATTCTCGAATAATGCAGAAATTTGTGTTTCATTTGTATGGCAACCCCTCCTTAGAGAGGAGGGAGGAATATCTAACTTCCATAGAATAATTTATTGCATTGTTTCATTTGTATGGCAGATGCTAATTTTTGAACTATTAGCCTGATTTGAGTATTTTCCCAAGAATTGAATCCGAAAAATGATATCAGCAAACGAGCACGAGGCCTTTGAGAGCAGTTTGTAATTAAGGTCTGTGATCTGAATATTGCATCAGATGAAGAAACCAAGAATTCTCCCATTAATTTCGGCCTGGAGCTTAGAATCTAGATTGTAAATAGTTAATGCAAATATCTCAAATCTCTTCATTGAAATTTGAAATTTATATCTGAGAATCTGGAATAATATATTGAAATTTCATTATTGGTTTGGAACCTGGAATCCTGATGGAAGAATCTCAAACCCGCAGGTTGACATCTGCATCATCGAAATCTGAAATTCTTTACATTGAATTTTTAGACTGGAACTGAGAACTAGTCCGGTATCCAGAATCACGATTAAAAAGTTCGAAACTTCGATTCGAACTTCGAAGGAAGACTCTAGGATGACATTGGGGTTCCAAATTCTAGATGCCGGACTCAGATTCTAGTCTGAGATAATTTTCATATTCAGATCCAAATTAGAGTGGCCAAATTGCAAATTTCAATTTCAAAATTTCACCTCAATGTCATTCTAGAGTCTTCTCGGACGTGTATCATGTATGATATCAGAAATCTGGAATCCAGAAATTTATCTTATAAATCTTAATCTGGACTAAAAAGAGTTTTTGGTTTGAATGTAATCTAGAAAAAAATCGTATATTGTCTCAGAAACTGATATTTGGGTTCACTATCTAGAATTTGTATCAGAATAACTGTTCTGGAATCCTAGTTTGATTCTGGAACCTGAATGAATACTTCACACAGAATCAACCAACCGAATCAGTAATCTAGATTTGTAATTTGTCTAGAATCTGGAATCAGGATTAGGAATCTAATCATGAATCTGGAATCTGAAACCCATATATGGATCTGAATTCTATATCTATGATTGGAATCTAGAGCCTGAATTGTGATAAGAGAATCAGAGTCTTAAATCTGTTTGCTATACATTTACACATTGAAATTTTTAATTCTAAATTCAGTTATTGATTTCAGAATTAGGAATTAAAAATTCGAATGTGAATCTCGTGTAATATGTATCATGTATTATATCTGAAATCTAAAATATGTAATCAGGAATCCATCTATTAAATCTCAATCTGTATCAAATTAGAAATGTGAGTTTTTAGTCTAAACTTGATTCAGAATTCAAAAATTGTCGCAGAAAATGATATTTGAGTCCTTCGTCTAGAAATCGAAATAGTTGGTCTGGAATTCAATTCTGAACCCTTCTTGAATACTTGACGAGGAATCAGCAAACCCGAACCTGTTATCGCAATTCGTTATTATAGAAACTGGAATCAGAATTTACATTATCTTAAATCTAGAATCGGGAATCCATCTCTTAAATCTTAATCTAAAATGTGAGCCAAATCTGAATATGAACTAGAATCAGTGATCCAGAATTGTCTAAGAAATTTCTTCAGAAACGAGTCTGTTATTCATAATCCGAAATCAGAGACGAATTTTGGAGCCTGAAAGTTCTAAAATTATAAATATGTCCTGAAGTTTGATTACAAAACCAGGAATAGTATCAATATTTGTTTTTTTATGTAGTATTTAATCTGTAATCTCGAATCTGTTTTAATTGTTTTTACTATATCCGAGCTCGGAGTCTAGAATCTGAAGCCCACAGTCTGTGATCTAATGGTCATAATTTAAAATCTGGATCTGAATTGTGTATTGCCAATATTTAGAATCTAAAATCAAACTCAGGTATCAGAATCTGTATTTACATTTGATATGTCTAAAATATGGGTTATAAATTTTGCAATAGTTTGTTTACTATTTACTATACTGTGTATAGTAAACAGTAATTTTAGTAATTTTGAAATTTACAGTATAGTAAATTATAAAATATTTGTTTATAATTTACTATACTGTGACAGATACGTTGCAGTATTTCCAATCGACTGAGGCAAACATTTCTGCGATCTATAAAGAAATGGTCGATTTATAAGCGTTCAAAATCTTTCATATTTTCGTTACATGCTCATGTTTTAGATTTCCACTTCACTTTACTTCCCCGTGCACCGACATTAAAAATGGATAAATTTGGATGTCCTCTTCAAATATTAAGGTAAAAATTGCATACAGTAGAATCCGTGTATTATGCCTATATTGACGTAATTACACAACGATATTTTTTCATATAAAATTCTTTGTAAAAAAAAGTCGGATATAATGACTTTTTTTCAGTGGCATACATAAGCACATATTTACATAAAAAACGGTTTTATCCACAACATGCTTTGTATGACGTCCACTTTTGAAGTCTTTGTCTATTTCCTTCGATGTCATTATAAACTGTATGAATATTAATTAGCTAAACAATATAAAATAACTAAAAGTTTAACGACCAAATTATAAATTTCAAATAGCTCAGAAGTTGTTCTGTTCATTACTACGAACTTGAGAAGAACAGCTTCTGTGTATGGAGCAAAACTTTGTCATGAATTTCCAGATTGGATAAAATCATTTCTTGAGTAAAAATTGTGAGTGAGAAAATTATCTCTTCAGCATACATCGAACATCTAATGTTAAATATTTTCAAGTTTCGAACAAGTGGTTAAGAAATCTTCATCAAGACTTACAATTATTTCAATGTTTGTCAAATCATATCGATAAGACTTTTATTAATTGCTGAGTAAATGTCAGGATCAATTTTATTAGGCATTCGAAGAATATTCCATCATTATTTCAATTATTTCATTGTTTTCATTATTTAAAATTTCATCAATCTATTGAAACGTGCTAGTCTGAAGATGGTACCTTTGTTCCCGGCAAACTCGGAACTACCTACATATAAATGTCGGCAGCGTAGCTTGGCGAATAACTGTATCCGAACGAAAATTGGCTGTTAAAGTTTTAAGTAGGGAAAAAGCACGATCGATGACTTTATTTTTTTTTTCAACCATTTGTAGAAAACTCGTTACACATGGATTAAAATATCTAAATATTCATCAAAATCAACAAAAAATGGGAAAAATGTATATCTCAAATACCAAAATAGAAGTATTCATGAAAGTTTTGCAGTTATTTTTTTTTGCTAGTTTCCAAAAAATGAAGTGCGATTTTTTTTCTCGCACGTGACTATTGAGGATTTCTCCCTCACATTACACGGTAGAACACGGATTAAACAAATTTGGCTTAATCCGATTACTACCTACAGAACTGGACAAAATAATATATGCACTTTCTAGAATAATGTCTGATTGACAATAACTATTTTGATTTTAAATATATGAATAATAATTATACAATTCAATAAATGTTATGTTTTGTCCAAGATGAGGTATAACTCTAATACAAGCTCAATTTTACTTGGACAAAAAAGTATGCATCACTAAGATCACAACTACACACCTCCTTAAATGCGTAAAAACGTAGATATCAGCATCATTCTCGATCATCATCCAATCAAAACTGCCCAATAATGTTAAGTAAGTTAGGCAGGAGTTCGAAAAATATGAAAAGAAAAGTTAAATTGGAGAATTTAACGATAAACGACTCAAAATTCGTGGAAACATTCGAAAAAAAAACTCAGATTAAATCATCTCTGAACGAACTAACTGAGCGCCGAGGAGTGCATGAAATTGGTTATGAAAATGGATTCGCTCAACGACGACTGTTGATTCGGAAAGCGTTCATATTTGTGTAGTTTATGTTCATTATTCAATTTAGAATAATGATCTCTTAATTTTTTACAAAAATATCTTGATAAGCCGTTGGAGATCAGTAACATACCATCTAGAGCAGGGGTTCTCAAACTATGTTGGGCAATAGACCCTTTTTCCAGAATGAAGTCATACCTCAGACCCCTATGGTCAAACTTCTTGGGGATTCTATCTTTAGTTTTTTTTCTTACTGAATAATTATCAATTTAAAAACATTGAAGTTAGTTAAATGAGCAAACTTGACATTATTTTCTCATGGAGGCGATCTGGTGTAGTGATAACATCCATATCTCTTACGCAAAAGGTCACGAGCTCAATTCTCACTTCTGACATTCTTCGAAAAAAATGGAAGTAATGCGACAAACCAGCCGAAAGTGTCGAAAGTCACCATAATACAGAAACAAAATTATTTTCTCATCATACTCAACAAAATAAATAGACATAATATTTAGTGAATATCAAGTGTAATTAATAATTATTAATACAAATTACTCACAAACTATGAGAACATTCAAATCGCAAATCAATCTATCCGCAACTACCAAAATATCAAAATACGGTTCAACATTGGTTAGTGAAAGCCCCAAACCTCCGCGTTCGTTGATTTTCAACTTGCTTAAATTTTGTTTTCAAAGTTTTGTCAGGAACAGCAATATTTTTGATATTGTTCCAATCAAGTTGAAGTCGTAACCCTGCAGCTGAAATACACATTCAAAAAGGCTGATAAACTTGCTGAGCAAGAGCCTCTTGGTGGTGAACGAACTCCAGCGTGTAGAAGTAACCGAGTAAAGATTTCGTCTTTTTACTCATATAGCTGAGCTAATAATCGAATGTTCAAAGAATTACTTAGAAGCTGCTTGATAGCACTTATAACATATAGTAAAGTCTGATGCGATCTAGGGCTCACATTTTTTGCTACTAAATGATGTCTGTGAATCACGCAGTTGTAACTTTCAGTAAGCTGTAAAAACGATGACGACCAATCATAGATGGATCAATTCCATGGAATAGCTTTGTCGGTAAGAAAAAAAAACGTTCCACGGCCCGGAAGACTGATTCTCCTCTGGTATCAGTCTTCATATCCACATGATCGAAAATTTCCCGGATTCTTATCAGAAAATGAAAAATACAAGATATCAATACCGATATTGTCCCCTTCAAAGTACTGCCCATCGACTGCAATGTTCTTATGCCAGCGCTGAATCCAATCCTCGAAACATTTATTATATTCGATTTGCGGTATGGCCATCAACGCCATCTTCGACTTTTACATTATCTCATCTCGGGTGCTGAAACGTGGTCTCATGAGTCGTTCGAACAGGAAAAAATCGCAGGGAGCTAAATTAGGTGAATTCGGTGGTTGCTGAATAGTATTAGTTTCGTTTTTAGCTAAATATTCACGATTGATTTTGCAAATTTCGCGAACTGTACAAAATCGAGGCACGCACAACAGCAGATGTACTCAATATAGCGTAACTTTTAGATATGTAAAACTATCACACTATAAATTTTATAGACTGTCAATGACAGATGTGCCAATCTACAAAAAAATGAAAAATAAAAACGGAGACTAAGAGCGCCACACGGTGGTAGAACTTTTTGATCATGGCAAAAATCATTTCTTGCCAAATATTTTCATCTTTAATATATCGAACATACCCTAACAACAGAGCTCCATTGCTGCGTACTGTAGACTCGTCCAGCTGGAGAAAAAATCTGTTGGTCTATAATAAATTGAATAACATTTTTCCTTCTTCGCGACCCATGTCAAGTTTCCTGGAATATTTTTTTTCAAAAAAATGTTTGTTGCGTCATGCACATAGGTAACCAAGTGTTTTGTAAATTCTTTTTCATCATTTCATTCTAGTTCACTTTATTTAGCTATGTAAACATGTAATCTCTTGAATTAAATTAGTAGATGAGTGTATTATTATTCATGCTCCAACGTATTTCAGAACGCAAATGAACTTGCAACCTAAGGGAAATCTTGTTTACAGTGAAATATCAGGAGCATATTTGGACAAAATTTGATGATAACTACTTTCGTGTTTAAAATACAGAGAAATTTAAAACGTGCCTGAAGAATTTATACGCTCAAACACATTATCTTGCGCGAACCTGTTGACGTTTTTCTATTTGCCGATTTTTTTACCTTGTACTTTTTGTACTTTTTTCTTTTCATCTTGTGCACGTTCATCGTCTTGTTGAGTTTTAAAAATGTACAGCAATGGTACATTCTACTAAAATATTAGTCATTCTTTTAACAGGGTGGTTCACGTAACACAACTTATGCAGAATCTTAAATATTTCAAACAAGAATTTTTTTTATTTTATAGGGGTCGATTTTCAGATCTCGTCGACCCCCAAAATTAATTTTCGTTTGTGTCGACCCCTGGGAAAACGAAATCGACCCCAGGGGGTGATCTAGAGTGATAAGAGCAAGTTTGAACTGTTATTTTGGATCAAAATGTTCACAAAGGAGATGTATTGATGGCTGCTGTTTAAATCTCTAGATGAATAGTAATCCCCAACGCATGTTTCGGCGCATGAAACTCGTGGTGGAAGCTTAAGAAGATCATACGAAATATTACTGTTGAGAAGGGGGTCTTCGTAGCCACTTGGTTACGCGTTCGCTTACTAAGCGATCGATCGTGAGTTCAAACTCAGGGCCCTCAATTGACCATCTTTGTGTTATTATAGAATAACTACGTCCACGCAACAATCATCAGCGATGGAGATCGATCCACGGTCGAAATAAGATCGATTCATCCATACAACTGCTCTGCTCTGCAAGAAACATCGGGCTGCTGTTCTATAAATAACCCAACAATGATCAATATCAACTGTCTCCGCTGTCCGGTCTGCTGAACAATGGAAGAACAGAAAGAATACCCTTACGCCTAAATGGCTACTACAGTGTAATTTACCATAATGTAATGGAACAGAAAATCTAAACGCCTAAATGACTAGTACTACTACTGTGTAATTTACAATTTATAGAAACATTACATTTTAGTACATTAGTACATGTACACGATAAAAACCCGGCTCTGTTACAGATAAAATGCTAATGAGGCTAATAAATAAATAAATGGGATAAAAAATATTACTGTTGAGAATACGCAACGAAAGCGGTAATTTTTTGCAATGAAAATTTCGAATTATGTCCAACGGAAAGTGGTTGGTTTACCAATATTTTTTATAAGTGCCATTTTTGTCCTAAAACTCCAAATATTTGAGCTTTAAGAAAGTTTAAAAGTAAGAAGGATACATACTTTATTTTGACCAATACTGTATACGCATCGATGAAACACGCACTTACTGAGCAGCGCATCACTTCAATTTAGGAAAATGCATTGATGATTGATGTTCTATAGAGTTATGATTTAACGAAATTCAGCAAAATGACGATTAGTCAGAAACATTATTAAAAACAATTGTTCAGCTAGTTTTCATTATTAAATGAAGATAAAACTTCCTTTCCGGCGGATGCTTCAGATTTCAGAACCAGCCATAATTAATGGAAAAGGTCAAAACAAGCTTTTCCAAAGGAACAAAAACAAATGTCACGCTTTCATACATCGCAAATGCTGCATCTTCTCTGTAATGATGATTCATTAATGAATTACAGTCCTTCTGTGACGGAAAGAAATTGAGTTATTTTCCAGAATGCTACAGCACCGAGAATCAGTCGTCGTTTAATCTCTGCACAAAAATGAACGGATCTTGTCTGCTAGCAAAAGTCTACGAAACGTGAGCAACCATTTCGTACCACGTCACCTGGTGTGATATTTTCTAGCCAAGGCAACACCGACCGACCGTGAGCCATTGAAGAAGGAAACAAAGCCAAACATGGCCTCAGCCGAGCCGGAGATGAAGACGTCATGTCTCGTTCCACAGGCCACACCATAGAGCGTATCGTTCGGATGATGAAAGTTTAGCCTTTTCTACCCGAAACGAAGCGTGACACCGGAGCTGTGGTAATGCGGCGAATACTTCCTCCCCTCTAGCCGCTCTAGCTTATCCAGATTACTTTCCAATTCCTGTGTGCCTCTCATATCTAAATACGCCAGCCTCCGTCCACCACCTTGTCCGACCCAATTTTTGGGTGGAATTTTATTCAGGAATTCAAGCTGTACATAAACATCCGTAAGCTCGTTCAGCGAAATGGATTCAGATTATGCGGGTGCAAAAGCATTTTCCGCTAGAGTTGTTGTTCCGAGCTCAATACTGAATTCCAAGATAATTCCAGTTCTATGGGACGGAATTCCGGAAAACCCCTTTCCGAGAGTGATTCGGGGAAAATACAGATTTTGGGAGGTTTAATGGACTCAGTAATGCTAACTTCAATCTTATCCACACTCTCGAACGCATTTGTGGGTTAATACTCAGCTTTTTTGTATTCATGCGCCGTGAAAATATGACTTAATTTTGACATCCACTACAGACATACACACACATCCTCTTTCGCCTCATTAAAGCACTAAACTCACCAATCTAGTCGAGTTATTAAATTTCACGAGAAAATACCGCGCGCACGGTTCTGTCTCTTCCGTCCTGGTCCTGGTTTACGGTCTCTGGCCGGGGAGGAAAACATCGCACATTATTTTTAACGCTTCCTGCCATTTGCTCATTTCGTGTGTAGTTTATTCAACACCAACAGGCAAAGGCATCTCATCCTCTCGTCTCGTTCCGTTTTCGCGCTCAACTACTACAGGATGCTACAGATGCTGCCGGACGTGCGTTCCCCTGCGGAGAAGGCGACGAAAGGCGAATCGACTTCGCTTCGCCGCCAGGAAGTGTAGAGCTCGTTTTTATCGCGCGAATGTGCAACCCAGGGGGAGGGACGGTAGAATCTGTGCAAAAGCGAGAATGGCAAGGAAAACTGCGAATGCGAATAGTATTTCCTGAGCAGGGGAAAAAAACCAAAATGGAATGTTCCAGTTTATAATGGCGAAATGCACTTTTGATGGCTGCTGGGAATATGGCAATAGATATGGGTATAATTCTATTATTCGAAGATGGAGTGCATATTTTAAAATTCTGAAAGCACTCTACGCAATGCAGAGAACATTTGGTGAGACTTCCAGAGGAATTGAACATGTCTGAGAATTAACAGCTTTCTGTTTTTACTGACCTCTGAAATCAGCAAATATTAGTAACGGCAACGGCAATCAATTATCAGCGAAGTAGTTGAACATTATATCATTTCTTTGATTTTTTTTTATTTTACATACTCGCTTCGCATCTTTAATTAACACAATTCTAATTAACCAATATGTTGATAATCCTGGGCCATTTCCAGAGCGTATATAACTCTCGTAGAGTTTGTTATGTCATTATATCATGTCATTCATAGGATAGCATTCACCATCATAAACGTGGAAGTCCTCGTCGGAGCGAGCTGGAGTCAACAAAATGTATTCCAACGATGAGTTTGAGTAAACATTATTTTTATGAAACGTCAATCAATTAATTGTCACGAAACGAAACAGTTTAACGTCACGAATGTTTCAAACTAATTAGTTTGTTTGAACAACCTTAGTTCTATACAAAACGAAAACCACGGCGGTGTCAACAAAGTATAGTTGATGAGCTGATAAACAATAGACATTCCTTCCCATTTTTTTCATTAACGAGAATTTACTGAATCTATGAATGAAAGAAAAAACATTACTCAGAATTTTTTTATTTGTTTTTACTTTATTATCTCTTAGATCTCTTAGATTGTGTTCTAATATTGGAATTCTTCATTGATATTCGATGATCTAACTTTAAAATATTGCGTATTTTTTCAACAGGAACTAATTCTACACATTTTTCTGAAAAATCTGCAAAATCTTAAATGAGATGGCGTGTTATGAATGACAATTGGAGGTATTAAAAATTTAAAAAAAGTCTAAAACGGTAAACTTGGGGATAAGCAACCTTTGTTCGATGCAATAATGCGGAAACTTTTTTACTTAACATGCTCAAATCAAATTTTGTTCTGTTATTTACGATTTTATAAAATTTTGGTACAAAAAAGAAATTCCGTACCGTTGTCCGAGGGTTAAAAATCTCAAAATTCATGAAGGTATATTTAATAAAATTTAAAAATTATGTATATGACACGTTCAATAATCATCTTTCGGTTCTTTCGGTAGGTTCGTCACTGGTTCTCATCGAATCGCTTATTAAACGAAAAAATTCTAAACAGAATTTCTGTTTCCATTTTTTCAATCCTATACTCGCGCATACCAAAAATCAATAATTTTGAGTTGAGGAGGCTGAATTAAATGACTATTAAAATTGGATGAAGTTAAACAAAAAAATATTTTCTGGAGTCTATTGTATTTTTTTCTTTAAATACATACCAATAACGCTTCAAAATATACAATAGTAATATTACAGTGACACGTACAGTCTGTGACACCACGTGCGCGAGTATACGAGTGATTTGGATTTGAGTACAGGAGGGTTAAGATTTTGCGCGCGAGTACAGGAGGGTTAAGCATGGCGAAGAAACATATTTTCAACATATCAAAACAATATTAACAGAGGGAAACGTTAATCAAATAGTTACAATTACCATTAAATTTTGTGAGAAAAATAAATTTCACAAAAAAAACCATGTGACATTTTTTTTCTTAACCAGACAACTGATGCTGAGGCTCAGTATTCTCGGAAACGGGTGAGCCGAATAGGACGCGACGAGATTCATTTGAAAAAAATCTTTCATAGTTTTATCGGACTCGGTCCACGACCTCCGAGGATATGATCGAAACGAGTTCCAGGGCCATAAATTCTAGAACTCAAAACTACACTTAAGAGCCTGGCCGGGTAAGGGAGTAAAAAGTGCCCCTAAACCAAATCACTAGCTGAATGGCAAATATTGTATAGGATATTAAATAAGAAATTTTTGCGGTTTTTATGAACCCCTATGTGGCTTAACATAGGATCTATAGTGAAAAACGTACTTTTTGGTTTATTTCACGCTCAGAAGCTTCGAGATAAAAATTTTAAAAAAGTACTGAATGTGCATCTCACTAAGGTGTATTAAGAAAAATTACCATAAAAAAAATTCATCAAAAATTGAAGTACTATAAAAAATATTGAAATTTTGATTTTTTTTTTGGATTCAGTGATTCAGTACTACTCTAATTCTTATTTAAATGTGTTCCTACGGCTTTTCTAGATAAGTGTGGTTTTTTTTAATTGTTACACGGCACAAAAAAAGTATTTTTTTATATTTCCAAAGAGCCTGGCTGGGTACTGGAGTAAAAAGTGCCCCAAACCAAATCACCTGCAGTTGGAAAATATAGTATAGAGTACTAAAAATGAATTTTTGACAGTAGTACCATATATTTGAGTTATTATATGGTACGACATAGGGTCTATGGTGAAAAACGTATTTTTTCGTTATTTTACGCCATCCTCAAAAGCTTCGAGATAAAAATTTGAAAAAAATACTGAATGTGCATCTTACTACGGTGTATCATGAAAAATTATTAATAAAAAATGTTTATCAGAAACTAAAGTACTAAAAAAAATATTGAAATTTTGAAAAATTTTGTTTTTGATTTAGATATTTGGTACTACTCTAATTCATATTTAAATGTGTTCTTCTAGCTCTTCTAGATATGTGTGATTTTTTTCAGATTTTTTTCAGTGTTGCGCGGTACAAACAATTTTTTTTATATTTCCAAAGGGCCTGGTTGGGTAAGGGAGTAAAAAGTGCCCCCAAACCAAATCAACAGCTGTATGGAAAATATTGTTATAGGGTACTAAACTTGAAATTTTGACAATAGTACCATATATTTGAGTTCTTATATGGTACAACATACGATCTATGGTGAAAAATGCACCTTTTCGTTGTTTTTGTTGTTTTTGTGGGGAAATTTTTTCCTGAATTTTTTGAAGAGCATTGCGAGACACAAAAATAATTTTCTTCTTCGTCTGCATTATTCTTTTTATTTTCTTGAAATCTATTATTTTATGGTATTCGTGGATTACAATTGTAAGATTAAAATTTAAAAAAATTATAATTCGGATTTTTTTAAGTGCTCTTCTCATTAATCCGAATGATCTTTCCACAATGACTTCGTTTTTTCTCACAGAGCTCTATCGTACTGCTGTTTCCTATGAATTTGGTAAACAATCTAAATCCAACGTAAAGATAATCTCATATATTTTAAGATATGACAAAAAAAAATCTTCGTACAGCGCAGTGCTCTAAATATTCCAACAAAATTTAGACATAGAAAAAACAAAATTTAAATAAATGTTAGAGCAGTACTGGACCTCTAAATTCAAAATAAATTAAAAATGCCCAATTGCCAAAAAAGTATTTTTCTGCACAATCCTCTTAAAATTTCAAGAAAAAATTGCGCTACATGTGGAAAAAAGAACACATATAAACGCATTTAAATAAAAATTAGAGCAAAAGTGGGTCTCAAAGGGATTTTTTTTTCAAAATTTCGAAATACCTGAAAATGAAAATATATAATTTGTTTTGTACTGCGAAAAACACTCTAAAAATTATAAAAAAAATCACATATACCTAAAATAGACATAGGAAGAAATTTTAATACAAACTAGATTAGTACTGAATCTCAAAATAAAAAAAAATTAAAATTAAATTTATTATTAAAATTAAATTAATAATAAAAAATTATTTATTTTTTTTAGTATTTGGTTTTTTGATGAAAAAATAGTTTGAAAATATTGATCGATACACCTTAGCAAGATGTACTTTCAGTATTTTTTTTTCTTCATATTTTTTGTCTCAAAGCTATTGAGAATGGCTTGAAAAAAACGAAAAGGTGCATTTTTCACCATAGATCCTATGTTGTACCATATAAGAACCCAAATATATGTTACTACTGTCAGAATTTCATGTTTAGTACCCTATACAATGTTTTCCATACAGCTGGTGATTTGGTTTGGGGGCACTTTTTACTCCCGTACCCAGCCAGGCCTTTTGGAAATATAAAAACAAAATATTTTTTGTACCGCGCAACACAATAGCTTATTTGTGAAGAATTCAAGTCTATATGACTTCTCATTGACGTAACCCGGATGTGTTCCGGATGCGGTTTTCGAGAGAAATGACCAGAACAAAATGCCATCATGCGGCATATCGAATTTAATGGTTCACAAACCTAACTGAATGGTGACCATTTCAAGAGTTTTTGCCACATTGAGAGAACCCGGATGGTCTACGATCTGCAAATCAGGCTTAAGATCGAGATATGAGAAAGGCACTACTACACGTTTAGGTGGATTAAATCCGATTTTGTATCCTCAAACCCTTGAATTATCATTTGAATGACCGTAGGTAAAGAAATCAGCGAATTTCAACATAGTTTCGTGCATATTACACTTGAAAATAATGAAAACATCGATTCATCAATTGCTATACTTTGAAATTTTCTTTAAAAGTTTTGTAAACTAACGTTTGAGGAAGTTTTTCAACAAAAATGTTTATATCTTTTAAAGACCTTATCGCCAGTATTGGTTTTAAAAGTAATTGGGTATGAAAGAAAACCCGGAAATATTTACACTCTTCTTAAAAATCGTGATCGATTTGCTCCCGGTTTACGGTACATAACTCAGCATAAAATAACGCATGAAGTTTTCTCGACTAAGTTGGCTTAGTAATCCTGCATGTTCTGTGTTTAGGTTTTGATTTTACCCCTCCCCCCATATTTTTAATTAATTAAACCACATCACTAGTGTCCACAAACACTTGAATTCCGGAGTTCTGATTCGTCATTTGAGTAGCACCGCTACTCATCCCAGTTCGTACCTTCTCACGACAGGTCCTGGATCAGAACTTTGCCGTGAATGATGAACGGCGAAAGTATTCCCAGCGAATCAACGAAGGTTATTACGCTTCGTAAAAGCTGTCTTTTCGTCGAACATCATGAGCAATCATGTAAACTGTGGATTTCTCCGATCGGTTGTTACGCCATGAAAATAAGAAACGGAAACGGCAGAGGACTACAGGTCACGAGGAGAGTTAATCCGGGCCTTTGAGTAACGCACCGTTCAGAGACGCGTAGTTTACTTCCGCAGTCACGTCGCAGATCATACGAATTTTCCCTGTTTCATGAGGATAGTCACTGCACCTATCGGTAGATACCATATCCTCCTCGGATTGGCGGCTTCAAGTTCTTCATTCGTCTCTTTACTTCGTACTCGCGCATTTTCCGCGCAATACCTCCAGAAACTCTCGAAACTTCTCCGCCCACGCTCACCCGAAAACGATTCAGAGTTCGTTTCGAAAGGAAAGACAATTATAGCACCCTCTTGAGGTCTCTCCGCATTGTATCTTTTTGCCTAGCACGTTGTCAAGTTGTTGCTACTCTTCAAGATGACGGCGCTGCAGTGCTAAGTCCGAACGAGCTCACTCAGCTTGTTGCCTCATCATCAACTGACTCAAACATACTTAAAATGCCCATGTTGTACGATACGAATCAACTTCGATTGAAGACGACATAATCTTCCCGCTGATGGCCAGTGCGAATTCCGCAGAGCAATTACGATCCGACAGTCATTCAGTTAGCAAGCAGTCAAGAAGGCTGCAATTGCTTGTCTCAAGGCTAGATACGAGTGAACTGCCAAAGTCTCTAATTTCAACACTCTTTTTTCAATGTTTAGTTTCGCTCTAGACAACGATCAGCCAACATCATGTGTTAAAGCTGAGAGTTAATTTGGAATTGATTATTTATTTATTTTTTTATATTTTTATATTTTTCAGAAAGGAAAAAAGTTTGTGTAAATTTATGAGTTTTTTCGTAAATTTATGAGTTTCGAATTTTCGGTTGTCGTTATGTGAGAGATGCCGCATGGTATAATTTTCGAATTATTTCTTCAGTGAACATCGAATATGTAATTCTACTAAGAGATACTAAAAAACTATTTGGATACACAATACGTTATTCAAATTGACAGCCCTTCTTGTGGATTGTCAAAATCGAGACATTTGGAAATGTATTCTGAAAATTTCAAGCAATAGATCGAAAGCTGATCTCTCATTGTTAATTCAAAGTAATGAAAATAGGTGGATACCAAAGTGAGTTTCGGTTGCCGTTCTATGGCGCGTAAGTGAAAGTTGTCCTCAATGTGGTCGAAAATAAAAAGGGATAATCGTAGTAATAATCGTTCATTAAACGATTATTATCAACAGAAGTGTAACAAAGTTTTAAGCGAATTTGCTTTCTAAGCATTTTAATCTGCAAATTTTAAGAAAGCGTGCAAGTCACAGATCGTTTGTCTCATTTAAATCGTAACATCTTTAAGAATACACTGCGTTTCACAACTATAGAACCACTCATTTATTCTGAGTTTCCTGAGATCTGTAAGAAGTCGGTTGAATTGAAGTGTATAGTGTAGAATACAATAACTATCTTCATTTATAAAACTGGTCATTTCAGCTTTATTGTTGTGTTCAGGCACGAAGCATTCAAAAAACTAAAAGTACAGTGTTTCATAACTATAGAACCAGACGGAAAAACTTTCACTCCTTCACAAAATTAACGTCAATTTCACATGAATTACAATAAGTTTCTAATTCATAGGTCATCTTTAGTTCTCAATCAGTTCAAATGACCCATTCGGGGTGGTTACGACCAAGCTGCGCCATGTTGTAGTGTGTATCTCTTTCTACGCAGAGAATACTGCTCGTTTAAGCTCTTCAAATCACCCATACTGCTTGTAAGCTGCATCTACTATTCGTCCGATCTCTCCTCATAAGTTCATGACCTAACCAAGCTAACCAGTCCAGAATCTGAAGCCCTCTATTCATCAAACCATGTCATAACCTTCCGGATTCTATGAATTGATGCCAAATTACCCAATTATCACATTTTTTTTATGCAAAAAACAGCAGTAAATGATTCTGAAGTACTTCGTTGCACTTCTGACTGTTCATTCGTGTTGATGGTAAGCTATCTAAACCAGGCCTTTTTGAGAAAATTCTCAACAAACCCTCAAACTGCCACTTGCAAAGTTACGAGTTGAAAAATTAAATGACACGTTCCGTAAATCCTTCCAGTATGAAGAAATTCTATTCAAGTTGAATTTCTTTTTATCGGAGAAATTCTCCTGAAATAGTGAAACACATGATAGTAGCTTCCACATTAGTTTTTGAACTCGCAGCTTTGAAAATGGGATTTTTAATGATTGACTCTCCCACTGTATATTAATAATTAATGATTTTTTTGACTATCGGTTAATTTTGAAAAATCATAACTCAAAACCGAAAAAAGCCTATCTGGTTTCGACATATGTTATGTGAAAAATCTTCAGCTTTTCAGAAAAAATATAAAAAAATATAACGCCCTTGGTCCCGAGACTATGAAAACCAGTCTTCGGTCAACGCGGTGCTGATGTGCAACTCTTTGTTTTGCACCAGTTGAACTCTCACTTCTTGCTGGTGAGAAATCACTAAAGTTGGATGCAGTTCTACTTCAGGTGAATAAATTCACCGAAAATATGAATATATTCATTATAGAAGTTCACGTTAATGTAAACGGTTGATGCGATTTCTATAAATATATTTCATATTTCTTCACATGAATATATCACTAGTCTAAACCCACCCTTACACCGGTGTATATGTCCAATTTTAACACCTTCGTCGCCCAGAGCGATTCGGTCGAGTTTCTTGCGGGGCCCAAATTCAACTGTCGGTGCGCTAGAGAAATAAGCGGGCAACGATAATAATGAATTCAGGTTCGATTCAGAATTACTTTTCTGTTGAATCCGAATGCAATCAACCGACTGCTGGTTAAAAAACTTATAAAAATAAGTTGGTAGTTAAAAAGCTAAAAGAAGAAGCAAGTTGCAAGTTTTTTTTTTCTGAGAATGTGAATAATAATTGCGCAACGCGGAGAAGCCTGTTTATTCCAAAAAACAATATGTTTATTATGTATATTTTTTTAGACACATATGTGTTTTATTTTTTCATCCTTAAAATGTTCACCGGACGGCGTAAAAGTAAACCTGAAAGCGAGGAAAGTTGTAACGACGAAATAGTGCGAAGCGTTAGAAGAAAAGTTTCGAGTATTATCTCATTGAGTTCCGATTAGGATATTGAGGAACTATACGCAAGACCCGGACTATATGTTGGAAGAACTCACTATAGACGACATAAAGGTATTGATTTTTCAACAGTACATTTAAAATGTGATTTTTCACAAATAAGTATGTTCTACTAGTCAAGCCATTTCGTTTGATACCCATATTGATGGGGTTTTGATAAAATATGTAGTCCGCCATTTTGTAGCGACCGCCATCTTGGATTTTCAAAATCATAGAATACGCAGTTATATAACGACAGCAGAGATAAAGGCGTGCTCCAAGTTTCAGATAAATCGGTCAACAGGAAGGAGGTTAAATTTCTATTGATGTGGGACAACCGTGCAGATAAACATACAAACATATTTACAGTAGGTAATGCTAAATAAAACCGTGTAAAAGTATAGTATAAAAACTATATTTTTATGTTTTTGATTTTTTTGATTATTCTACATAACCCATATTTACACTTCTGTGCCTATTCTATCAAATTCCGTTCAAAAATCCTATTCAAATTGAACGAGAAAAGTGTCATCCACATCTGGGTGACGGGGCCTCCCAGGAAATACACCCGTCACCGCGCTCGAATCTTGTTTGTCTGCTTTGCTTTCTCTGTTGAGGCGGTGCGTATGGGGACGCGCTGTTGTTTTTATGCTTTGCTTAGAACGAACGAAGACAAAGCGGGCGCTAGAATTTGATGTGTATGTGTGTGTGTATATAGAATGAGACGCGCATCATACAAGTGAGAAAAAATGTTTAGTATCTGAGTTCTGCGCCGAGTGTATTCTGTGCTGTCGTGCTTATGAATTCTGTGCTCTTTGCACCAAGATAGAATAAGAGTTTTCTTTGAGCTCGCGCTGATAAAAATTAAACTCAAGCGCAGCACTGAGTTTGTTTTCTGAAGACTGATGAAAACAATAAAAAACGAATACAAATCCAACGAGTGAACTCAGAAGAAATATTAAGAAACCTAAATGTTTACGCACCGATCAGGCATCTGAGAAATCCTAACATTTTCTACATAGATTAATAAATAAATAAATAAATAAATAAAAAATTTGATTATGTAACTTGTTAAAATCGTCTTTTGAATTAAACGGATAAATTATCCAGCCAGCTCTCTTTAGTTTTTTTAGTTTCAAGTAGTATTGAGAATGTATTGGTCTACAATTTTGATTGACGACAATAAAATAAATAAATCAATAATAACGAGAACAGAATTCAAATTTTCTGCAGGTGTAGTATTTTTTCAAAAAAAGACAGGTGATTGGCTTCAATTTGATATGTTGATCATCTGAATCGGTATAGTAGTTTACAAGTTATGGAATTTTGGAAAAATGTCATTTTTGGAAAAAAGGAGAAAATAAATTTCGGATCACCCTAAATTTAAAAGAAGCACCCTAACAAAAAAAAATTAAAAATCGGGTTTAATAGCTTGCGATAAAGAACGAAACTACCACTTTCTACGAAAATCTGAGAACTACCAGATCGGTTTGACATGGAATGACTGATTAAGAACATGTGTTGTCAATATCAACATAATCAGTTGGATAGTTCAATCTTTAAGCTTCAATTTCGGAAATCACCTATAGAACAAAACCAAACTATACCATCCTTGCAACTTTATTTCATTTGATATTGCAAATATTAAGTGCGTTTTCACATAATAATGCAAACACTCAAACCTCACCAAACAGAGCTTCACCAGCAAGAAACATTCTCGATAACGATGCGCTTCAAAACAACTTTCCGCAATGAAGTAACCTTTCCCACATATCCTCATCGCACCTTCAAAACAAGAGCCGTCGAAAATGCACTCGACTCTCGAGGAAGGAAAAAAAAGAACGAAAAAACGAAAAAAAAACTTCCTCTGACACACAGACAAAATGTTCACCGGTGTGCAGCTTTTTTTCCCTATCCCATCCACTGAAAATAAGCTTCCGCCCAGCGTCGGATGGATATTCCGATGAACTGTGACCGGTGTAAAACTTGGCTGGATCCCCGAGCAGGAGGACGAAAAATTCAATTTAATTTCAGATGACATCGGGTACTGGACCGAGAGGATTAAGTTCACGAGTAAATTGAAACACATGTGAACGGTCTGTTACATTTATGTTTCGGCGCGGGATTGAGACATCGGAATAGGAAGTTTATTTTCCCGTGTACAACGACTTGCCGTAGAAATTGTATTAGCAGCACAACGAGGTTTTTGGCCCTTTCTCCGGCATGATGACGCTTCACTCTGCCTGTGTTGATTATGACGTTTTCGGATGCTGGTCATACGGGATGGCTTTTTGGAAATTTGGCATTGCTTAGTAAGTCTACTCCCAATGCTTTTCAGCTTCGTGATCTCCCAGTGTGTACATGATAAAGTCAAAGTCAGATTCCTATTTGTAGCGGATCGAATGTTTCAATTCTATGGAGTGCAAGATAAGATGCCTTTGATGAACCGCTTTCGAGCTGTGTGGATACTTACACTTCTGAAGTCGATTAGCTTGGTTATCAGCGTTCCGTCACTTCGCTGGAACTCAAGCGTACACGTGTCGTCACTTACGCTGGACGTTATTGTCTCCTGTACCACCTCGCCACCCTGTGGATATAGTCGAAAAAAAGGAAAGGATGTGAATTAAACTGTATCGTATGAAATGGCATAGCAGTATTTGTAAGGACTGTTTATGTGAGGAGTATTTTCCAACACCCGTTTTGGGTTAAATCTAAATATAACAAAATTCTACATCAAAACTCGGTTTACAAACAAGCTGAAATAAAACACTCCATAGTTTATTCCATCTAACACCTATGGTTATCCGCTTTGATTGTTTTCGGATCCGCTATACCGGTTGGTTTTGTTATCCGCCTCTCACACTATAACCATTAAATGTGATGGCAGCCCGCAAAAACGGGACTAAATAAATCCATTTTCTCGCATACAAACCGGTGGCGTAGTTCGAGCTCAAACGAACTAAAATATCACCGAACCACCCACTTACACAGATATGTATACACACACTCACACACGCTTGTACGAACATTAAACATTAAACATTGGTACAGGTTAGATGAGCTGACATGAGCTGACACCTTGAATCGAGAAGCCGGCAAGCAAACATGAGAAATGGAAACCACGTTCAAGTCCTTTTCAATTACCACAGACAGTGTTCGCCATGTCTTGGAAGTGTTTTGCTTCCACCGCAATATCACAAACATAATATTTACGAAATCCGAAATAACTGCGGGCGGTGAGAGAACAGAATTTATATCGAGCCGTTGTATCACACGCAAACACACAGGCACACACAAGCGAACGAGAACGCGTTCCAGGAAATTTCGTGTTTGTTTCAAATTGCTTACAGGAAATGATTAGGAAACAAATCGCATAAACACGGAGCGAACGGAACAGGTATTATTCCCGGTAGAGATGACAAAATTTTCATAATTTTATTTCTGACGCTCAAAGCAATCTGTGCTTTGCCGCGCTCCTTGAAGATAAGTTTCGGTTTGAATTCGAGGGAATTCGCAGAAAACAATATAAATGTGAATTATAAACAGATTTCTGCACTAGTCTGTTGTTTTACTGTCTATGTTTATCTTTTGATAATAAATGAAGCAAAACTATATCATTAAAACACCCTCACAATAGAATATATTCGCGAAAATCGAAGGTAAGATCAACCGAAAAAGGTTCAACTTATGTTTTCTGTAATCTGTAATTATGGAATCCGGATCTGTATCTACCAAAAGGATGCCAATCTAGAATCTGAGTCTTGAATCTGTATATTAAACCTGAATCTTGCATTTAATTCTGGTATCTGTAACTGATTCTCAAATCTAAAACTGGAATATGAATTTGAAATTAGAAAAAAATCTAAAATCCGAAATTTGAGATCTAAAATCAGAAATGGATTCTGGAATCTGGAATCTCAATCTGGATTATTAATCTGAATTTAGAATCTGGCTTCAAAATCCGGATTCTGAATTTACATGCTAAATCTGGATTCTGAATCTTGATCTGGATTCTGAATCTCCACAGAAATTCACATCAGAAATCTGGAATCTGAATCCAAAATCTGAGTCTTAATTTGAATCTGAATCTGGATTCTGAATTTCGAATGTGGATCCTGAATCTGGATTCAGATTTAGAATTCAGATTCTGATTCCAGATTCAGAATCCAGATTTAGCATGAAAAATCCATTTCCTAAATAAGATTTTAGATTTAGATTCTAGATTCAAAATCCAGATTCAGATTCTGAATTCTAAATCTGGATTAATGTGGAATCCAGATTCAGATTCTGGATTCTAGATCTGAAATCTGAATCTGGGTTCTAAATCTAGAACTCAGATATGAAATCTGAAATCTGAATATAAATCTGAGTCTTGATTCTGAACCAGGATTCTGGATCTGGATTCTGATTCGGATTCTGAATCTGGATTCTTTATCTGGATTCTGATTCCGATTCTGAATCAGAATTTGAATCTGTATTCAGCATCTGAATATTGAAATATATTTTCTGTATTTGAATCTGAAATCTGCATCTACCAAAAGGATACCAATCAAGAATCTGAATATGAAATCTGAATCTGGAATTTGATTCTGGTATCTGAATCTGGAATTGAAATCTGAAATCTGAATCTGAATTCTGAATCTGAATTCTGAATCTGGAATCTGAATCTGGAATTTGAATTTGAAATCCGAATTTGGAATCTGGAATCTGAATCCAGAATCATAATCTAGAATCTGGGATCAGGGATCTGGAACCTGAAATTGGAATCTAAATCTGGTATTTGAATCTGAAATCTAAAATCTTAATTCTCAATTTTGAAATCTGAAATTTAAAATTTAAAATCTGGAACCATGAATGAATTCTGGATCCTGCAAACTGGAAACTGAATCTGAAATGTTAATCTAAATTTGGAATCTGGATTCTGAATTTGGAATCTAAAATCTGGATTTGGAATCCAGATCTGAAATCTGGAATCTGAATATAAAAACTGAATCTTAATTTTGAATTTGAATTAGAATTTGAATCTGGATTTTCAAATGGATTCTGAATCTGAAATCTTAAATCAGAAATATAAAATCTGAAATCAGATATGAATTATGGAAACTGAAAACTGAATTTTAAATCTGGCTTCAAAATGTGGATTCTGAATCGGGATTCTATAATTGGAATCTGATTCTGGATTATGAATCCAAAATCCGAGTCTGGAATCTGAATCAGCAATCTGAATCTGCATTATCAAACTGGATTCTGAATCTGGATTCTGAGCCTGAATATTAATTTGGAATCTAGATTCTGAATCTGAATACCAAATCTGGTTTCTACATTTTAATCTGAATCTGAATCTGTCTGCTGAATTTCGATTCTGAATCTGGATTTTGCATTTGAATTTCAATCTGAATCTGAATCAGGGTTCTGAATGTGAATTTAGATTCTGGATACTAAATCTGGATTCTGCATCTGAATCTGGAATCTGAATCTGGATTCTGATTCTGATTCTGAATCTGGAATTCGAATCTGAAACCTGAAATCTGAATTGGGATTCCCAATCGGAATTTAGATTCTGTATCTGGATCAATATCTGGATTCTGAAAATAGATTCAGTTTCGGATTTTGAATTTGGATTCCAAATTTGAATCTGTATTCTGAATTTGGATTCTGAATTTGGATTCTGAATCTGGATATTTTGTATCTGAATTTGAATCTGGAATCTGAATCAAGATTCTGAATATGAATTCTGAATGTGGATACTAAACCGGGATTCTCCATATGAATCAGAATTTGTGTTAGGATTCTAAATATGGATTCTGATTCTGGAATCTGGATTTTATAACTGGATTCTGAATTTGGATTCAGATTCGGATTCTGAATCAAAAATAATTGGAAAGATTTCCATTTCCCAAAACTTTGTTCTATGTATTTCTGTGCCTCCCTTTTCGTTCTCTTAATAACACGAAATATCATGTATGAGCGAGGTACAATATTTATATAAGGTAAATGATTTTGTTTTGTCCAGTTGAAAATATGATCATGGTTGGTCCACTTTTTAGTATATGTAAATAAAATTGTCTTTTTCATGATTTACAGTAGTTTTATAGTATATTTTTACGGATTCACATGTTTTATGGGATTATAAAATCCACCTTCTATTGATGTCAATGCGCCCCTCATTCGAGCTGACTTTTAATCAATCGCCAGATGATCATTTGGTACGTATTCAGACCTTTTCTGGATTATAACACTCACAAATATTGTAAACATCATGGTTGCACACCATTTGTATCAGATTTACATAGCTAAACCATTAAATTAACGCATTTTAATGAACTCAATTCTGATCGTGAGTTGTCCAATTGAATAATGTTGTTTTGTCCACATGATTTCTATGCTTGGCGCCCTTTAGTTTGTTTATGGTGTCCTTGGCGCATAGCAGAAATAAAGTTTCTTCGTGTTGAGTGTGTTGACGTGAACACTTTTAAAATGCCCAAGAAAAGGCAATATTCTGAAGAAAGACTAAATTATGAAAGGATCAATATGATGACAGTAAACTCAAGCAATAAGGAATGCAACATCTACTTGAAAATTCGAATTTCATTCAAAAATGATGATTTCTAAAACCGGACAAACCATGATCATTTTTTTGGACAAACCATGATCATAATTTCTTTTTGAGGAAAATCGTTAAAAAACAAAAAAAAATTGAATAATTTCAACGCCTTATGGTAGTATTAGCAACTAGAGACTTGAGGCTTTTCAACAAACCCAAACTCGTGTTGAGTATATGTGATTTCCATGAAGAAAAATCGATTTGCATTTACTAGTTGCGTGAAAACACCCTAAATTGGACAAACCAAGATTATTTACCCTACCATTGCGAATGAGGCGTAAAATGCTCACTAGAACTGCAAATGTAGCATTCATACAATGTCGGGAATGGAAATATTGCAGGCACCACCCGTTTTCAACAGCGATATAAAGGAAAATGGAAGATATCGCAAGCTTTTTAAAGGCGAATGAACTGAAAAGTTTAGAGCCTCTATGATTCAACATATCATAACACACAATGGTGCAATTTTGTTCAGTGGAGGCACGCATCTATTTGCATGCCGTCTGGTGCGGAGAGATTTTGTACTTTTGCAACACACACACAACCATTGATGTTGTCTTCAAGCGTTGCCAAAGTTAGACTAAAATTGTTAAGGAAGGCAGAATAATTTTATTAGGAGAATAAATAAATAATCACCTGTGACCTAATGTCACAGGATATATGTTATATTCCGGTGATCAATATGTGCATTTATATTTACGCTGTTAACCACCCGACCACGGCACCTGTTCCGTTCCCCCCATCTTTTCCGCTTATTAAACCTTATCAAATGAGACGAAAGAAAATCAAACAACACCCGTCTGAAACCCACGTTGGCATTTAATTATGGTGGAAACGATTTCAATTTAATTGAATGTAACGGCAATGGAAATAAATCGCTGCCAGCCCCAACGGATAATGATGGCGCAACCAACAAAAAAAAAAAAACAGGCGAGAAAAATAAGCGGGACCCAGAACCAGAAAGGATCATTAAACTTGGGTGCGCCAGAAGGAAACAATCCAATCTGCCGCCGCACCGACGTTAATGGGCCCTTTAACTTCAGTCTGTCTGTGAGTTCTCAGCCAACATCAACCAACCGGGATCAACCAACCAGCGCGAACGGTAGGTAGCTTGTTCAACCTGCCATCGAATCAATAAATCTTTTCTTCGACTTGTCTCCTTCGTTCCCTGCCACTTCTGCCACACTCTCGATGACGACGCCGACGCCGACGACGACGACTGTGGCCTACAAACCAGATTGAGAATGGGTCTCAGGTGCAAATAAGGATAAATGACTTCCTTGCAATGAATACATGGGCCTTTGATTGGAGGTAGAAGCGAAAAAGTACAAACCGGATAGTGTTCTTCCGCCCATCAACGAATCCCCAACCACGTGCACTCGTAAAGGGAGGCAAAATAAGTTAGCTCATCATTTTCGATTGAGCCATTTAGGGGGGTCTCTACACATTTCAAACGAGAAATACGTTCACCATTACATTATGCTGCTACCGCCAAGCCTTGTTGACTTCGGAGAAACTTTCCACCGTTTTGTAACTCGCATGGATCCTGACGGTCGCTATATGGGTGGGCTAAAAAAAAGAAGGGGATAATTTTTCAATCAGAGCTACATTTATTTTTCAATTAAAAAACGCCCACCATTTCCGATCCATTTTTATCGGCCAGTCAAACCAAAACGTCAGTCCACAGGCGAACAGGACAGGCGGAAAAGGCTTAAATGGGATTATGGATTGGAGAAAAAAGTCCGCATTGTGAATAATCGCTGAAATAGCAACTTTCGAATTGGATCAATTCATTTGGAGTTCTGCAAGTACGGTGGATGTGTGTGTGTGTGTGTCTGTGTGTGGGGAGATATAGTGTTAAAAAATTGCACGACGCTGCACATTTGCTGACGAGTGCTCAGATAAACTTGATGCGGCTATAAAATAATCACACGAATTGGATTGCATGGAATATAAATATTCAATGCCGGTATTGATACTTCCAGGATATAGAGTGCATCTACTGGACAGTTTTTACGTGATATGGGTACAGTTAGACGGGTGTTACAAACATAATGTTTTATTGGTTTTATGTTTATTGAGTTTAGGTTGTGTTGAATTTACAATACAAATCACTGTTGTATTCCATGATCGAATATCGATAATTTACGCAGAGTGCATAGTGAGATGTTTTCCGAAAAGATGACTATCGAGATTGTGATTCCAACCAGAACGTTCTGGAATTATTCAGCACCTTGCCTACGAGCTAAATATTTTTAATTGATAGCGCAAAAACTAAATATTCACGATTGATAGAGTAAAATCGAGAAAAGCGGCATTGCGTAATATATTTTTCAAGGTTATGAAAAAAATATATAGTCCCACCTTTTTTAAATTATTATATTGTCATTCTTCTTCTTCTTCAATGGCACTAACGTTCCTAGAGGAACTTCGCCGTCTCGACGTAGTATTAGTTGCGTCATTTTTATTAGTGCTCAGTTGAGATTTCTATGCCAAATAACACGCCTTGAAAGCTTTCTGAGTGGCAAGCTCTAGAATACGCGTGACCACAGTGCAAGTCGGATGCAATTTCTTTGACGAAAAATTCCCCCGACCAGAACGGGAATCGAGTCCGAACACCCGGCATGTTAGTTGTGACGCCAACCATTCGGCCACCGGAGCACATATATTATCATTATACTGAATTTTTATTAATTAAACTAATAAAATCAAATTCGTTTATAAACATAATCCGGTAATTTAGATCACGTAGCCCATACAAGTAAACGAAAGCTGTCTATTTCAAGTGGTCGCCATAAAATTCATAGAATGAGATACTGAAATCTGTGAAAAAAAAAGAAAAAAGGACACATACAGGACATAACACACCGAGATTCTAGAGCTATTACCAGAAACACGATCGTTCGAATACCATTTATCTCGATAGAACATTAACCCGAATGGTAAATGATCCTGAATGAGAAAGAGATATTCAAACAAAAAACCAATTTTGTTAATAATCCTGATAGTAAACTAAAATCAGTTGCTACGTACATATAAACGAAAAAAAATTCATAATAAAAATTGCGATGCAGTGGAGTAAGTACGTAAGTACCATTTTTTCATACCAATTCGTTTCACATTTTCAAGACATAGATGCTCCATATTTTAATATTTTTTTGACGTAGGACTACGTCTAACCGAAAGATATAGGGGGTGAAATGGAAATCTAGGCACTGAACAAGTAGGAAAAAATGCAAGATTTGGAACGCTTATAACTCGAGCATTTCTCAATAGATCGCAAAGGTTTTTGCATCAATTGATAGGAATAGATGGGATCTACGCATCTATCATAACGAATAACATTTCATTTTTCTTGAGATAAATAATTGAATAATTGTGAAATATCAAGCATTGTCCAAATGCACTATGTGCCCATTTTTGATTGGTCCATTTTGTGCTCCTCAAACCGTACCGACCAAAACGGGCAACCAGAGCAGCAGCGAAATACAACGAAGCACGATTGGAAAGGAAAAAGAAAAAATATGAACGAAACATTGGTCGCAGTGTCGCACACATGCGTACCAGTTAGTACCAGTGCACCAGTCCACCTAGCCGGCGTTATATAGTTTCGGCCGCCGAAGTGATCGAGTTTGCTGGCAAAGCTGCTCGCGACGATAAGAAAACCCGCATTCAGAACAGACCACATTCGGTTCGGTGGACATCAAGACAACAACAGGCAGTTGCAGCGAGTGGCGAGTGGCAAACGCAATCGCAAAACGGTAGCAGGTAGCAGAAGAAAAAAGTTTGTTCTTTATACAAACTGCTTTGGTGGCAAATCCAGAACAAGGCGGCATCGAGGGCGTTCGAAATGTTTTTTTTTTTCAAAACCACGAGTACTCAGTTTTCTAAATTGGAACCATTCCATAAAACACGGCGCTTCTTCTTCTTCTTCAATGGCACTAACGTTCCTAGAGGAACTTCGCCGTCTCAACGTAGTATTACTTGCGTCATTTTTATTAGTACTTAGTTGAGATTTCTATGCCAAATAACACGCCTTGAATGCATTCTGAGTGGCAAGCTCTAGAATACGCGTGATCACAGTGCAAGTCGGAGGAAATTTCTTTGACGAAAAATTCCCCCGACCAGAACGGGAATCGAACCCGAACACCCGGCATGTTAGTTATGACGCTAACCACTCGGCCACGGGAGCACACGGCGCTTATCAGGGCTATTAAACCTTTCAAAAAAGAGTTTACGAAATACAGTTCAATGCATTCTAAAATATTATCCAAAACAATAATAAAACACAAATTGATTTTTTCATAATTTGTTTGCCAGGATATGATGAGTATGAGAATTTGGCAGTTGTGCTGAGCTTATTGATGGTTGGGGACTTTCTCGATTATTCAATTTTCACCTATTCTTAAATTGCTTCCAGATTGAAAGTACAGTAATTTACATTTAGTTCGACATTTAGCTAATTGGACGGACCTGTAATGCGACATATTTAGTTGGACATTTTTGTAAACATAGAGTTCGGGGTCCAAATTATGGCCCAACATGTCCCAAGCTGGATGGGAAGAAATTTTCCAACTGTGAAAGCTGTACCACTGTCATCGCAAATGTTCAATTACAGGTTAAAATCGCCTCCAATGCGACACTGAGTAGTGCTTCGGCATGTCGCATTAAATGTAATTTACAGTATAACATGTCCCAAGCTGGATGGGAAGAAATTTCCCAGCTGTGAAAGCTGTGGCGAGTGGCAAACACAATCGCTAAACAGGAAGGTTTAGCCGAACAAGATGGGGATATCGAGTAATAACAAAACAATAAACTCTTTAGATTAAAGATGATTTTGTGGTCCTGAAAAGGACCGTTTTTAGGGTTTGCTTCCGAATCAGCAGTCGGAAAACGCTCTTTATTTGGAGCTGGTATATTTTTTCACCGCTTTGGTATTTTCGGAAACCGCATGCAAGTTCACCGGGCAGCAACAGACTGATTGCGATCTGAATTTCCCACGCCGTAATGGTTGACAGCTGATTGTAGTGCTCAAAGATGCATTGACGAAGCTCATGACGCTCATCGCCTTCGATGAGAAACCGGTGTCGGAATGATCCTGATTCAGCACCTTTTGATGTAGATAGCATATGATTCCTTCTCCTTCTTCTTGTCGGTTTCCGAGATATTTGGCGGCTTTTCTACTAGTCTTCGGTGCCTTCGTGTTTATTAGAAACAACTGCATGTGAATCCAACGAGCGAACAAATCGTAATGAATAAATTTTTTTGCTATCGCTGCCTTTTAACGCTCATTCGTTCGTCTCGTTGGACTCGCCCCTTTGGCTGAGTCTGCTGATTTGTCTCTATCCTGTGAGCGTGTACCGCTAAAGTACAATGTTACATCAGCATTGTATAGAAACATAACTAAGGAGCAATATGATGAGCTATGCATTTTCTGCTGCTCTGTTCTTATTTTAAAGGACTTCAATCCGAAGGTCATCCGTCCCTGTATTTACTGTTGGTTTTTCAGAACCCTTATAGCTCGTTTATTTCTCGACAGATCGTAGAGTTCGTCTCCAAAACCTCAGTTCTTTTTCATTTTTATTTACTTTGTTTGCGGAGATACAAATCTTACAATTCATTCGTCTCCGAAACCACAGTTTAACGTACGGTAATGTGCTCAATAGTGAAATATATGATAGTGAATGAGCTGATGACCACCTATGCATTCCCTATCACAGCCATCATTTTGATTGTACGATATGTACATACGCCAAAAGATGCCCGTCGTTGATCATTTAATAAGTACAAAGCCTTCAGAAAAAAATCAAGAATCAACTATAAGACAATGAGAACAAAATGAGAAAGTTTAAAAAAAAAACCCAAAAACACAACACCAAAGGTTCTTTTCAGAACTCCCAACATGTTCATAAAGAGTAAACAGTAAACTAATCCATATTTCAGGTAGATAGGTAGGTATTCACGTAGGAGAAGAAAATTAAACAATATATTTAAAATATATATTTAGAAAAAGCTGTCCCCTTTGTATAGTCCTACGTCACTCCGGTTATGTCCCCGACATTACCCACCCGTCTTTTTTAATTATAAAATTACTGGCTTCGTCGAAAAAAAAACAAAGCACGAGATGATTTATAAATGATCTCTTAACCTTAAAGAGTAATACGGAAAGGAAAGGAGACGGCATTGTAATTGTGGCTGCACTAATTTCTAAAAAATGAATCAGCGAAGTCATACGTGCTTCTGGTAAACGTGTTTCGGGTGAATAGTATTCGGGTAAACGTTACATAACTCTCAAAATAATGTTTCCAAATATTTGATCTTCTCTAATGAAAACTATGGTCGATTTTGGCTCAAATGGAAAATTGGAGGTTACAAAATGTGGGTATAGGAGTAGCATACGCAAACAAAAATATCAATCATGAAGAGCTAGAGAAAACCCAGTACCTTAGAAAAGTTGAATCAATTGGAAAGTTTGCAACGCAATGTTACCTCGATAGATAAAGGGGAAGGTGGCTCTGACCCAACCCCCTAAATTACAAAGGCCATTTGGCACGCAAAACAATTGTTTTGTTTGCCATTTGAATGCCGAAATGGCAAATGGATAGCATGCTTCCTTACCTATGTATGCCGACCAGTATGGCGTGGTACATGAGTGTAAAAAAGAAGGAGCAAATACCAAATCAGATCGGACGTCCTATTTTTTTAAGCGAATATACTCCAAATCTGCATCTCCAATTATATAGATAATGCATGAAAATAACTGACGAGCGGATGTCAAATATAATTTTATTACGACTACCTGTTTGCTTATTATGGCTGTAAAAGATCAAAAATGAGTGAAACCCTCCTGATATGAGCATTGAATAGTGCTTATTGTGATTAGCACTATCAGTTCCGGTGTTAACGGTGTTAAGCGCCGCCCGATGAGCTAATCTAGTGCAAGCTATCGATCAAAAGCGGAGTTTCATGAATGGTACTATCGTTCCCAGATGAATTTTGCGCTCTCATCGTAGATCATTTTTATCAATATTTAACCGAAATTTCTAATGTCGAATAACATGCCTTGAATGAATTTTGAGTAGCAAGCTTTAGAATACACGTGACTCCAGTGCGAATCGGAAAAAAATTGTTTGACAAAAAATCCACCGAAAAGAATCGAGCCCAATCCCGCACCCCAGCATGATGATGAGTAACGCTAACCACTTAGCCACAGGAAGACCCAACACAGAAGTGAACGTGTTGAATTATTGCAAAGTTAAACAACACACATTTTTGAGGTCGGATTGGGACCACTACGACTTTTTTCAAATAATGGCGTTCCCATGGTTAGTGTCACAGCACACGTAGGATTACGTCTTTCGGGGCAACAATTGGGTGCAAATTGGAAAACGGACAGTCGGTCCCATCGCGAAAATTAAATTGACCAATTTTGATCTTTGGGCACTTAATAGCAATGTATTATTACAATGAAGAAATTATATCTTTTTTAAAACTTACTAAAAATGTCAATCATTATCTAAAAGAAATTCCCGCGCTTTGAAAGGTCAATTGGTAGAAACAATCTCTCCCCACCCAGTTTCTTGATTTTATGCCGATGTGCCTCACACATATCACATGTTTGTGAAGACCTATTGTACTCAATTGAGAGAATTTCGCATACATTTGTGCATATTGTGAAGAGAAACGAAAACAACTGCAACGCAAGCCCCACCCTCAGTGATTTATTAGCCACCCAGAAATATATAAAAGCGGCGGTCTAGTAGCGAGAACCATTCAGTATATTTCGCATCGTGAAGCAGTTAACGCAGATAAGAATTATAACAGCAGCAGCAAAGACGTTACAATTTCCTGCCACAACGGATCGGATTTCCTGGGAAGAACAGATCGTCTATTGAAATTCGCAAAACGTCTAGTGCACTATCATATTATCAATTTTACTGGGAACAGCTTAAAATCAGATTTTTTTAGTTTCCAAAGATGTACTAGAGCTCGGTTGAAATGATGTATGTAGTGTAGAGTATAACAACCATCTTTATTTTTAAAACAAGCCATATGAACTTTATTGTTTCGTTCAGGCGCGAAACATTTCAAAAATAAAAACGCCAGTGTTTCATAGCTACAGAACCGCATGAAAAACTATCACTTTTTTACAAAATTAACAGCGATTTTGCATGAATTGCAACATGTTCAAATTCGTAGGTCCTCCTTAGTTCCCAATCAATTCAAACAATCTATTCGTGTGCACCCGTGGCCGAGTGGTTAGCGTCTCACATTATCATGCCGATTTTTCGGGTTCGATTCCCGTTCTGGCCGGGGGATTTTTCGTCAAAGAAATTTCCTTCTACTTGCACTGTGGTCACGCGTATTCAAGAGCTAGCCCCTCGGAAAAGTTTCAACTTAGTATTAGCAAATGACGCTGGTTAGTAAATACGTTGAGACGGCAAAAGTTCCACAGGGAACGTTAACGCCATTCAAGAAAATTCCTCGTTGGTATACTCAATCATCACGATGGTTTCGATGCTAGAAAAGCAGTTAATTATTCCGGATTATTCCGGAGAAGATAATCTTAAATAGAGAGCAGCATGGAATTGACAGCAACGTAATTTTATATCCGAGACTTTCGAGACGGAAGTTCATTGATTTCTGGAGATTGATCGCAGAGAGTGCTGATTCAGTAGGCAACACAAATGAACAGTAAGGTGCTCAACGAAGTACTCCTTAATCTTTTACTGTTGTTTTAGGAACCATCCATAGATTACAAACGAAACCTAATTCTACTCGCTGCTCTTCAAACAAGCATAACAGTTTGATCAAGCATGTGAAGAGATATCTCAAGAACTATAAAAATAGCGAAGACTCAGAACATTTTAAATATAATTTTGCACTTTTTTAAAAACGCCCTTTTGTATATACAAATTAAATACGTTTCATGTTATCATGTTATAACTAGTGTTTACTCTATATACTATATACATATTCTACTAAAGCATGGTTTGAAATTTTATATTTTGGCGCATTAGTCACTTCTTGACTTCAGAGTTTGCAAAGCTCTAACAGCGAGCCGTCAACAGCACACGTTGATTTTGGAAGATTATTTGACAATTTCGTATTGATTTCATTCCGTTGATAGTTAATTTCCAATGCGACAAACAAGGGAATTGGAAAAAAATGTAAGGGGTCCGCATATTTTCGACGTAGAACTACGCAATTATATTATGCAATCCACTTGTTTCCCACTTCGAATATTATTTTAGAATGCATCGAAATTTTTGTAATAGATTATTATTTTTTTTTTTTACAGGCTCAGTTACATAAGTTTAAAGGAGCCGAATTCTTAATTATATTTTTATTACTATACATAAACATTTTCTAAATCTAAGGTAAGTAAGGTAGAAAACCGATTACTCGCGGTCTACTCGAGTTTAGAAGGGTGACATATTTGTTTAGGAAAAGGATGGGATATAAGGAAATTGTTACAATAATGATAATCTCACACACTCAATTCTTAAATCTATTCGTATATCTATTGTGTATTTACATTTCAACTTATTCTACTGTTTGTAGCAAGGGGACCAATTGCACGCAAAGGATATAGGATATAAGGATAATTACACACGAACATCGATAGCTTTAAGGAAAATATAGATTTGGGACATGTAATCAAGGTCTAACCGAGCCAACACATCTCTCACCGGCATATTGGGCTGTCTTCCTCTAGCCCTAAGGGAGTTTCCAAATTCGATCTGGCGACAAGATACAACTCGCACGACCAAACAACGTGCTCGATATCGTGGTAACCGTAATAGATTATGTTCTTCGTTACAAATAAATTTGATGAACGTCCTTTCACGTTTGATGTGATGCCTAGGACTACCAAAATATGTGAACGGAGGAGTTGTCAAACGATCATTGTATTTTACATTTCCCTCTGAAGTTATTGCACATATCATGTTTACGTAGTTCTCGAACCGCGAAAGTTCATTCACCTCTAGTATCTGAAATGACGATTTTCCCAGGCTTCTCAGTTTAAAAGTACGTTTTAGGGAAACAAATTCCGGCCTGCACAACTACAAGCGAGTACAAAGGTACTCAACACCAAAAAATACCCCCGACTTGCATCTTTTGACAAAGCGGATTCCCCCAGGCACATTGATTTTGAAGTCCGTGTTAGGGAAACACAGCTCGGTGGGAACAAAATACCCCCGACTTGCATGTATATTTTGCAGAGCGGATTTCCACAAGTGCATCGATTTTGAAGTCTGGGTGGGGAAACCGTAAATCCTGGTCAATCAACTCTTGGCAATTAGGGCGTTGAGATAACATTTGACATTTTACAGTTATTCAATTGTTCATCTCATGAAAAATAATATTTTATTGATTGTGATTGACGCGTAGAAATATTTCCTATCAATTGATGCAAACATCTTTCCGATCTGTTAAGAAATGTTTGAGTTATAAGCATTCGATATACGGGTAGGGTTAGCATACAAATTGACAGAACAAATGTATGGGAAAAAGAAGTTCTTCCAGTTTTCATGAATTTAAACCGTTTAGAGATTAACGAATTGTAATGTATAGCATGTCAAACAGATCTTAAAGAATTTCCGATTCGATTGGTATGCAAATCATGAGAATTCGTTCTCAGTGAAAATAGTTATTAACGTTAACTTTATTTCATAAAAACGTGACCTGTTTTCTGATTTGGCACCCTTCCTGAAAGACGTAGTTCTACGTCAAAAAATCCTACGTTCACAATGCGGTCGTGTCCTAGAAACCACCCTCTTTGATTTTTATAATGAAATCGTATTGTGGGACATTTTGAATTAATCAATTCATCAACATTTTGGAAACAAAATGGCCAAAAAAATTGTGACAGAACAGTGTTTTGATCTAAAGCTGAATGGAAAATATCATAATGAAGTGGATCGAGTGGTATTGATCATAAATTGAAACATTTTGGAAAATAATAGAATTTGTTTTTATTATGAGAGCTGGAGAGCACGTGTCTAGACTCAGTGCGCAAGCGTTACTAAAATCATAGAAGGTGTACAATGCACAATGACGCGAGAAATTGTGATTCGAAGAGTGTTCCGTCCCAACGGAAGAGAAAAACCCCCTTCATATGTCGCGCCTATCGGAGGCCACCAACGAAGGAAACCAAGAACAACGCAATTCGCGCACGCTATAAAAGCGATGTGTGCTGCCTGAAAGCCACCACTTTTACACTGACCACCGCGACGACAATATCACAGAAAAGCAGCAACACCAAACGAAGAAGCAGCCGAACACCGAAGAAACAAGAGTTGTAGAGATAGGAAGAAATATACGTATTAGAGTGAAAGTTTTCTGCCATCTTTCTTCTCTGCAACCATTCCGAAAGAGTATTCAGGCTTTCTCAAGGCTTCCGATCCAGCAAATCAACCCACATCCGATTACGATCCCCGACGAGATCTCCACCCGTTCAGCCAATTGGTCCCGAGCTCAGAAGTTCCCGAAAATACAGTCCACCGCAACCTAGTCTTTGTTTCCAGACTGAACAAAGAGAAAACAATAATTTGAAATTCATCGTTGACGCACATCGTTCATACGACTCTCTCTATGTCCATCTTCAATAGCACTAACGTTCCCAATATTTCGCCTTCTCATCGTAGTATTACTTGCATCATTTTTAGTAGTACTTAGTTGAGATTTCTATACCGAACAACACACCTTGAATGTATTCTGAGTGACAAGCTCTAGAACATGTGTGACCACAATGCAAGTCAGAAGGAATATCTTTGACGAACAATGCCCGACCATTCTGAAAGATCAAGATGAATATTGCACAAATATTAGACAACGTGATCCTGCCACAGGTACTCTATTCATTATGAACAATTACTCATTTTGAAATAATATTTATGAATAACTATATCAGACGAAAAAAAACAAGGGAGTGCGATCGATGGGTTTTATGTATATCGTATGGTGTCATCATATGATGTCATGAGCTGTGCCAACAATTCATGGTCGACATGTACGCGAAGGTAGATAGCGAACGATTGCGATTACTACGATCTAATCAACATAAGTGGCGTGAGGTAGAATACATTTACTTGGGAAACGCTATCATGAGCAACACCGACACAGCGTCAGAGTAAAAATTATCCGAATGGATTGCAATTTTGCATATTGAAATCCATTCGACTCAAGTTCAATCGAATTGTGTAAATGTATCAACCTTGCGACGCAATCCAACATAGACAACATTGAGCTGCGTGTTCCATTTTTGTGAAGCAAAAATGCAAAATGGATATGGATGCTAAATGTCAAAAATGTGTTCGATGTGAAAAAGCAACACATTCTCTGCAATTGGGGGAAAAATCTTGAACGGAAATTTTGTCTGACGATGATTCTATGTTATGGATAAAGTTTTGGTGGAATTTCAAGAAACGACATCGAGTGATCGTGAAATTCGATCGAATTTCAAACCAATCGGAGTCCAGAATATGAATAACTGTTCGATACTGTTACCACAAACACGGTGTATGATCCATGCGGTAATTCGAAACCTTTATCGCTTTGCATGGTAGATGGAATATGTACGAAGTATTTTCCCAGAGATTTCACAAACGATACGATTGCAAGCGTCGTCCAGCCTACGGCTGAAAGTCTCTATAATAAAGAATAAAATTAAATTAAAAAAAGATTGCAAGCGTTGGCGGTTATCTAATATACCAACGAATAAATGCTCACAAATATCAGCAACGCAGACATTGAAATTGAAAATCGTATGACAACCACGAAGTAATGCGGTTCCAATAAAAAACGATACATCAGCTCCATTGTTGTCTTTCGTATCGTTGGTTTCCCAATTCATGAACGAGACCCACCAGTTATAAATTTAGCCGTGCATATTGAAGAAGAGAAGCGCGTATTTTCCTCCAATAAGACATAATTTGAACGATATGAATATTGATTTTCTTTATTTCATTTTTCTACTTTATGGCAAAAACACATTACTTTTTTTCTCTTTACATTTAACTTTTGAGAGATCAAACATATCAGTTATGTTAATGAAATACATTGCATTCGTTGAAATCGTTTCATTCGTTCTTTCTATCGATCATACTCGAATAATATTACAAATCGTTAAATCATTCAAACACGCTTAAAATACATTAGTTATGTTTTATTTAACACCCAAAATATTCTCTAGAAATAATTAAATGGCAGAACAACGTTTGCCGGATCAGCTAGTATAATAAAAATAAATAAATTAAGAAAGAGATAAGTTGTTCTTCGTTTTATTTTCAGAGCTATTATAAACCAAGACATAATGATTGTACCCAAAACAATGACGAATACAACCATTCAGCTGTCACCAAACATATTTGATTCATAGAATAGATCCAGTGAGACATTCTACTACAGAAATATGTTTGATTGAATGATACATTACCCATTTGTAAATGATTGCCAATATTTCAAGATATAATGATGATACCGAAAATTTATAGGCAGAATTGGAAATATAATTAAATTCTGTACATGTAAAAATTAATGCTCGAACGAAAACAAAATATTTGCCTTTTCTATATATTTTAAGAAAAATGCCAAAAACAGGATTTTAGTTGCTTTTAATTTACAGTAATTTTGCATATACAGGTCGGACTCGATTATCCGCAATTTTAGACTCGATTATCCGGAGTATCTTATTCTTGATTTTCGGAAATTTTGAATAATTTGTATAATAATTAAATATTATTTATGAAAAATGCAAATCCAAAATGGCCGCCACCACAAGATGGCGCCATATACATTTTTATCACAACCCCATCAATATGGGTATCAAATGAAAAGGCTTGACTAGTAGAATACAGTTATTTATGGAAAAAGCAAATCTAAGATGACGGCCACTACAAAATGACGGATTACATATTTTCTCAGAACCCCATCAATATGGGTATCAAAAAAAAGTTCTCGACTAGTAGAGCATAGCAGATAATGAAAAATCCAATTCCAAGGTGGCCGCAGTCTCCAAACAACTAATTACTTTTTAAATGGTTTCACTCGGCTTGACCTGTTTGTATGTATATTTGAATGTGTGTAGGGTTGTCTCACATTGATATAAAATTGAACCCGTTCCTGTTGAATGATTGATCTGAAATTTGGAACATACATTTAATTCTACTTTCATTATAAAACTGCGTATTCCATGATCTTGAAAAATTTAATTTGGCCGCCACTAAAAAATGGCTGAATGGCTTGAATTGGAGAATACACTACACTATGAACAACAAAAATTCGAAAAGGTCGCCGCCACAAAATGGTCGATTATGTATTTTTTACAATCACCTCAATATTGGTATCAAATGAAATGATTTGACTAATAGAATACAGTATATCATTCGGAATATCTTCCGAAGAAATTTAAGTAAGGAAATAAAATTTGAAAAAAATTTGAATGGTTTAATGTAGAAAAGTTTACTAATGTATCTGTATCATTGGTAAATTTACTAAAAACTAGAAAATAAAATAAGTAAAAAAAACTTTTTAAGTTGAACGGTTTAATGTACTAAAAGCTAGAAAATAATTAGACAAGTAGCAGTTAGTATTTATCACATCCGTTCCGTCATTAATCTAGGACAATGAGGAGACTACAATAAAATAGTGGGGTATATGATGAAACAACTGACTGTGGATAATGGAAATCCAACGTTTATTTCTTACCTAATTTTCTTCGGAATATCATTTGATACCAGAATCATTTCATTTGATACCGATATTGAGGGGACTGCAACACATTCATAGTCAACCATTTAGTGGCGGCGACCTTTTTGAATTTATGTTGTTTATTATGTTTCGTGTTCTCCAAGCCAAATCATTCAACCATTTTTTGACGACGGCCAAATTGAATTTTTCAAGATCATGGAATACGCAGTTTTATAATGAAAGTAGAATTAAATGTATGTTCCAAATTTCAGATCAATCAGTCAACAGGAACGGGGTCAATTTTCTATTAATGTGGGACAACCCTACAAACATTTAAACATACATAGAAACAGGTCAAGCTGAATAAAACCATTTAAAAGGTAATTAGTTGTTTGGAGACTGCGGCCACCTTGGAATTGGGTTTTTCATTATCTGCTATGTTCTACTAGTCGAGAACTTTCTTTTCATACCCATAATGATGAGGTTTTGAAAAAAAATATGGCGCCATTTTGTAGCGGCCGCCATCTTTAATTTACATTTTTCATAAATAACTGTATTCTACTAGACAATCTATTTCATTTGATATACATATTGATGGGGTTCTAAGAAAATTTGTAATCCGCCATTTCGTAGCGGTCGCCATCTTTGATTTACATTTTCCATAAACAGTTGTGTTCTACTGGTAAAGCCATTTCATTCGATACCCATATCGATGGGGTTTCGGGAAAACCCATATTGATGGGATTTTGAGAAAATATGTACATCTTTCGCCATTTTGTAGCGGCCGCCATCTTGGATTTTCAAGACCATGGAATACGCAGTTTTATAATGACACCAGAGATAAAGATGTGTTCCACATTTCAGATCAAACGGTCAACAGGAAGGGGGTTAAGATTTATTAATGTGGTACAGCGCTACATAAAAGGTTACAAAGTCCCAAACATACAAACGGGTCAACCTAGATAAAACCGTTTAATAAATGAGTGCAAATCATAATTATATTATGTTTACCGAGAAAAAATTCGTGTTTTTTTATGACTCGATTATTCGGAGTGAAAAAAAATCAATACCTCGGATAATCGAGTCCGAACTGTATTACCAAAGTATATATAAAATTTATGTCAGAAGATCAGTTTTCAGTCTAATGTATCCCCTAGTCCTCTGCAAAGCTTCATATTGATTTCAGCCAATCGATAAACGTTTCGAGTAAAGTGTTTTGTTGATTTTGGCTATAAAATTGATAACTTCTTGAAGTCAAAATGTAGTATAACCGTCGAATATGTAATCCTTTGTTTGTGTTCCGTTCCGCCAAATGTAACCCGCGACGCCGGGGAAGCGCGCGAGTTCGTCGCTACCGGAGGGTTTACGCAGGTAAGCGGTTGGCTTAAGCGCCACTCCCGCGGGGTAGACCAACCGCCGTTTTTTCGCTTTGCCCGGCGATGATACACCCAACACCTAAGGGCGGGTTTGTCCTTTCCTTCAAAACCCTGGTTTGTTCCGCGACTTTCACCTGCGCTACTGCGGACCCGCGACACCGTTTGTCCGCGTTCCGCAATTCCAACAACAAAGGGACACTTCGGCCGATCCAATGAGTACCGATTTACGCTGAAAGGGTCTCCTCACTGGACCTACTGAACAATGTCCGTCCCACCCACCTTGAAACCTAGTTTCGTAGAACAGGAGCGGGGGTTGAAAAACTTCGCAAGAAGAGGAGTCCCAACCCTGGACTCGTGACCAACTGAAAATTCAATCGATTTGTCGGGTTTCTAGGCTACACCGCCAGCCAGAAAAGGTAGAGTGTTCTACACTACTATACTATCTCCACAACATCTATTAAATCTATATAATTATCATCTCATCCACATTACTACTACTAATATTCTAAATCACAAAACTCATTCAATTACACACTCTACCAGAAACATTTAATGAACCATATATAATAAACCTACACTTCAAACATAAACATTTTATTTACAGTATCGGTTTCGAACCCTCGACCCATAGCGTTCATAGAGTAGTTTAGAAAGATAAATGGATTTTGTGTGGATAAATATTCAATGTTTATGTTTTTTCGATGGTTAGTTGATGCTTGATGTAGTAACGAGTTCATAGCATGTTGTAGTATAGAAGAATAAAATCGTTGAATTGAGTTAATGTTTCTGTAGCACGGTACAGATTTGAGTATTTGGAAGCCCCTCGTTCCTTAGTTTTGAAGTTCAGATTCAACACAAACTCGGTTGTGTTAATCTGAGCTCCTCCTTCTGTATTTGTTTGGATGAATGGCTGAGCGAGCGCCTCTCCTTTTTTAGATTTGAGCAACTTGCCATAATGGGTGCTGGATGTGATTCGGCGGCTGTGTTTTAGCCAAGACACCCACATACCAATACACCCGAAAGACTCATGCTTTCATTTTTTTCACTTTTTGTCGTTTGGATATTTCCTCCAAACAGCAGTGTCTTTCGGCGGGGGTTTTCTTGTTCTTGGAACCTCAAAAATCCGGCAAGCGACTCGATTTGAACTGCGCTCGGGAGGTTAAAGGTGTTCGCCCGAGAATGTTTTAATATGAGATCGATGTAGGGGCAAGGGAATTTGACATGACTAGCGTAATTATTAACTTCGTTAATAATTACGCAGTTCCGGTCCTATTGATTAGTGCGCTGATCTGAGGACCAAAAATTATGTTCGTCCATTCCAACGAGGACCGTGGAAGAGGTCGGAGTGGTGTTAGTTTTTTTGAACCGCGAGGAAATTCAGAAAGGTAGTCTATGCTTTTTCATATCGCTAGTTAGTAGTGTTCAAATTGAGTTTTTCCTTTTTTTTTGTTTTCCGTTAGTTGTTAAGAAATCGTAGTAGGCGAATATAAATTTATCCTCTTGTGCACCAGCAACACGTAATTAGAGGTAAGAATGGTATTGTGACATTGTAAAATGTAGCGTGCATTTAAATGGCTTTTTGTGTGTGCTTCTCGTGTGACGTCATTAGAAAGTGCCGCTTCTGACCCACGGAGTCAATGTTGGAATTTGCCCAAAAATCAAGCCTGGGCTCATCGAACTCGCATGTTTGGGAAACAGCGCTGTTCTCAGACAAATTGCAGCAGCGGCACGCGAACCGGAAGTTACAGCTGCGCATCGTCCCCCCAGCTTGGAGAAGGAGCCACCGCCGCATCACCTCACATAAAACCATGGTAGTGAGTACCTTTGTCCTTATTAACATGCGCATGTAGGATAAGAGAATTTTGAGCGAAACACTATATATAGCCACTAACAAAAAGTTACACACCGAATGCATTCATCGGAAAGCTCACTCCGTTCACTTATTTAAGGTCAACCGATATGAGCAAAACCATTCTTATCTGAACTGATGGAGTAGTCAGTAGAGGCGTCGTTATACCAAGCTTAGGGTAATGAGTTCGAGGCTGGTTAAGTAGTTTAGAAAGATAAATGGATTTTGTGTGGATAAATATTCAATGTTTATTCAATGTTAATGCAACGATGGTTAGTTGATGCTTGATGTAGTAACGAGTTCATAGTATGTTGTAGTATAGAAGAATAAAATCGTTGAATTGAGTTAATGTTTCTGTAGTAAGACAATTTATTTATTTACTGGCTAGCGGTGTGGCCTAAGTACCGTCGACCCGATTGATTTTATTGGATGAGTAGGTCACGAGTCTGAGTGGAGACTCCTTTTTTTTGCACTTCCACTCTCACTCCTACGCTCCGAAGCGAGCTCTGAAGTTGAGAAGGAGAACATTTTTAGTAGGTCCAGTGAGGAGACTTCAGTATAAGCGGTAGTCATTGGAATCGACCCAGACTCCCTTGTGTCTGCATTTGTGTCTCGTAGACAAACGGTGTCGCGGGTCCTCCAGAGAGCGCAGAAAAAGTCGCGGGTTCAACCGGGTTTGTGAGGGAAAAAGGACAAACCCGCCCTCAGTGGGTGTCTCATTGCCGGGCAATTCAGGAACAACACGGCGGTCGGTCTCCCTCGCGGGAGTGGCGCTTAAGCCGACCGCTTATCTGCGCAAAACCCCCGGTAGCGACGAACTCGCACGCTTTCCCGGCGTCGCGGGTTACATGTTCCTAAGAACATTGGTGAGCAACTTGGGCATGGATCGAACGAGTTTTCCAGTGTAGGTGCTGATGATGATCTTCCATTCGTGCTCGGACGCCGTTCTCAGTGAACGCTAATTTTTGATATGATGCTACTCTGATATTAACATCCAGCTGATTTCTACAGCACCCAAGCTGTATGCTTTGAGTTGGGCTGACAGAATTTGAAGAAGAATGATTCATTAAGTTTTTAGCGAATATCTGAACATACGTGATTGAATCGATTAAATATCAAACCCTAAACGACAAACTGCCACGTTTTTGACGGTTGCTCGAAGATGCGTCTGTTTCAGTTTTTCATTTGGCTTACGCCACACAGTAACCCTTCCGGCCGATCCAAAAACGTTGAGCTAGGTTTCATCCTTCAAGATTACATGCATCTAAAAGCTGAAACACGTGTCTACGTTTGCCTTGCAAACTCTAAAGGAAGCAACTCTAAAGGGAGCCCTCGTGTAATGGAGAAAAAATAATTTTGAGAAACACATTACTATGGACCAGCCTTCATAATATGCGACAAAGCTGAGATAGCAATATTCGAACATTTAGGAAAACTATTCTCTAATTATATTATTGAATACTGTATCTTCTTAACTATCTTATATCGACTGAAATTCGCCGCTATTTCTTGCAATTTTACTTCATTCACCTCAAAATTGGCTTTTTATTTGATTATCCACATATATGATCAAAAGGAAGCAAATTCCATTTATCTTTCCATAAGCGTATATTCTTTCCTCTTCTAGCAGGCAGCGATCTTTGGTATGGAATTTATTGTGCAGACAACTCATTCTTTATACGTTTTACGCTTCGTGCGAGTACGAGTAGGATGTTATGAAAAATCGTTCATTACGCTTGAGAGCACCTGAAGCAACAAAATACATCGGAAGGAAGATAAATTTCATCGGATCAAGAGCTTTTCTCACTCGAATAGGCTAATCCTTTATGTTTGCCATCCGTCTTCGGAAGGCAAGGGCAACGACGACAAAGGTTTTCCTCTCCTGCCAAACTCATGGTTCTCGTGTATGTTAGATACGTAATTATTCATCAGCAGAACTCCTAGCTTCCATAGTTCTGATAAAGCGATTGCACAATGCTGGTTGAGTTAATGTTTACGTTCAACTCGTCGAAGCACATTTACAGACAGACGAATCGGTAGCAGCTTCCAGATGGGTGTGATAAGACGAACTCCAATCGCTCCTAATTTCTCCACCACCCCCCGTTCGAACCTAATCCCAATGACAACCCCGAGTCGTGTTCAGGAAAATGAATTTTAAATTAAGATCAAAGCGATTCAATTCACCGTAACGACAATTATTTGTCACACTTCAAAGGCTGCCACAGCAGACTGCTGGCATAATTTATAACCTGAGGCAGATCGTGTCATTCCCAACCGGTGGGAAGGAAATTTCGCATGTCATTAGACGCCCGTTTGATGTGCAGTAAACCAACCAATCCCAAGCTCGGTCGGATTGAATCCATGAGCATTACAATGGTACGGGTAAGATCATTTAAATGCTATTTATTCTAATCATTTTTGTGTAATTTTACCCAAAGTAGCTCTGAGTATCTCTAACATGTTTTGATTCAACGGCAATCAATGAATCAATGTTCATGGACTCAACATCTCACTAAAATCCGAACAAAAGCCTATCAAGATGTGCCATGGTTATGTCCACATCCTCTTCAGTCCTTTCACTAGGTCAAACGGTTTCCTTGTTCAGTGGAATTGAGTCTAAAAAATTCAAAATCAAAACAAACCATCAAAGGGCTTCCTGCTTTCTCTCTCGACGAGTTCAATGAAAGGACGCAAAATGGGCATTGACACTGCTCACTTGACCCCTTTTTTTCGCTTGTGTTTTGACATCTTGTTCAGCTGTTTGTTACCCCACTCAGATAAAATAGATCCTTCTCGTGGGAACCATTCGTTCCCACCATCCCCCCTTGCTTTGCGTTGCTTTGCTACATCACCATCCGACCAACCTCATTCTGACAAGGACCATCACCACATCCGCTGTGATCTGTAACAAAAGAGAAGGGAGCGTGTCGTCGGGTTCGCCTCGAAGGTATTCGCTAGTCAGAACGCAGCCGCATAGCTATTTTTCGCCGTACGAAAGTGTCCTTTAAGAGCGTTCGAATAGCGTTCATCTTCACCATGTGTCGTCGCTGAGGTGCGGAAACAAGGAATGGCGACTTGTGCATCGTTGGGTCCCGGTTGATGGAGTTCAAGACGATAGCAGGGCAAATTGGGAGACATTATTGGCAATGACAAATTTGTTGTAACTCACATTCATATTTCGAAGCAAAGTATGTCAAAGTATGCAAAAATGATTTCACTCAACACAATTTGGGTGTTCTGTGGGGCGAGCATGTAATCCCATTTCAATATTACATATATTATCCGATAATACCATAACGGATCCGAAAAGCTCCGGATAGTCCTCAATCAGTGCAACAATAAAGTGATAACGGGATGGATTTATTTAGCTCGTGGAAGGAAAAAAAAAATACGACACACCCAACATCTGTCAACTGTGAACGCTTTGGTTCCAGCTGAATCGCTTTCCGCTTGATAAGTAGACATTAAATATTCATAGCGAGCGAACAGATGGGATAAATCTTCGAAATTCAATTGCGTGCAAGTGGTGTTAAACAAGATAATACACATGGTGACAGCGAGCGAACGAAATCATATGGGACGAACAATAATTCAATAAAAGCGAACGAATTGTGAAATACGTTCATAACCAAGATAGCATGAGACGTATGATCCCACAATTAACGATGAACATTATTCGTGTTATTTTGCGCATGAACAACCCAATCAATTTTTCTATCTCACACTCATCGAGATTGAACCATACGAAGTCGGACTTCCAGCAACTAAATTTTCCATACGAGTGAATAAAACGACAAATTCAGTGCCTGAAGGTCGTTAATTTGACCGGAAAACGAAAAGGTTTTTTCTCCGAAGAAGGGGTTTTTCTCGATTGTGTTACGTGCTGTGATTATATATCGAAATGTATCCAAATAAAACGCATTCGTGGGTACCATTATTATTTTGCTCTAATTCAAAGAACATAGCTGCTGAATCATACTGATTACTTTCAAAAACATAGGAAGCTGAACATAATGCCACATGATTTGAACAAAAATACCATGGGTAGATCCAGGCGCACCATCCACCATCATCCGTAAAAACGAGCCGCTTACGCAAGAAGACATTCAGTATTTGGTGGAACCAGAAGGGTGCGGTTAATTATAAACTGTTGGAGAATTATGAAAACGGTAATAATAACCGCTACGACTAATTGATCGACTTGACCCGTTTGCTGTTTGAAAAATTACTGGAACACCAAAAGAAGCATCAGAAAATCGTTTTTCTGCATGACAACACTTCATAACTAAAGCGAAACCGATGCGCGACACGTTGGAATCACTCAGATGGAGAGTTTCGCGACTTCCGCGACTTATTTGTCAGACATGGTTTTTTCCGATTACTACTTGTTCGCATCGATGGGTCACGCACTTGCTGAGCAGCGCTCTGATTTGTCCGAAGATGGGACGAATGACTTGATGAGCGCCTCGAGGAAAAAAGGGGAGTTTTTTTTTCTCAACGTACAACTATGATTAAGGGCATAACTGTCCAAATATGCATGGTTGGAGTAACCACCAACTGCACTCACTGATGAAAAACGCCTTTTCCTTGTTTCTAACTGAATAATCATGACTTGGAATAATTTATATAGAATAATCTGTTTCTATTCAATAAATTTTAACGATCAAGGTGGATTTTTGTTATTTCAATTCAATTGGAATACACAGTTGACGTTTACGTCAACCATGCATATTTGGGCAGATAAGATGTAGAATGAAAATCTAACTCGACCATTCCTTGATAGATCGCACGTTTTGCATCAATCGATTGGAATCATTTCTACGCATCTCCATAATTCACAATAATTGAATTTTTTTAAACATGATTGAAAAATGGCAAGCATTATTCTTTGAATCCTACGTTTAGATTGGTTCAATCCGTGTTCACACAAACCGTGCTCAAACGGTACCGACCAAAATTAACAACAAATGTAGAAACGAGACACAATTACAATATCCCAACCATCTCCAAAAAAAAATAGTACATAACCCCACAGCACAGTAAATACTGCCTTCACTGCGGCCAGCGACCTATTTCTGTTTTTTTTTTCGCTGAGCGAACGAGAAAAACGGTTTGCTTCAGAATGCAGTCTCCGAATACGCACAAAGTAAGCTCAGAAGCAAAGCAGAAGAAAAAAAACACTAGGCTTTGCGAGTGTGTAAGAAATTTTATTCACGACTTTAATTGTAGTCTCGCGTCGACCAGCGATCAATCTACAGCGAAAAACAGAGGTTTCGTTCGACGCGAAGTTTGAGAGCGAAATCGATTCGGAGCGTCTATAGAGAGTTGTGAATGAAAGTGCATCACAGTGCGGCCTATTTTTCTAAATTTTTCTCTGAATCCGAGATGGAGACTCGATGAAAAGATGTGCCGCGTCGATTTCCATACCGTCAGCTGGGTAATATTTCTGTGTGATTGAATCTCACGTACACATTGTTGATTTTATGCTTTGTCGAAGGAAAATAATGGAGGTAATGGAACAAATATGAATCGCCTGTGACGTTCGCGATGCATACTGAATGCAATACGTGCATTGATCATAAGGACACAAATCTTGACATATGTCTAGTTTGTATATTTATCTCACGAAGACACAATTCAACCATCACTAGCTGCTTCTACCAAACTAGGCATACCATTGGCCCTTTTCAGTCCTTTCCAAACAGAAAAAACATTCCAAAATTAAAACTTTGCAAAACATTTTACTAAAGTGTTTTTTTATAAAATTTCGATGCATTTAAAAAACACTCGACAAAAAAAATTAAAGAGTGAATAGTCGAAATTTTTAAGAAATTTCTCTCATGATGTAACTTCGTGAAAAATGAACGTATAAAGATACGTTGATTGTTTACATCATTTTAAAGCTCCAATTTTAAAGTATTATGATATTCTGCGTACAATATCGAGAAGAAATAAAAATCGATTTCTTCCTGTTTTTTAAGATTTTGTAGAGTGACACATTCTTTTGCTAACCAATAGCGAATCAAATTAACCTTTTCAACTAGCTTTCATTTTGTTCCTGGAACGTTCCAGTGGGAGCTTTCCATTCAAGCATATATGAACAAAAGCATATATCGCACCGCAAAATCAAGAGGTACTTTTGACAACTTCTATAAACTCCGAACAAGTTGAATTAATTGGTTTAAAAAAATACAATTTTTGCATCGGTTTTCAAAACGTGCCGAAAACAGTGTTTTTGTGATTTTTTAGAAAACCTTCAGTAATTTTGCGAATATTACATTTAAAACATACAGAAAAACGGGTTTATATCAACAAAATTCACAAATTTGTCAAAGTTTCTGAACACAACACTGCACGCTTTTTTATATGTGGAATGTGAGTAATTTTCGTGTACGATACAAAAAAAGTCTAGCTCACCTGTAGTATATGTCAAACCACGTTGAACTCAAACATCGATACATGCATACGTGATATATGAGAGAGAGAAACGAATTCATTTTGGGGGAGTCTCTTTAATATGCAATGAAGTCCATTTGACGGGGAAGAATGAAATGAGTCGAGTCGTAGAGTGGGATAGCGACTAAACGCCCAAATGACTGTTGAGTCATATTGACGGAGAAACTGCGCGAAGAAGCCAAAACTAATTTCCAATTGAATGCAAAGGCGAAATTCTTCAAAGTCCCATGACTATCCTCAGTTGAATATGACTTTACCGAGCCCTGCTCCTCATCCACAGACTCATAGTGATCTTATTCTTCTTCCTAAATGGCACTAACGTTCCTAGATGAACATCGCCGTTTCGACGTGGTTTTACTTGCGTCATTTTTCTTTGTAATTAGTTGAAATTTCTATTCCAAATAACACGCCTTGAATGTATTCTGTAGTGGCAAGCTCTAGAATACGCGTGACAACAGGAAAATTTCTTTGACGAAAAATTCCCCCGATCAGAACGGGAATCGAACCCGAACCCCCGGCATGTTAGGTGTGACGCTAGCCACTCTCATGTAGACTTAAGGGGAGATGGGGGTAAGACGGACATGTTAAGGAACACTTCAATTGTATCTTTCGATATTCATGTTTTCCAAAACTTGAAAGCAGTTTCTTACAGTTCAATATAATAAATCCGAAATTGTATATAATCTAGTCCACCCTGTACATAGATTTTTACCCAAGGACAACCTGAGAAGGTCACCGGGATCATATCTTTATGATGAAACGCAACGAAGATATTTTCGCTGCGCGATTTTCTTTTGTTTTCCGCATATTTGAACACCCGAAGGCGGAAAACATCCATGGACATTAGGGTGCAAATGAATGTATGGAAAAAATCGACCCTCAAATTTCAAAAAGTTACCATGTACAAAATGTTCACCATCTCGAAAAAACATCCTTCGAAAAATTTCAGCTCAATCGGACTTAAGGGAGAGTGGCGCAAAGCGGTCAAAGTTTGAGTTTTTTGAAAATCGAAGGAAACCGGATTTTTCGAAATTTTTTTTTGATACCTAATGTCTTAAAGTTGCATGAAACGTCGAGACCAACGAGATCTACTCTCGGATTTTTTTTTGTCAAAAATCGGCACTCTGGGAATTTTTTTTCGGAATACGAAACATAAAGTATGGTTTTGAGTGCCAATGAAAATAGTTATTTCGATTTTTCATTCGGAGCTTGCTTGTTGATTTTCACGATGATATACTCTTTGCAAAATATTAGCTCATTCGGACTTCATTTGCTAGTCCGAAAGATGTTAAAATTTGAGTTTTTTGAAAACCGAAAAATCACCGGAAATCAGGATTTTTTAAATTTTTGTTTGATGCCAAATGATTTGAAATTGCATGACACGTCGAGGTTGACAGTTATCTAAAAAATTTTTTTGTCGAAAATCGACTTTTCAGACAAAAAATTGACTAAGTGCAAAAAAAAATCTTTTTTTTTTTGACAAATACTTTTTACGAGATAGCAATAAATCTTGACGAGTCATGTAGTTTTAAGACTTTTGGCACCAAAAAAAGGTTTTTAAAACAAAAATTTTCGGTGATTTTTCGGTTATCAAAAAACTCAAATTTCAACGTTTGCGACACTAGGAAATGAAGTCCGAATGAGCTAATATTTTGTTCAGGGTATATTATCGTACAAATCAACATTTCGCAGCAAGCTCCGAATGCAAAATCGAAATAACTATTTTCATTGGCACCCGAAACCATACTTCTTCCCTCGTATTCCGAAAAAAAACCCAGAGTATCGATTTTTGACAAAATAAATTTTTACGAGATAACAGTAGATCTCTACGTTTCATGCAATTTTAAGACATTTGGCATAAGAAAAAATCTAAAACCCCGAATTCCTTCACCAACCCCCATGTAATTCAAGGTCTAACCGAGACAACACATCTCTCACCGGCACATTGGGCTGTCTTCCTCGGGCCCGAAGGGAGTTTTCTAAATTCGATCTGACGACCAGATACACCTCGCACGACCAAACGACGTGCTCGATGTCGTGATAACCTTGGCCACAAACGCAGAGATTGCTGCTGGCAAGATTGAAACGGAAGAGTAGTGCATCTAACGAACAAAGATTGGACATGAGTCGGGAGAAGGTGCGAATAAAGTCCCGACTCAAGTCCAGACTTTTGAACCACGGTTTGAGGCTAACCTTAGGGATAATCGAGTGAAACCACCGGCCCAATTCATCTTCATTCCACTTGCGTTGCCAGTTAGCGATGGTATTTTTGCGAACTAAAGAATAAAATTCATTGAAGGCGATTTGACGCTGATATATATCGCCTTCAATTGCACCTACCTTTGCCAATGAGTCAGCCCTCTCTTTACCCGGAATTGAGCAATGTGAAGGGACCCAGACAAAGGTAATGACATAATAGCGTCTGGATAAAGCACTCAAAATTTCTCGTATTCTCTCAAGGAAGTACGGCGAGTGCTTTTCCGGCCTCACTGAACGGATAGCTTCGACAGAGCTATGACTATCCGTTCCAATGTAATAGTGTTCAACAGGACGTGAGGCGACGCTGTCCAGCGCCCAGTATATCGCTGCCAATTCAGCAATATATACCGAGCAAGGATTCTGAAGACTGTGTGAGGTGCTAAAAATACGTTGAACACTCCAAATCCTGTGGACTCATTCATAGAGGACCCATCAGTAAAGTACATATTATCACAATTGATACGCCCATACTTTGCATTGAAGATCGTAGGAACGAACCCCAATCTAAGATAATCTGGATTTTCATGGATTTTCTCCTTCATGAACAGATCGAAATGTACAGAGGAATTGGATGTAGTCGGGAAAACAAACACGGTTGGGAATATACGAAGAAGGAACAACCTGCATAGAGGTGAATTCATGATATGAACTCATGAATCCAGAATGAAAATTTAGCTCGATCAATTGCTCAAAATTTCCGATCACCAATGGATTCATAACCTTACACCGGATGAGGAACCGAAGAGATAATAAATTGAAGCGATCTTTTAGTGGGAGTACGCCTGCCAAAACCTCAGTTAAGCAACTTTGCATACATGAAATATTCTAAAAATAATTAGACTACTTTTTGAAAAGGGCCGAAATTTTTTTCTGTTTTTTACAAAAAAAATATAACTCAATAACTATAATACTTACAAAAGTCTAGTCAATGTATGAAAGGTAGCAAATTGTTTAAGTTTTCGTAAAAAATATACTAAAAAAATTAAAACAAAAATTTTCACTGAAAACAGCAAGTCGTTCGATAATTATTCGATTAGTTATAATTTTTTCAAAGAAATCATGAAAAAGTTGTTGTTAGAAAATCTTTTTCCCTGTGAAAGTTACGAATCGTTTTTTTGAAAACGATGCAAAAAAATTTAAATGAATTTTCATTCGTCAAAGTAACAAATTATTCTTGTGCAGAATTTATTGGACAAGGATAATTTATTGGTTGTTTATTGAATTATTCATCATCAAAGACGAAGGGGTAATTTTTCATTCAAACTGAAATATCTTTGTGTGGGAAGATCCTACAGGAACGTTCTTGGAATCAAATAAAAGCTGGTTGATAAGGTTAATAGAATTCTCTGTTGAGTTGGTTAGCAAAAAAATGTGTTAGTCCATAATATTGTTGAATATTGTCCGTGTGTGAGATACACAAAAATTAAATGGAGAAACCCATTAGCGATAATATTGCTTAATGCATGTTGATTGTTGCTAGTTGCTTATTGCTCCAGTGTGCGAGTCGACTAATATCCACTTCGATAATATCCACTACACCACATCTTATCGTGTTCTTCGCTATCAAATCCATAGTCAATGGCACCCATTGGTATCGAATTGTCATCGATACCTCGGATTTCGCTAAATGCTCTGTTGGGTCCGACTGCAGAGGAAAAATGGAATTGAAAAACGACAAACGGGAGAAAGAGATGTTGGAGGTTTGAAGGAGGTTGGCAGAAAACTTTTGTATTTTATCTTTCGAATAATGTGATTATCATACCACTTCGTTTTGCCAGAAAGAAAATTATTAATGCTCAAAGGAGGAATCGAGTCGCAAAGCGCAAATTAGAATCGACTATCGATTGCGGCATTCGTACACAAATAATTTTATAACGCAGCTATCATCAAAGTGATTCCTTCGATATGGTGAAATATCCACTATCATATATTTCGTATTCGTCATTATTAAATCCATAGTCAATGCCGTCCATCGGTATCGAATTATCATCGACAGCACCCTTTTCGGTAAATGCTTTTCAGTTCGGCCTGCAAAAACTTTTCTGAACTCTAATCCATAAATTTGGTGTCCCTGAAAAGGGCCGTTGATTATATGCTAAAGTACTAAGATAATAATGACGGAAGCGGAAGCGCGGCTGTTTATGTACGCTCTCCTCGGATACGATGGGCCAGCTGGATGTCCTTGGGCATGATGTGACGCGTTTTGCAAGGCTTAGCACACAAATTGGTATCTTCGAACAGGCCGACTGAATATGCCTCGCATGCCTCCTGCAGTGCCATAACGGGGAAAAACTTTGGAAGCGCAAGTCGGTTTTGAAGTCCTGGACAATTCCACGAACGAAATGCTGCAAAGGTAGCTTGCGGATCAGCAATTCGGTCAACTTTTGATAGCGAAGAATTTCACGCAAAGAGACGGTTCCCGGTCGGTAGTGATGTAGCTTCTTCACACCTCCTGTGACTGACGCGCATTTCCGAGCTGCTTTCGTGGTGCCTTACCACCGGTAGATTTACGAGCTGTCTGCTTGGTCCCGATGAAACGAGTCCTCACGGTGCGAGAGTTGAGGTAGAAATGAACGAAAGCAAAGGAAGCGTCATATTATATACCATAAGAGTATCGAATGTAAACCCGACCCCCTCGATTATATTCGTAGCTTAGCCTGAGAGAGAAACGAATAACATCGAAATAAGTATACAGTAATGTATTTGAATCCGAACACTTTGCATTACATTCAATATCATACCACAGCCATAACATTTTGTGAATGTTGAATTAATACGATTGATATCAATCGCATGATAGCGATTTACTAAATGGTCGATAAGTTCATCAAATATGATCTTTCAAATAATGCACAAAAACAGGATTGACTTTATCTTGATGAAAAAAAGTGTATTCTTTACGAAAAAAAATTCTTTTATAAACATACAAAATTCCGATTTTCAACATTCTCCAAGATTTAGTAATAAGACTTCAAATAAAACAATATTTTACATAACAGTTAATTTGTAACCGATATTTTTTCTATTTATAGAATGATTTAACATTGAACAATTGAATAGTAAAACAGTCAAACATTTGAGCAATTAGTAGCCCGTGGTTTGGCCACTTCCTTTGCTATCAGTCTGTTACAACTGATTGTACCTATGAGAATGTAGCTAAAAGTTACACTTCTCAACATGTATTTTCTCTTTACTTGTAATTTGGCATAACGTTATTCTTACCCTTTATTCGAAAAATATTTTTATGAATATAGCCAGATTTTTTATTGCATACACCGAACAAGAAATGAGATTACCTGGAATGAAAGAAGAAATGTGAAATATAAGTAAATAGAAGATATATACAGAGAAAATGTATGAACAAGTCTGTATTGTTCTCGTAAACTTAGCTTGGTACAATCAATTGAAATCGTTTCAATAATATTTAATCACATGAATTATCATATCATAATAGAATCGAAATCGTAAATTTATTCTCAGTTGCTTAATTCAGCTTTGCCTGAATGCCGATAAATGTTGCGGATTTTGCTGCATGCATAAGATACTGAACCGATATAATGTTCTCTTTCAGATTATCTCAGCCTCATTTTTCGTTGAACGCTCCCATCTACTGTCTACTGTTAAACCCATCCCACCGAATGTGCATATAAAGTAGCCCTATTTTACCAGAATCGTGTGGTTTCCTCAAAATCGAGCGACGGTGCACATTTGCCATGATTATGTGGACGCATGATGTTTTGTATTCTAATAAGCAACATGCGTCCCCAGTACAACTTTGTAGCAAGACACTATACTGCATCATCCATACGAACTTTTCAGCGCTTTTCCAACTAAATCCGCAGTCGGACCAACCGTCAGTTATCGGCGAGCGTCGCCAAGGTCCCAGTAGCGATGAACCATACAAAATCCATGATTCCGTACAAAAGCAAAATTCAGTCCCACATTCCACTCAGCATGTATTCGCTGCTAACCATCGCCACCGCGCCGTGTCATACCGTTCTGATTGAGGCCCCCACTGAACGTCTGTGAGCTAACGACAGCATGAACCGAACCCATCGGATCTGCGGCGGTTGCGCTTGCTCCACACCACCCTTCCCCCGGTGAGGTTTCCAGGAGACACAGTCGGTATTCAAGTGCACACAACACGACGCCGGGTGCAGTTGTGGTGACACTGTGAGTTCCACTCTTCAACACTTCCTCGGAAACGACTGCGCCTGCACAACCGATCGGATGAAGAACACACTCTCGTATATCCTCTTATTTTAGTAACGACCGCAAAATGAATATTCAATGCATTGGAAAGGAGCTTTCCAAGTGATTACGGCACGAGTCATATCCTGCTATCTGCTTCTTTTTCGGGAGGGGGTGGCACACTATCGCAAACGATGCATACATATTGGAACTATTATCGTTTTCTTTCCATCGATTCCCACCCGAATCTGGCACTTCTCGCGCCGGGTTTCGGTTTGATTATCCCTGTGCTTAAGTGATTGAGACAATACACGGGTACGGGGATGCAGCAGACATGTTTCGAAACAGATGAACAGCGGACCGCAACAGATGGTGTACAATTGGCCGATAAAATGTAATTGTGGTCGTTAAATGTTATCTGCATAAAATTGACTCCAATTATCGTGAGATGAACTTGTGTGCTGGCTTTGAAAAATTCCGGATGAAGAACATTAATCTTATCCGAAAATCATTATCGGAATCTTTTTTTTTTTTTGTTGTGAATCGTTCATTTACCCCCTCTACCCATGTTTGTATAGGAGACGTAAACGACAACATGAACAAAATCGACTTTTTCGCTGTTTCGTATTCTACACAATGTAATACGTTTGCTCAACATGCAAACAAACATTTTTTGTTCGAAAACATTTGAACAATTTTGAAAAATCACTGTTTGTCTGCATAACAGACGTAGTTCCATACAGCTTTCATACATCGCTCGAAAATCATCAATTGTCAGTATTATGCGCTATATCTACATTTGAATCACATTCTTTGTAGAGTCCAAATATGTCTGCCACGATAGTGTCTTATGACTTAGTGTTTCCTAATAGATGAATATAAGAAACCATTGAAACGCTGCTCATATAATTACTATTTTCTGTACACGATTAGCAAAGAGAAGCAATTGTGTTTTTTAATGTTATAATTACCTGAATTTCTGCATTTGATTCTTCAAGTAGATAATGTAACAATCAGATCAGTAGTAAAATTAAAATAATATTGGTTCTTAACATTATAACTCCCCGGATTTAACATTGAATTATTCCACATACTCAGCATTTTCTCAGACCGTTGGAGTAAGTCACTCCACCATCTTTATGCAATTGATCGTGATATCGGTAAATCATGTTACTAAAATTACCAACATTGCAGATTGCCTTTACAAATTCAATTAATTGAAAAAACATGAACTAGCTGTTCTTATCATATCCCAGAGTATTCTTCAGGAAAAAAGTACTATCACAGACTCGCAACAAATCAAGAGAACCTTTTCCAGACATTTCACTAAATTTCTTCCAAACCTTTTTGATTTTATCCGATAACAACTGAAACTACCGTTCTGAATCATATTTCGGACGCTTAAGGCATATGATGCAGAAAACAGATCTAAACTTTATGCACAGGTATTATTTGGTTGATATTCTTAATAAATTAGTCCAATATGCTTTTAAGCTTTCTACTTTGGTACCTATTTGATTGAAAACATAAAAGAATCATCGAATAAAATGTTTTTCAAATGAAGCGAATAAGAATCAAACTTCGGACACTAAATCAAATTTCGGACACTTTATTTTGTAATTTTTTGGACGTAAAATACATTACACTTGATTATTTTTTATAAGTGTTTCGCAGTTAAACACTTACCAAGCAATCACAGTAAACTGTTAACGATGATGAAAACTGTTGAAACACGGGAGAAATTTAAATATTTATGAACGGGTAAATTCTAAGTGCTCACGCTAAAGAAACGTCAAACACAAACGATAATAAGTGGTGTTGAAAGATTTCTGCCGATTATGGAATAATTCGAATGTAGTTCTCATGTGAAATGATAGTGAAACCAAGGGATTACTCTAAGGAAGCAATTGTGATATTAATTTGATAGCTATATTATCAGTGCATTAAACATTTCAAGATATTAGAACAAAGTGTCCGAAATATAATGTTGTCCGAAATATGATTCAGAACGGTACCGACGGAGACGTTTTTACTATTATCGAAATTGTAAATACTAACGCTACGAACAGAGCAACCTGGTGATTACGTCTAACTATGCGGACAAATGTTCATTGAAACGATTGACGCAAGATGCAAGCGTTTTCCAAATGGAATAAATATGTTATAATCCGCAGAATCACCTAGGCCCTCTTTTTGCCGATAATATCCTTCAACTGAAAGACCATTTCATCGAAAATTTGCATGGTTATGCTTGTAGGCCAAAAAACAACAAAAATGCGTTTTATTCCAACACTAATGGTGTTGTCGATTACGGCTCCTATGCAATCATGGGCAGCCAGTTTCTTGCTTAGTGATGTTCAACCGATGTACATAAAGTTTTCTTTTTCTCTTTCTCTTTCTCTTTCAGCTATCCCTATTTTAACTACTCTCTATTTTAGCTCCTCTCTCTCCCTCCTCCATCTTTCTCTTCTAGCTCCTCTCTCTCTTTTAGTATCTCTCAATTTATGTATATCTGTAATATCTATATATATATATATATATATATATATATATATATATATATATATATATATATATATATATATATATATATATATATATGTGATATATGTGATCCTGATATAAATGATCCTGCCGCTATCTGGGATATTTTTCGAACTGTAAGCCCACAACTGCACTATATGATTGCGCCTTAAATGGAAAGGGATTTGAACTTTGAGAATAGAAAAGGGCAAAAAAGGTGCAAATTTTCGAACTAAGAAAGCGAAACTGGTATGAGAGGATCATGACAAAATAGATGACACTATGTTACTATGTTGAACAAGAAATAACTTGAATTAAAATACTCTTATCCCCCTATTTACACGATTTCGCTTTTGCACGGTTTATGAAAAAACAAATTTTGAAAAACTTGAAGAATGTATATATGTAGTTCATATGAAAACAAGTAAAATAGGATCATAGTTTTGACTGCGAGTGCGATTTTATGTTCCAGAATTGGCAGATTATCAATTTACTAGCATTGTCAATTTTTCAAACTCTTAGAATTCCAGGAATATCTATAAAAATGCTGCTGAAAATGTTTTTAATAAACTTAATGATAAATAAAGCAAAACAAATCTACGCAGCTGTTAATTGAATCTTTTATCACGAAGTCTGATATCGAATCTGAGATCTTCCCGAATTCGTCGACTGTTGAACCAGAATCGCATCAGGAATGCTCAAGTGATAAGGATGACTTTATACTAATCAGAATGAAAAGACAGGTGATTTCTAAAATTTTTGATAGCGAATAAACTTATTACAATTTAGTTTCTTGAAGAATTCTTTGTTTAAGTTGTAGCTAGAATTTATAATAAATTCCATAAGTAGATTTTTATAATTGTTTTACTTGAATAAATGATTAAATTGAGCATATATCGAGAGTTTATTTCGTTTACACGGTTTTACATAGCAAAATCAGAGATTTCATTCTACACGGTTTATCGGGAACCTATCTTCATTGTAAACCGAGGGATAGGTGTATATAATTATAATTTAAGCAATATAACCCTTACGGTATACGGTAAACTACAACATAAAGAAACATCAATAAACTGCAAGCATTTTGGAAGAAAATAGGGTGAGGGATAAATGCTTGTAAATATCACAAAAGAGGTTGTTGAAAATTATTTCAAGTTAATTAAAAAACAAGTGGTAAAAGTTATATTACAAGTTGTATGGTTGTATACAATTTTTGAGACATTTGTGTGTGCATGGAAGGTTGTTATTTCCGCATGTTTGATCATTTTATTGCATTAGAAATATAAATTGAGTTTAAAACGACAATAAATCGTTATGTAAACAGAATAACCGAAATTCGAATTCATTCTGTCCGAAATTTGTTTTTTTTTATAAATAGTGTCCGAAGATTGATTCCTATTCGCTTCAATGAAAAACACTTTTATTCGATAGTTTTTATATGTTTTCAATCAAATAGGCTTAAAAACATATTGAACGAATTTATTAAAAATATCTCATTTATTGTGAGGAATCATTTATTGTGAGTTGCTTCTATAGTGCCAAACACTAAATTCCGATCTCTACTGTCAACAAAGCTAGCGATTGAACAGAAACCAGCTGAATTGACCAACGGTTATGTTCTATCAAAACAACGCCAGGCAACACACGTTTATAGTGACTCACCAACACTGGAATCCAGAAACAAGTCATTGAACAAAATTTGACCAAACTATTTGGAATTATTCTGACTATGCTAGACAAAGCTGCTCAATTTCATGCAAAGACTGGATTGCTGGTTTCCCAATTAAATCTATAATTCAAAACGATACTTACACTATAAAATTTCTTTAATGTTTGCCAAGAATTCCAAAAATAGCAAAAATACAAGAAAAATTGAAACTATCAGCAGCCCATCAGTATTGGTTTAAAATGGATGAACCGGACACCGATATAATATTTTTTTTAATACCAGTAGAATTACATCACGAACCGAACCCCAAGGCTAAAAACATTACAAGAGCTTTTTAACTATTTCGTCAACTCGTTCATAACATCCCGATTATTTATTTTCATAACATACATTTTTCTCATTTTGATTTTCCCGTATCGCCAAAGGGACATAATCCTGCCAGGAAGCCAAATAACATCGTGTATAGCTTTCCGCTTCTATGATCTACTCCAAATCTAGTTCGATGGTTTTCCCAGAACGAACTGATGGCTGAAGATGATGATTTATGATTCATGAAGCAATCTCGCTCTGCGTGGGAGATTTTGACGAAGGGAAAGTTGTTCGATATATGTTTGATTGTTCGGGGAGTAAGAATGACGCAGTTTTGTTTGTGGTAACGACGCACTTCTTCGTGATGAGTTGTTTGATAAAGAATATATGAATATAAATAAATATTTGATGATAAAAACAAAATAGTCTAAAAACATTCAAAATTATCTATGATTATATTGAAGATAATGACCTCGGAATCATTGTGAAAGTTTTCATATCTGTACAATCGTACAATTCGAAATACATTAGTTGCCACCTCATAAAGGAGATCTGCTCAGCGTAATCGAAAATATAGCGGCTGATTATACATGAACCAATTTCGAAATCCAATAACCCAAACCAAATCTTCCCCCAACAACATGAGGCCAAAATTCACGTGTGACCTTTGTAATCTTTCTCCATAAACGAAACGTAATAGGATTGATTCGAGCCAATGTGCTCCGCTATTGTACGCTTGTTTAATAAAACCACAACAATACAAATCGCCATTGTTCCTCACTGAATAATCAAATATGTATCGAAAAACTTTCTCTTCGGCCAAAATCCCCACGGAGCGAGAGATTGCTTCATAAATCATACATCCGTCGGTTTCGTTCTCCGGCGGGAAATATCAAACTAGATTTGGTGTAGATCACAAAACACAGCGAAAATCGACATCAACACGACGACGTGGTTTGGCTTCCTGACAGGATGAAGTCCCTCTGGCGGTAACTGCGGCGTATATTTCAAAAGCGCAGTTTGTACAGCGGATTCAGCAGAAAGCATTGTGCCGTTGGTATTCTGCCGCCGACAGCCAATATGTTATCCTCGGCATGAACACACACACACGCACACGTACACTGGAGGAACTTGCCTTTTGCTCAATATCTTCGCCCGGCCAGAGAAAACTCTGGCCAACGGTGGAAAATGTGGTGAAACTAAATCATTTCGTAATGAATGGTTGTTGCGTTCGTGGAATCCCAAATGTGCGCAGAGGATCAGCGTTGTCAGGATCCTCCACTATGGCTGTCGTAGCAATTTTAATTCTAATCCGCCATCACGCGTATTGCCTTGTTCGGAAAGCGGTTCCTCTCTTCCAGATCAGGATAAGACCGAGGCACGTTTAATGCCGGAATATTCTCGCTCCATAAAGCACCATTTACTCTACACATTCCATGGTTCGATTTTCAGTGTTGCCTTGCATTATGGCGCCCTCTGTGTGTGCGGTTTCGAACGACGTCGCTCCAGCGTTGGGCACCGTTTGATGAAGGTTTTTCGGAACATGAGGAAATGCTCCATCGATGATTAGACGCGAGCGCTTTCCTCTCCGCGGGTGGATCGGTGCTATCGGCGATGATAATAATGATGGTTATGATTATGGTTATTATACCGAACGCTTGAGCCGTGTACTTGGCCATTAACATCCATTAGCGGTTTCGATGGGTTCGGTTTGAATTTTGTTGCAAAGATAAAGTGTTCGGCGGTGTTATACGGATTTGTTCAGTGTTTCGATGTGAAACATCCATTTGGGCCCCACTCCATGAGGTTATGCATCACCAAACTACATTTACAAATCATGTTTCAAAAGGAAATGTATGATGCTATCTGAATTAAGACTAGTTGCATGGTGAATTGCAATTTCAAAATGCTTCGATATAAAATAAGTAAAAAAACTTTTTACGTTAAACGGCTTCATTATGATTAAACATAACAATGAACTAAAAGCAAGAAAACAATTAGCCAAGTAGCAGTTAGCAGCTATCACCCACTTTCCTCCATCAATCTAGGGCATTGATGAGACTGAAATAAAATCGTTTCGAGAAAAATGAATTTTAATTTTCAAAATATTGTTTTCAATGAATTTTTTTTCCAAAAATTGTTTTGATGATTCTTAATAAACACCAAAATAATTTCCTACATTCCATTCTTTGACTAAAATTTTGTAGGTCTGATATTTTTTTTTGCAGGGTTTTTTTTAAATTTTGAGTTTTTTCAACTTTTTTTTCGAAAAATCTTAGTTTAAAAACTATAACATCTACAAAAAGATGGTCAGGGAATGAAATGTAGGAAATTACTTAGGTTTTCATTAAAAATAATCAAAGAATTTTTTGGAAAAAAATTTTATAGAAAAAAAAATTTTTTGAAAATTAAAATTTATTTCTCTAGAAAACATATGCTTTCAAAATTCTGGAAGAAATAGATATAAATAGCCCTTAAAATTTACACATTTATATGGAAAAATTTCTTCGAACAACTTTTTAATTTTTTTCTGTGAAAAAATACTATCAATGTTTAATTCTTAACGTTTTTATGAATAAATTATCGCCATTTACATGCTCTGCTAACTTTTCTCTATTTGGAAACATGTCAAGAACATGTCAAACGTGAGAATTCACACACAAAAATGTTACGAGCAAAACATTATTTTCCAAAAACTATAGCAGATAGAAAGTTGACGTCTTTGACAAAAGTTCACATTTTAATAGGATCTTAAACTTTGTCGAATACACTATATCGCTATCTTAACTTTAAACAAAATTAGGATTCCTTGTATTTTTTTCAAAGAAAATTTAAAAAAGTTGTTGTTAGAAAAACCTTTTCCCTGTAAAAGTGCCCATCTTTCGATGAATGGACGACTTTTTTCAGCGAAGTTATTTTCCAAAAAAATTTTGGTATTTTTTCGTAAAAATTTAAACAATTTCCTACATTTCATCCTTCGACATGAATTTTGTAGGTATCATAGTTTTTAAGTTATAATTTTTTGTAAAAATTTAAGAAACAAAATTTGGCTTCTTCAAAAAGTAGTCTAATTGTTTTTCGAATATTTCAAGCATGCAAAGTTGCTTAAATGACCCATGTCTTTACACCCACAACGTTTCACTACTATCTGAGATGGTGCTGCCAACGGCCAGTCGAGTTGGCATGAAATTCGTCATTTTAAGACTCGTGTCAGTGAAGCGCCACACATTCTGATAAGAGAACTAATCTATTTACGTTCCAAAATCAAAACAAAAGGTTTTCTATGCTCTTCTCTCACAAATACTATTACCCCATGAATACACGTGGTTTTACCTATACTACTACAATGGCTTCGTTCCACCTTCACCTTATCATATTTTTGTAGAGCAAAAAGAGTTCTATCGAATGAATACTTTCCCTTTGCCAAACAGCGAACAAATCGTTGTAAAATAAAAGATATATAAAAACGCTTCGAACTTATTCCCCAACCCAATATTTTAATAATAACCTTTGCGTTTCTCGTTTTCCACAAATTTTAAGTATCCCTTTCGCATGTAAAATGATTTTCTTTGAACTTTATTTTTGTTTATCTATCTGGAAGCATATTTTTTTTATTTTTTTTTTTTTTATTTTAATGGTTCATTTTTTGTTCATTCTACCACCAATTGTTTTTCAATAAAACACTCCCAATGATTTATTTTAAAACATTTCACAGAACACGGCAATCTACCTCCTATAAAATTGGAGTCATGTAAAAAATTTAAAAAAAAATGAGTTCAAGATGGTAAAACTATTTTTAACAAACTTTGTAGAACATTGAATTTTTATGAATTTTCGAAACTTTAAATTTTTGTATGTTAACAATTCATTTTAGCCACAAATTATGAATCCTGATGTGATTTAAAACAAAATAGTTCATTATCAGACTCCTTTTAAATGCAGCCATTTTCGAGATATTTGAAAAAATTGTTCTAATTTATTGTGGTTTGTATAGTAAATAAGCCCTTTTAATATGTAAAGAGTGAAAAATCCTTAATCATCGGATAGCACGTTCAACGTGTATTCTTGCTGCTGCTATTGAAACGTTCAGAGTTGCATCCATTTTGCAGAATTGTTTCTGAGGTATATTCAAGAACGGTGGTCTAACCAACTTGATGTTCGTTTTCTTGCATTCATTTCAAATCATGAAACCATTATCTGTCATAACGGCGAATTTATCCAGTATCTTCTCTTCTACGACAATTTGTTTGTCAGAAGTTTTTCCTCCATATCCGGCACTAATGAAAGAAATGCTACCTCCGGGTGTTACAGCAACCAAATGCTTTGCAGTTTCACGAGATTTGTACCTAGAGTATGTGTTGATTCCACAATGAAGACATTTAGGTTTTAGGACTCCAGCATTGCCATTGTTTTCAGGTCTGTCCATGCCAAAAGATCGTCATCAAGGAGATCGCAGAAGTTCGTTTTACTTTAAGATTATCCAAATCGGTCGTATCAACTTGAATACCGGTTTCCACGATGAAAGGATATTCCTGGCTGATATCTTTGTCTACAATCAGGAACGATACAAACTGTGCGACTGTTGGGTTTAGCGTTATGCTCATATCCTGAAGTGTCACTGAAGCAATCAACTTCCATATTGTCAGGGCAATTCGTGCAACTTTCACGTTCATTGTCCATACGTTCTGATGGAAATATTTAGGTAAGGTTTGTTAGTAATTATCATAGAAGAGTCAGAACTTTGTGATCTAAACATGCAAATGACATTTAGAAACAATTTTCATTCAAATTTAGGAAATTTATAACTGCCCTCAAGCATGCTTATCTGAAACAGAGTAAACTTACTTTTATTTATTTTATTTATTTATTTATTCTTATCAACGGGTACAATTATGCCCTAATGACGATCACTTACTGAACTAAACTTACATTTTACTAATATATATATATATATATGAACGTGAAAAAAAAATTAATCGCTAATAGCAGTGGCTGTAATTGCGGAGGTGTATCGTTTTTTAAGTAATGCGCGAGACAATCCGAATCCGACAATCAAAGAATCGACTGTAGCAATTGAACTCACGGCACATGCTCGACAAAGGCTCATTGTAGCCATAGTTTGTGTTAGAAAACGGTATTTGAAGGAAACTTTGAGACCTCAGGTTTCTTGAAATTATTGAAATTAACCTTCTGCAGAAGCTCTGGACAATCAATATGTGACAATATCAAATCTGATATGAAGCAGGTTTTGGCAATCCTTCGACGATCATGCAGTGTTTCTATTCCGATAAGTTTGCAGCGATTTTCATAGCTGGGGAGATCTTACTTGGTTCCGTATTGTGTATTGTGGTTCCTGAAGTGAAAACTACTTTACTAAGTTCCACTCTATCACTACGTATTCGTTTTTTATAAACTACAATAGAGTTCGAGAATGAAATTAAAAAAAATAGTTTTAGGAGTCACGTTGAAAAACATTTGAAGACATATGGGTTAATACAATACTTAGTGATATTAAAAAATCTTTTTTTTATCTGGATACAAATTTTTAACATATTACTCGTGGATTCATAAAAAATCGATTTTCCACAAAGTTCGTCAAAAATAGTTTTACCATTTGAACTCATTTTTTAAATTTTCTACATGACTTCTATTTCACAGAAAAAAAAAATAAAAAGATAAATAAGAAATACATATTTTGGATTGCAATATCATAATTTTTTTTTGTAAATAAAAAAATATTGCTATTTTTATCTCAGTGTATATGTTTTTCACGTTCAAACATCAATACTCTATAACTCTATAACTTGTGCTCCCTTGGCCGAGTGGTTAGCGTCATAACTAACATGCCGGGTGTTCGGGTTCGATTCCCGTTCTGGTCGGGGGATTTTTTCGTCAAAGAAATTTCCTCCGACTTGCACTGTGATCACGCGTATTCTAGAGCTTCTTGCCACTCAGAATGCATTCAAGGCGTGTTATTTGGCATAGAAATCTCAACTAAGTACTAATAAAAATGACGCAAATAATACTACGTTGAGACGGCGAAGTTCCTCTAGGAACGTTAGTGCCATTGAAGAAGAAGAAGAACTCTTTCTAAGACACTATTTCGGTACGACTCATATTTTTTGAGATATAAATTTTCAAAGATTTATCTTACCAAAATCAATACGCCCTAGTGAAAAGTTACGCTTGAGTCAAAAAAATCCCAATTGCTGTGGAAACTCATATATCCCCCAACCTAAACGGAATACACACGTTTATTTGAATCAAAAATGCTCATGTTTTGTCATTTGTCGATTTCATTTGGAATTGTTCTATTGCGACGCCATTTGGAAATGAATGGAAGAATAATTGATTATCTCACGTGATTTTTTTTTTCAAAAACCTCTTTACTACTTAAAATGTGACGTGATTATGGTTCCTTTTATTTTAGAAAAAAGCGGGAAGCACATAGGAAAACAACTAACGTATCAATGAAAAATTGTAAGAGCAAAGTTCAGTTGTATGTTCCAAAATGGAATTAAAAAAACAACATTCACACATTACAGTTGTTGTTCGATATTCCAAACAGCTGAGCGGTGATGAGTTAATTTTCAGCAAATAATACACGAAAATTGGCGAAAACGAGTTTCAAGTGACGCAAAACGTTATCACGATACGCTGGGAATGGTCACTAATGATCACGCCTCCGCCAGCATGAATGCGAACTTCTTGTGTTTTTCCGATTGTTTGATAATCGATTTCTAAGTATTGTTTTTCTTTGCCCTGCTTAATTAGAAAACTAAATTCACCATGATACGGGGAATATAGACCGCCCACATGTGTGCCAACTTTGGTCGTTTCACGGTCCGCCAGCCAGCAAATGCAAAGAATCCAGGATGATGCCGACAATCGTGATTAGCTGGTGTGTCATGCTGCCAGCACTCCACTCTCTTTCTCTGGCTGTCGGTGAGTGAGTCGGCATTTGGGTGGCTTCGTCCGACGGTCGTCTGCGGCAATAAAAGATGGTACGTACATCAAAGGATGCCCGATGCCAATTCGTACCCAACCCCGGTATTCAGCCGAAGTGTGGCGAAAAGAGCTGCTAATCGTCATGTCAGGAAACTTGTGAGACACGATGATTTGATACTATCACTTATTCGATGATTCAGCTGAAAATGGAGGGTTGATGTTTGAAAATATATCATGTGCTCTGATCGAAGAAAATTAGTAGATATCCATGACAGAGCAGCTTGGTAATCAATTGAAGCTTTGTTGCATCCAGTAATTGAGTGAAATATTCAATCCATGTTAGCGCCTATGTTACACATCGAGCCAAACATGCTGATAACGTTAATATGTTAACAATCACGAAATAATTTCAAAACGTATGTACAATCACTCGGCCAGTAATTTACACAAAATTTCGAAGCACTGCAATGCACCTCTCTCAAAGCTTCTGTCGTTGTCGGTACTGACTAAATGTAAATTTATTATTATTGAAACAGGGAACATTGGCTTCAGCCACACATAACGATCGGATCGAAATGGCACTCATTTGTCGGTGGGTGTGTGCACCGTTTGCATCCGAACCTTGGATGGTGGCTGCTCTGTACCGAGTGCTGAACAGTGCCGGAACATATTCTAAGTGCAGCCTGCCAACAGCCTCTGCAACCGGGAGCCGCTCAATCACCATTTCTAACAACTCCAGAGGCCAGTAATTGTGCAATCAAGCGTGTAAATGCAACCTCATCGAAAGCGGCACCGAAGCTGGCACAGTTTCTTTCCGTTGTTAATGACACTGATGACTGCTGCTGCTGCTGCTAATAATAATGATGATGATGATCATGATGATGGAAATGGGTTGTGGTGATTTTGTTGAGCAATGTTAAAAGGACGCCATAATTACACATCCAGTGGACGACACTTTTCAACAGTTGGAACACCTATTCCATGGTTGTACGGCGCGTGTTTCGATGAGACACACAGCACTTTGCCCGCGGGTGCGGGAGTAATTTACATGAATGTTCTGATTTTCCACGATGTTGAATTCAGCTTTCAGGAGATGATTTGAATATCAAAACTATGACGCGGGAGTGAGTATGAGTGGTGATTTGTTACAATTTTCAAACGATGAACAAAAGGTTGAATCAGGAAAATTTGTTAATATAATTTTTATCGATAGCGTCAATTGGAAAAACGATCTAGAGCAGCTATACTCAACCTGCGGTCCGCTTGGTTCTTCTGATTGGCCCATCTGGTGCTACTTTATTTTAAACAAGCTGTTCGCAACTCAAAATCTGAACATTCACGATTCATCAGTCATCCGGTTAGTGATCAGACGACAGCGAGGTTTTCCTAACGGCCTTTCTCACGGTCCCTAATCTCTAGGACATTTATTTTTACCCAAATTGTTGTTTGTTTGCTTGTGATTGCGGTCGAACGCAGGAAGATTTGCGCATTCGGTTTCAGTGATGCAATCGTGTCCAAGAGCATCAGTTTTTATTCTGCTTCCGCGTGGAGTGGTCATGAAAACTCTCGTGTAATATTTTCACGAGAACAAAGTAGAATTATGTATAAAACTTCGTCAGCTGCTTTTAAAAACCATGCAAACCCAACGGTTCTTTCCTGGACCACGAACAAGTTCGAAACGGTTGAATTTCATGTTACTAACAATTTCATACTCATACTCATTAGGGTGCCAATGAAAATGGTTATCTCGAGTTTCAAAAAATTACCCTATAAAAAATGTTCACCACCTCGAAAAAACACCCTATGCAAAATATCAGCTCAATCAAACTTGAGGAAGAGTGGCGCAAAGCGGTCAAAGTTTGAGTTTTTTGAGAATCAAAGGAAATCGGGGTTTTCGAAAAATTTTGTTTGATGCCAAATGTCTTAAAATTGCATGAAACGTCGAGATCTAGTGTAATCTCGAAATTATTTTTTTTATCAAAAATCATCACTCCGGGACTTAGTTTGTGTTTTGGCATGCGAAACGAAAAGTATGGTTTAGGGTGCCAATAGAAATAGTTATCTCGATTTTTCGTTCGGAGCTTGCTACGAAATGTTGATTTGCACAATAATATACCCTATGCAAAATATTAGCTCATTCGAACTTCATTTACTGGACAAACGTTAAAATTTGAGTTTTTTTTAAACAAAAAATCACCGAAAATCGAGGTTTTGAAAAAAAAATTGGATGCCAAATGTCTTACAATTACATTGTCTTACAATTACATGTCTTACAATTACATTACGCACTTGTTCGTTTTTTTGTCTGAAAAATTGATTTTTGAAAAAAAAAAATTTTTTTATAACTGTAAATCTCGACGAGCAATGCAATTTGAAAACATTTGGCATCCAAAATTTTCTTGGAAACCTCGGTTTTCGGTGATTTTCCGTTTTAAAAAAAACTCAAATTTTAACGTCTGCGACACCAATAAATGAAGTCCGAATGAGCTAATATTTTGCATAGGGTATATTATTGTGCAAATCAATCTTTCGTGGCAAGTTCCGGATGAAAAATCGAGATAACTAATTTTATTAGCACCCTTCGTTCCGTTTCGCATGCCAAAACTAAGTGCCGATTTTTGACAATTTTTTTTTTCGAGATGACACTAGATCTCAACGTTTCAATCAATTTTAAGACATTTGGCATCAATTTTTTTTTTTTGAAAACCCCGATTTTCTTTACTCTTCCCTTAAGTGATTTTTCGATTTTCAAAAAACTCAAACTTTGACCGCTTTGCGCTACTCTCCCTTAAGTCCGATTGAGCTGAAATTTGGCATAGGGTGTTTTTTCGAGGTGGTGAACATTTTGTATAGGGTAACTTTTTGAAATTTTTGGGTCGATTTTTTTCCATACACTCATTGGCACCTTAATACTCATCCACTCACACACTCAGTCTTCCGTGTTTCACATTGAACACTGGGTACGAGACGAACAGTGTTCTCCCTACTCTCGCAGTTTTATGTTTGCAGACAAACATAATTTTTTGTACCCGTTGTTTAAGAATGTGTCATGTTTGTTTCCCATGATGTTCAAACACGATGTTCAGTTTCTCTCGCATTTTCATCCCAAGCAACAGCAGTGTGTAGAGTAAAAGAAGCGAATTAGACAGCACACCACCACCACTCAACACACGGTGTGTTGGTGCGTTGATATGAAAAGGGAAGGGAAGCATTTATTATGACAATGGGTGCTTCATCTAAAATTTTGGGCAAATAAAATACACCTCTTTAACTGTTCTAAACAACATAAGCGTCAATTGATATCAGAGTTCTTCACAATTGATATCATTATTCAGTCCACGTATCAATTTATAAATTGAATTTATGTAACATCGGCTATTATCAGCTTTTTGAACAAGTACTAAAATTGAATAAAGCGTGGCGGAGATGTTTAGTTACCCACATAAAAATACCAAGAATTGGTGTGAACTTTCCTGAAACTGCATCTAAAACATATTTTTGGGTATTTAACTATTTAGCCAGTATTTGTATGACGTCGCTCCGCTGCGCACTCGGTTCCGTAGACTTCAATTGGCAACATACACGGAGAAAAAAGATTCATAGAAAACTTCTTTCTATTTAGAAAATGTTTTCTTTTCACGGGAAATGGCTATGGATTATTTAATCAGATTTGCAAAATGTGCATGAATTCATAGCCTCTGAGTTCATGTAATTTTTGTAATATGAACTAAATTTCTAGTTAGTTTCCGCGAAAAAATACTCTACAACGAAATGTTTTAGGAGCAAACTAGCAAAAATCATGCTCATGTTCCAACAAAAACATGTAATTGACTATTTGACTATTTGATTTATTTCAGTCGGCTTTAACCTTTCAGGTAATTCGCCGCCAAAAAAACTCAATACTGAATGGAACAAACAGAAAACAGCAAAAGATTTTTTAGTGTGAAATGTCACCTTTACAACGAGCCTAAACTCAAAATTGTATGATCGATATTACGCCAGATATTGATCACTAAAGCCAGCTACCGTGAAAATAATGAATAACTTTTTCCCCAACCTAATATGTGCACAATTATGCTAAGGACTATTCACAATTTGCGTAATACATGCATCAACTCTTTTAGTCGATCAGGGAAAAAAATGGATCAGTATTTATTTCGCAGATTCGTTTGTTGTAGTTGTAGTTTACATCAAAACGTAGAAAGTCTCATTCGAGACAAATCAATCCAAAGCAAAAAAACAACAACAACAATCCAATCCAAAGCAAAAAACAACAACAACAACAAAACCAATGCCATATTATTTTCCATCTCTGCCCACTTTTAACCCATATTTTATATGAATTGAAGTCTTATGCGGACTTTCCATTCCTTACCATATTGCGTAATTTTGAATAGTACCCTTAATACCAAATGGGGTCCAGGAAAGCTCCCTGAAATGTAAATTAATTTGATAAAAAACTTACTTTACCGTATATCGTTAAAATGAAATAAGTTGTCTTAGCTACAGTTTTGTTGAAGACCTGGTTTTGCTCGATTAACTACAAAGCAAATTAACTATTATTTAAAGAAAATGTCAGCAAAAAAGCTAAGATCCACTAGAGCATACCAGTTAGAATATTGTATATAAAAGTGGACTGTGGACAACTTTAATTCAATTAGTAGTCCTTCAAATTGTACCCATATAAAATACCTCAAATGGATAGTAGAAAGTGTGTTCATTTTTATCGAATCATTTACAATTTGGGGATGCTCTCAAGATCATATATGTAAATGTTGTAGAACGGAAACTTCAACGTTCACATTGTTTTACTCTTTTTTTTTCTAATATAATTTTCTTTAGGATCATTTACTTAAAGTGGATACAATTCTTCGTAAGTTTAAAACCAGCATTTGCACTAAAATGGAGAACGAAAAATCATCCGCCAACGAAGGACCATTAGATAATAGCGAAGATGATTTTGATGCCATGTTAGAAGAAGAATGTAACCAGACTAGACCGTCAATTGAAACTACGCAGTTAGATCTCAAACTGAAGCTTCTACAATTGGCTAATGCCAAATCACGACTACCGACATCTATGGACATCATTCAGTACTGGCAAAGTAATCAATTCGAAGACCCGGAGTTGTATGACTTGGCTATGACCGCATTAGCTGTACCAGCAACTCAAGTTACGGTGGAACGTTGCTTTTCAGCAGTCAAAATACTACTTGATCAACGGCGTTTGCGAATGTCTGCAGCTTTGTTGAATGATATGATGATTATAAGATGCAATCAAGATCTCCTACCAATGGCTGTGTCTCAAATTAATAATTGAATGCTGCGTTTTTTTTAATTTGGAGCACCATACATTTTTTTATTCTTGTTTATTTTTATTTCTATTCCCTTGTAATAAATTTAAAAAAACAACTTGTTGAACGACTCTCGTTTAACTTTTTTACTATATCAACAAACTTGAAGGAGGTTTCAGAATATATATATAATAATATAATATAGTAAATTTAAATTACCCAAATCAGTGATTTCAAATTAATACTGTTAAGGTAAAATCAATTATGCTGCGCTAAACTGAAAAATATCCCTTTACTCGCCCCAGCTTCTTACTATACTGCACAAAAAGACATAACAGTCCCATTTACATTTTACCAAAAATGAGTTCTCTTTGCATCCATTTTTCCATCCTGCATTCATTCCAAGCAAACGCTTCCAAACCATTTTAGAAAAATGCATCCCCAGAAAATTCGTTCCCCCTGAAAATGAGGGTTAAACGCAAATTTAAATGTGCATGATAAATCATATTTTGTTCAGAAAATATGAAAAATACCAAAACTAGTTTCATAATGAAATAATATTTTGCAGTTTGCAATTGGTTTCAACTGATTTTATGCGTTTGATGCAGAAATTTTTCAGAAACATTACCCTGCAAAATGATTTTTTTGGAATTGGTTTTTTGAACGCCCTAATCAAACTTTCATAAAAATATCAACATGCATCTAAAACTATTTTTTGGATAATTATTTATTTATTTGGCCAGCATTTGTACGACGTCGCCCGCTGTGCAGTCGCTTCCCCAGACTTCAATTGGCAACATGCACGCAAAAAAATCTCATAGAAACTTCTTTCTATTCAGAGAATGTTTTCTTTGCACGAAACCAAGGATTATATAATCAGACTTGCAAAATGTGCATGAACTCATAGCCTCTTAGTTCATGCAATTTTTGTAATGCGAACTAAATTTCAAGTTCGATTCTGTGAAAAAGTATTCTACGAAGAAATATTTTAGGATGAATAATTTCTTTCCGTGCGTGAAAAGAAACGAAACGAAAGCAATGAATACTGCGACATCGGGTGATATGTTTGTACATGATGTTCGTGAATTATGAACATCGTGTTTGTTTACAATGTTTATGTTTGTGTATCATTGTTCGCGTTTGGGATAGACATTCAACACTAGCGAAAATCATGTTTGAATTCAAACAAAGACATGTAATTTTCACATCGGGTGGACATGTGTAAGTGTTTGTCGGAAGACTGCACACACTAACAAGGAAAATTTTCAGCTGTCTTGGAAGATAGATATCATACACAGTAGTGCAATTTTGTTCAGAAAAGGCACCGCGTCGATTTTTATATTACTTCTTCTTCTTCTTCAATGGCACTAACGTTCCTAGAGGAACTTCGCCGTCTCAACGTAGTATTACTTGCGTCATTTTTATTAGTACTTAGTTGAGATTTCTATGCCAAATAACACGCCTTGAATGCACTCTGAGTGGCAAGCTTTAGAATACGCGTGATCACAGTGCAAGTCGAAAGAAATTTCTTTGACGAAAAATTCCCCCGACCAGAACGGGAATCGAACCCGAACATCCGGCATGTTAGTTATGACGCTAACCACTCGGCCAAGGGAGCACCCCTACTATAACTCCTATATTACTGCAACATATAATTTTTGCACCTGTACTTGAGCGTACACCCAGGTTTTATTTTACGCGGTTTTTTTTGCGTGTTTTTTACGAGGTTTTGACGTAGGACTACGTCTTTCATTTCTATACCGGGGTGTAAAATCAAAATTTCGAAAACGAAAGCGTTACGCCGGAGACCGAGATTTTGAGCATTAATAGCTCCCAAACAACTGAACGAAATGGTATGATGAACACTTCATTCGAAAGATAAAATGTCTACGCGTTATATACTTGTTACTTTTTAATCCAAAAACTTGTTTCAATAGTCTTAAAATTGATCTCAAAACAGGCTATTGAATACACCAATCGGTATATAAGCGAGCGCCACTCGGAAATCCACTCAGTTCTAATTGAACAGCGATTGGAGCATGTTGTCGCTGTTGTGGTGAAGCTCTTCGTTTATCATGAAAGCGCGAATGAACGGTGTCACCAAGAGCCTGTTTGTGCACCTTAGGCCAGAAGGGAATCCATCAGGAGGAGAGTGACGCCGCAAATGATTCCCCGGGAAGAGATCGAAGCAGCCGCCACACACACACATACACGCGCGGAACTCTTCGTTTGGATGCCATTCAGCAAAATAATCTGCTAGTTCCCCTGGGTACTGAAAAATACATTCATGCGAAAAAGTTCATTTTAATGTTTTTTATCCATGTAACACTGCGACCAAATATTTTTCAATTAAGTGCCATTAACAGGTGGTTATCGAGTGACATTAACCACTGGTGGGCTTCGAGTATCGAGGAAAATCGGGAAAAATCTAATCGTTGCTGAAAAATAATCTGCCAGTTCCCCTGGGAATTGAAAAATACATTGATGCGAAAGAGTTTATTCTAATGTTTTCTATCCATATGACACTGCAACCAAATACATTTGGTTTTGTGATTTTTCAATCAATGGCAATTAACAGGAAAGCTTCTGAAATTATTCTTCCCCATCAGTAGAAAATTTTCGTATCCAATATTGTATGCGCGCTCAACGGAAAATGTTTCGCATCGCGAAAATTATATAATTTTCAATTGATTGTTGCTCAGTCGCCGAAAGTTTCAAACTCAGAGAGTTCATTCCCCTCTAGTTTGCCTTCCAAATTGCCTTCGTAAACCACACCTTCTCTCGATTCAATCACGCACAAAAAGCATACTTAAGCGATATTCTGGTGGTGAAACGCATTCATTTTTCGTGACGACATCGACAAGGCAACATCGTTATTGAACGAGCTGGACGAGCTGGACGGCGAAAAACTTGACAGAAAAGCCGAACCATCAGAAGAAGAGAAGACGACCGAGAAGTTATCAGCACCGAAAAACGATTCCATTTGAGATATCGAAGCGGCCGCCACAACACACATATATATATACGTGCGGAACTTCTTCCGTTTAAATGCCATCCAGCATCGAGAAGATTCCGGAAAATTATTATCGTTGCTGAAAAATAATCTGCCAGTTCCCCTGGGAATTGAAAAATACATCCATGAGAAAGAGTTTTTTTTAAATGTTTTCTAATATATAACACTGCGATCAAATACATTTGGTCCTGCGATTTTTCAATCAAGTGCAATTAACAGGTGCTTATCGAGTTAGCATTAACCACTGGTGGGCTTCGAGTATCGGAGACTATCTGGGAAGATGTTATTGTTGCTGAAAAATAATCTGCCAGTTCCCCTGGGAATTGAAAAATACATTCATGCGAAAGAGTTTATTTTAATGTTTTCTATCCATATAACACTGCAACCAAATACATTTGGTTTTGGGATTTTTCAATCAAGTGCAATTAACAGGTGGTTATCAAGTTAGCATTAACCACTGGTGGTGGACTTCGAGAAGAATCGAGAAGAATCCAGAAAGATGTCATCGTTACTGCAAAACAATCTGCCAGTTCCCCTTGGGATTGAAAATTACATTCAAGCGGAAGAGTTTATTTTAATGTTTTTTTTTTGTTTTTCTGCGACCAAATACATTTGGTTCTGTTATTTTTCAATCAAGTGCAATTAGCAGGAAAGCTTTTGAAGATTATTCTTCCCCATCAGTAGGATATTTTCATATCCAATATTGGATGCATAAAACCTTGTACCTCCAACGTAACGCTCTCGTTTTCGAAGTCCCCCAACTATTCATTTATTCTTTCATTCAGAATGGATTCAGATTCAACTTCAAACAAATGATCACTAAATCAACGATAGTCCTACGTCACCATTGCGGTTATACCATAGATATAACCCACTTCCTGTTTTTTTAGACGGATTTTCCATTTAACGCGGTACCCGCGTAAAAAAATACCAGTGCAATATCACATCTCCCACTCAGCTTACATTTTTCTTTCATGTTCCCTCAGAGCTTATTACGGTTGTTAGTGCGTGTAACGGAGCTTAGCACTTATGAAGGAAATTAGTGCCGCACCTTATCACGATTCTTACGTGGATTTTAGGTGTTGGGTAATGGGGAGCTTGCCGGGCGGTACAACGGGACGGGGTTTTTACGGGCAGCGATTCGTGAATGTCTTTCCCTGTCTACTTAGCTCTGGACGGCCCAACAGTGGTACTGCACGTGCATCGGTAGAAGAGTATTCAAATTACTAGGGAATCTTCTAGCAACAGCAGATGACCTCATTCGTGAGGAAAACCGAACTATAGCTACAGTAACCAACGAAATTGCAGGAAAAAACTACGGGTTTTCGGAAGCGAGCAACACTCAACTTTTTACTTCCGTTCTACGTAAAGATAGTCCCATTTGATATCTATCTTTAGGTGACATGGTTTTTTTTACGCAGATTTTCCAATTAACGCGGTTTATTTACGCGGTTTTTTTACGAGGTTTATTTACGAGGTACGTATCCCCCGCGTAAAAAAACCTAGGTGTATATTTAAAATTTCGGGAACAAAAACGTTTCGTTTGGGATGCAAGGGTTTGAGCGTTAATAGCTCTTTGCCGGTTGAACGAAGTCGTATGACAATCACTCCATTCGAAAGATAATTATGTACGAGTGATGTTTGTTACTTATTGTCCCGAAAAGTGGCATCAATAGCACAAAATTTTTTCGATAGTACAGCCATTCCATACCTATCCGATATAGTGATTCTGAGAATTTCGTAAAAAATGGGCGATCATTCAGATTTTAGGGTGGTTCAGAAAGAAATTTTTTTACCATTTTTTTTTCTAAAAATGCCTTTTTTCAAAAATTCATTACTTTTGAAATTCTAGACCGACTCAGATGATCGACGTAAAAAATATCAAATCAAAGCAAATTAGCTATTATTTTGCATTAACACTTGCAAACAATTAAATTTTGTTTTCATGATCATTGATGTATTTGTTTTTCTTTAAGTTTACATGGTCTCGGGACCAAAGACTTTGTTATGTTTTTTTTAGCTGTTTTTTTCTAATTTTTTTTTTAACTTATAACTTTTGAACCGATTCAGATGATCGATATACCAAATTAGAACCAATGAGCTAATCTTATTCGAAAAAATATTACACAAACGAAAAAATTGTATTGTATTGTATTTGCTTTTTATAGGTCTCGAGACCAAGGGCTCTATTTATTTTCTTGAAATCTGAAGGTTTTTTTACACATCATCCAAAAATTAAAGATGTGTTTTTTTTCATTTTTGAGTTATGATTGTTCGAAGAAAATCTGAGAAATGGATAAGTAAGTGATTGAAACACAAATAATACAAAAAAAAATTATATGGGTACCTGATTGAAACTCCATCTAAGTCAAAATTGGTCAACGGTTGATGCATTTAGCAGTGGAAGCACTATAAATATTGTACTGGCTCTGGCCAACCTCAGTTTCCATTCTGCGCTATGTACATTGTGCATCGGCAATAAGAACACGAATTTCGTGTATTGCTCTCAACAAGAATGAATCACGAATCGCCAATCTGCAGCAGCTTCTACAAAACCACACAAACCTATCTGTAATAAAAAAACGAAATGAATTTCATAGTGTTTTGCTCGAAGGAAGCTTCTGTGCATTTAAGAGTGTGTTGGGATTTATTGGTGTACTGTGATGATGATGTTTCGAGTTCTAGAGGCTTCAAATTTTCTCAGTTCATTCACCTCTAGCCTTGAAGAAGACCAATTTGGAAAACTAAACTGAACACTCGGCCTTGGGGCCATTTGGAAAGTCTGGTCACTAGCGCTCTGGGAACTAGACTTATTGGCGACTTTTTTTTCCATCGATCACTCAATTTTTTTGTATTCGAGTCTTGTATCCAGATTAAGAGTGACATCAAAGTGCAGCGCATTCCCAGCCGGCTGTGAGAAAGGTATTTTTCAGCGGTGAGAGTTGTATTCTTCGGTGGAAAACTGATAGTGAAAATTGTTCCACAGCGGTTTCGTAGTTTTTAGGAGCGCTGGAGATGTAATTTTGCAAAGCGATACTGGGGAACTACTCCAACACCCAATAAATCTAGTGTTTCAGTGTCGCTCAGCAATCAACAATACAAATAACATATTAATGGAGAGAGTTGATTTGACTCGGTGAAGCATTTATTCTTCGGCTCTTGTTAGTATAAATATTTGTACTGAAGGTTTTTATTCTTAAATTTTTATAATGTTTGTTTTTGCCGGCTCTAATTTCATAGCTCTACGTTAACAATGCGGTTGTGACTTGGATATCACCCTTCGTTTTTGCGGCCTGCGACACCATGACTTTAACGTGTCTGTGGCCCCTACACCCAAAATTAATTTTCGCACATCTTTTGACATCCTAATTTATAACATTAAATGAGATTAAAAATAACGAAAAAGGTGCTCTTATCCCATAAGGGCACTCATTTACTGAATCCAGAGGCGTGTTTGTGTATAATATATATGCCAAAGCAATACAAGAGCACTACGAGAGAGCGAAACAAGAGACACAATGCAAAAATAAGCACGCATTAACCCTATTCGTATACTTTGTCACATACAAGGCCCCGTCGTGAAAAGGCTACAGGTTCACGTTTATACTCTCCTTTTTACTATGAGAAAGCACTTTCCATGTATGTTTCAAGATCCAACTTTATTTTACAATGTACTATTCTCACGAATTTGTGCAACAGCAACAATGGTTATGTGGATAGGGAGGTCGTGAAAAACAGTCTTACATGCCAGCCGGTCTTGGTTCGATCCCTGCTTGACATCGTTTT